>NC_091125.1:122369120-122729120 GCF_040183065.1 Periplaneta americana | reverse complement strand
GGATCCGCAAAACAATTTACAAATTTGTAAACCTTCGCCATTACTTATCTACTCATGTATTACGTTTGGTTTATTTAGCTATAGTTGAATCTGTTATCCAATATGGTATAACTCTTTAATGAAATTCTATAATAAAAATAGAATGAAATTTTTAGCTCAGCCACATGATCATAATACAAGACGAAATGAAATTCTTAAATTAGTTGAACCTAAATGTTTCACATCTGCTGCTTTACTACACAGTATAAATTATGGTCCACGTCTATATAATTCGATAATAAAATTTCATCCAGAATTGACTACTTTAAGCAATGAAATTTTCAAATCCAGAATTAAAAAAATTATATGACAGACTTCCCTGTATTATATTATGTATCCATGTATTGTAAAACAAGTTTATTTCTATCCTAAGTATATTTTTTCTATCTTATCTTGGTTACTATATTAACATGACCTGTACTAATTATACTACGAAACATAATTTAATATTAATCCACCAATCTCACCATCGTCTCTTTTTTCACTCAGTTATTACTAGTATTATTATTTACTAAATTTATTATCGTCTTTATGTGACCTTTTTTCTTAAGTATTTTGTATATAAATTATGTATATCTATGTAACGGAACTGTCCCCGAACACGAGCTTTGCTCTTTCGGGATATTTTAATGTAACGTTTTTATGTATATGTTATTAAATAAATAAATAAATAAATAAATAAATAAATAAATAAATAAATAAATAAATAAATAAATAAATAAATAAATAAATAAATAAATAAATAAATAAATAAATAAATAAATAAATAAATAAATAAATAAATAAATAAGTGAGTAAGTAAATAAGTAAATAAATGAATGAATAAACAAAGAAATAAACAAATAAATAAATAAATAAATAAATTGCATCATGTTTTTAAATGCCCTACGTGTTACTTCTTGCTGTCCTTCGTATGTCATTCAGAACCTCCCCCTCTCGTACCTCTCTGATGTTTGGAGCATGAAAATAGTTTTCTGTACCGTCTGTACTTATGACTCTAAGATTTTCCAAATCTGAATTAGTCGTAGCCTACATCTCGCATTACAGTTCTTGCGATCAGAACATCTTCAATATTTTCTGTCACCTTTTCAGTTTTCTTGATGATAATATATATTATCGTGGTGTAATAACATTGGTTTTTTTTACTAGAGATAATTTGAGCCATTCTGATATTCTACATTATATTCCACATTTTAATGTTATGGCAACGATAAACGATTATTATTGAAAACATTATTACATGCGATTTAATTATTAAGTGTGTAGGACGTTTAATTGAAACACTTTTTAATGGTTTGACCAATTTTATGTGGGACTATTTGGTTTGGGTCCTTCTTGGTTGGACATTATGTTAGTGGGGACATCTATTGATGACCCTTTTCTCTAGGAAAAAATGACTTTCATGCTCCATCCGCAAGTCTATCGTGCTATCAAAAAGGAGTGCGTTATATGGCAGTAACAATTTTTAATAGCCTCCCTATGGATATAAAAATGAAACTCAAAACATAAGATTATTTAGGGCCAAATTACAGAAGTACCTAATTTCTCACGCCTTCTATTCTGTAAGTGAATTCATGACATTCAACAACGCTTTATGAATATTTCTGTGTTGTATTAAGTATTGATACTAAAATTTTGTGTTGTACTAGTACACTATATTGTAAAAACTCTTCTGTTTATATTTCAACTAGACTGTGACAATAATTAAGACTTTGTAGTACTACTAAGTTTTTTTTTTTCGTTTGACATGTTCCATATTGTAGTTGTGAAGCGATGTACTAATACCATAGAATGTAAATAAATAAAATACAATACGTAAAATAAAGGGTGTCCCAACAGGAACGCTGAATTTAATAATGTGAACAAATGCGACAAAAAGATAACATAATAGATAACAAGATAATTGAGTAGTGTCCCAACGATGTTTTGTTGTTGGTTTGGCGCACTATTATTACTGACGCCAGCGTTCCTGGCATGTGTCCTTGAGTACAATGCACAGTCTGCGAGCATCTGTTGATAGTGTAGCTGAGAATGGTACCACCTCCTATACACGTCACGTCAGCATTCTGCCAACCACATTTGCCAGTCTTACTGCCCAGACTGCGGCAAAAGTAAGATACTCGCACTTAAGTTTTCCTACGCTAGCGTTCCTGTGGTGTGTCCTTGGGTACAGTGTCCAGTCAGTGAGTTTCTGTTGTCACTGCAGCTGAGAATGGTACATCCTCTAAATACACGTCACATCAACAATCTGCCAATCACAATTGCCAATTTTATCCCCCCCATTACTCTGCTACAAATGTAAGACACTCGCACTTAAGGTTCCCATTACTTATTTCACATGTCAAAAACGGTGGCGCGGCCTATATCTGTTCTGTTGTGTGTTTTTGTTGTACTTATTCACATCATTAAATCCGATGTTCTTTTTGGGACACTCTGTATTATTTTTTACAATTACTAAATTTCTTAATTCTAGTATCTTTACCTTTGAAAACAATGAGCAACTGTCACAACGTATGAGCTGTTTATCATTGCTCCTGCGCATCTATGTATGTATCCTTTCTCTTCTGTTTGGTATTGTATTGACACCTGCGGAAGAGAAGTTCAAATTAATTTTAATACAACGCATGTTTTTATAAAATATATAGCGAATAAAAAGTATGGAACATTGATTGTCGCTGTCCTATTTTTAATTATATGAAAATACTCTACAAACTAAAGTTATAGGGGATGAGAAAAAATTATATTTTGATCATGTTTTCAAAAACTGTGTATTTCATTTAGGTATAAGGAATGTGCCAAGTACTTCTTTTTTAAATGAAGCATGTACTTATTTTTCCATTTCTGGGTTCTTCAGGTCTCAAAAAATACAAAATATATAAAAATACGTACCAGTATATATTTTTATAAACTAAAAGTAACACATTGGCAACTCAGAAAATGAATATGAACCACTGAAGTTTAGCTACAATATTAATACAAGGTATAGAATTTAAACAAAGAAAAATCATTAAAAATAATTTAACAATATTCTGTTGTGTCACGTATTGTTATCAGTAACGGATGACGTGAATATGTTAGAAGAAAATCCACAAACTATGAAGGAAAACGCGAGAATTTTACTTGAAGTAAATAAAGAAATAGGTTTGGAAGTAAACCCCGAAAAAACAAAGTACTGCATATGATTATGTCTCGTGACCAGAATATTGTAACAAATGGAAATATAAAAATTGGAAATTTATTCTTTGAAGAGGTGGAAAAATTCAAATATCTTGAAGCAACAGTAACAAATATAAATGGCACTTGCTTACTTACAAATGGCTTTTAAGGAACCCGAAGGTTCATTGCCGCCCTCACATAAGCCCGCCATCGGTCCCTATCCTGAGAAAGATTAATCCAGTCTCTATCATCACTCCCCACCTCCCTCAAATCCATTTTAATATTATCCTCCCATCTACGTCTCAGCCTCCCCAAAGGTCTTTTTCCCTCCGGTCTCCCAACTAACACTCTATATGCATTTCTGGATTCGCCCATACGTGCTACATGCCCTGCCCATCTCAAACGTCTGGATTTAATGTTCCTAATTATGTTAGGTGAAGAATACAATGCGTGCAGTTCTGTGTTGTGTAACTTTCTCCATTCTCCTGTAACTTCATCCCGCTTAGCCCCAAATATTTTCATAAGAACCTTATTCTCAAACACCCTTAATCTATGTTCCTCTCTCAGAGTGAGAGTCCAAGTTTCACAACCATACAGAAGAACCGGTAATATAACTGTTTTATAAATTCTAACTTTCAGATTTTTGGACAGCAAACTGGATGATAAGAGCTTCTCAACCGAATAATAACACGCATTTCCCATATTTATTCTGCGTTTAATTTCCTTCCGAGTGTCATTTATATTTGTTACTGTTGCTCCAAGATATTTGAATTTTTCTACCTCTTCGAAGGATAAATCTCCAATTTTTATATTTCCATTTCGTACAATATTCTGATCACGAGACATAATCATATACTTTGTCTTTTCGGGATTTACTTCCAAACCGACCGCTTTACTTGCTTGAAGTAAAATTTCCGTGTTTTCCCTAATCGTTTGTGTATTTTCTCCTAACATATTCACGTCATCTGCATAGACAAGAAGCTGATGTAACCCGTTCAATTCCAAACCCTGCCTGTTATCCTGAACTTTCCTAATGGCATATTCTAGAGCAGTGGCCGGCAGATGCTGCAGTTGTGACGTAAGAGCCAGTCAGATCGCAAGAGCTTGGGAGAGCGAGCAGTTGAGTCGTATTAATGTTAGCACACACCAGCGCAGTGGCGTCAGTCAGCAGTAGAACGGGACTGTTGAAAACAAAAGGATCTATCTACATTTTATAGAAGATTTACCCAGGCAAGGTTCCCTCGATTGCATAGATTTGCTGCTAGGATGTTGAGCATATTCGGATCTACGTATGTATGTGAACAGTTCTTTTCTTGTATGAAGATCTGCAAACCACAACATAGAAACCACCTGTCTGATCTGAACTTGAAACATATTCTTCGCTTGTGTGTTAGCCAGGCTATGACTCAAAATATTGCAAAATTAGTACGCGAGAAAAGAGGAAAAAAATCTCGACAAAGCGTTTAGCTTGGGCACGGTAGTGACACAAAGTGATGGTGTGTTTCAAAAGTTGAAATATACTTTGCATACTACTCACCAAGATAGGGCCTATATAGTTTAATCTGTATATTATGTAGACAAATGTATGTTAAAAACACTGTTTTCAAGTTTCCGAGTAGATAAAGTGTTGCAGTACTGCTTAAATTATTTATTTATATGTTTGTATGTTTATAGCAGTTTCGGAATTTCATTTATATATGCAAACGCTTCTGCAAGTGGCTGTATTATGAGTTTCATATTATTGTAAGTACATTAAATTTGATTACAAACCAAAATATTTTGTTACATTGATTTATCACGGTTGTACAGTTTTGTTTTCGTACAAATGTATTGTAATTGTGCTGTTCCCATACTATCTCGGAAGAATGGATCGCGCTATGCCAGTGCATAGACCCGCACCACCACTGTTCAGTTGAAATCTCTCTACGCTGTGCTCAGTATGCAGAGATTTCCGAGCAAAGAGCAAGGCGGCTACGTCGTATGACGTCACAGAGCACGGAACATGCCGGTCACTGTTCTAGAGCGAAGTTAAAAAGTAAAGGTGATAGTGCATCTCCCTGCTTTAGCCCGCAGTGAATTGGAAAAGCATCAGATAGAAACTGACCTATACGGACTCTGCTGTATGTTTCACTGAGACACATTTTAATTAATCCAACTAGTTTCTTGGGAATACCAAATTCAATAATAATATCATATAATACTTCCCTCTTAACCGAGTCATATGCCTTTTTGAAATCTATGAATAACTGATGTACTGTACCCTTATACTCCCATTTTTTCTCCATTATCTGTCGAATACAAAAAATCTGATCAATAGTCGATCTATTACGCCGAAAACCGCACTGATGATCTCCAATAATTTCATCTACGTACGGAGTTAATCTTCTCAAAAGAATATTGGACAAAATTTTGTACGACGTCAACAAAAGTGATATTCCTCGAAAGTTACCACAGTTGGTTTTGTCCCCCTTTTTAAAAATAGGTACAATTATGGACACCTTCCATTGTTCTGGTACAATTTCCTTTTCCCAAATAGCAAGTACAAGTTTATAAATTTCGCTATATAATGCCCTTCCACCCTCTTGTATTAATTCTGCTGGAATTTGATCGATACCTGGAGACTTGTACGTTTTCAGATTTTCTATCGCAATTTCGACTTCTGAAAGCGTGGGTTTGGGTATAAATGGCTCAGCAGTTTGTATTTCAATTTCGTCCCGATCATTTCTATTTGGCCTATGTACATTTAGTAGTTGCGCAAAGTAGTTTTTCCATCTGTTTAGGATTGATGGAGAGTCTGCAAGCAAGTCACCATTCTCATCCTTGATCACGTTTACCCTTGGCTGATATCCGTTCTTAAATTCCTTTATACCCTTATATAAATCTCGAATGTTTTTATTCTTACTATTTGTTTCTACCTCATTCAGTTTTTCCTTCAAGTAACCTCTCTTTTTATTCCTAAGTGTACGACTTGCTTCCCGTCTTTCATTGAAATAATTATCTCTCTTCCCCTCAACTGGATCCTGTAAGAATTTCAATTTTGCCTGTTTCCTTCTTTCTACTACCATGCAACATTCTTCATCAAACCACGGTTTCTTTTTCTTAGTTTCATAATAACCTATGCTCTGCTCAGCTGCAATTTTGATACTATCTCTGATATTTTCCCACACGCTATTAACATCTAATTCTTTCTCAACTTCGTCGGAACTTTCTAAAGTGGCAAACCTATTCGAAATTTCGACCTGATAATTTTGCTTAGCTTCCTCGTCCTTTAATTTCAAAATATTGAATTTAGTAATATTAACTTGTTGCTCTACTCGCTTGGCTACTGATAATCTTTCTCTTAATTCTTCAATCACCAAATAATGGTCAGAATTACAGTCTGCACCCCTGAAAGTTCGAATGGGAAATGTTTGTTATTATTCGGTTCAGAAGGTTTTGTCATCTAGTTTGCTGTCAAAAAAGCTGAAAGTTAGAATTTATAAAACAGTTATATTACCGGTTGTTCTGTATGGCTGTGAAACTTGGACTCTCACTTTGAGAGACGAACAGAGATTAAGGGTGTTTGAGAATAAGGTTCATGGGAAAATATTTGGGGCTAAGAGGGATGAAGTTTCAGGAGAATGGAGAAAGTTACACAACGCAGAACTGCACGCATTGTATTCTTCACCGGACATAATTAGGAACATTAAATTCAGACGTTTGAGATGGGCAGGGCATGTAGCACGTATGGGCGAATCCAGAAATGCGTATAGGCCTAGAGTGTTAATTGGAGACCAGAGGGAAAGGACCTTTGGAAAGGTCGAGACGTAGATGAGAGAATAATATACAAATGGATTTGAGGGAGATGGGATATGATTGTTGAGAGTGGATTAATCTTGCTCAGGATAGGGACCGATGACGGGCTTATGTGAGGGCGGAAATGAACTTCCAGGTTCTCTAAAAAGTAAGTAAGTTAAGTTAAGTTAAGTTAAGTAAGTAAGTAAGTAAACAGTTGTTAAAAATGGCCCCCTTTACTGCGAAACAGTGCATAAGTTTATTTTGGAAATTGTTTAATATTTTCAGCAACACTGTTCGGTTGATCTGTTGTACCTCATCCCCAATTATTCGTTTTAAGTCTTCCAGGTCTCGTGGTCGGTTCTGCTAGATTCTTCACTTCAAATAGCCACATATGAAAAAAAAAAAAAAATATATATATATATATAATATGAGATCAGGGAGGCTTGGGGGCTATTCACATGAAATTACCGTTGTCATTCAATTGTTTTGTTTAGCTTTTGTCTGTTATTACTTAATTCATGACCTCTTATTTTTCATAGTGATACATTGATATAGGCACTAAAGGATTTCTTTTTATGTACACGTACATTGGGACCATAAGTTTGAGGCAATTGTGGCAAAATAATAGTAGATAATGGTAAAAAAATATGATTTTGTACGTTTTGAGTATTGAATCCGAAAATGGAAAAATATGTACATGATGTTATTTAAAAATGCAAACATCTTGGCACAACTTTTATAAATGGAAAACAAAGTTAAAAAACTTAATATTAACTTACGTTTTTCACCCATATAACTTTTATATTTATGTAGTTTCTTCATAAAATCAAAAATAGGAAAGCTATAAGCATTGTTTTATACGTTTTACCCCTGGGGTCCTCCAGTGGTTTGAAAGGAGCCCGCAGAACCAAGATGTATTTTTAAATTATACACTGTGTCCCAAAAGTTATGGTGGAGTTTCAGACAATTATATTCCGCTAAACAAAGGTACAGTATTTTTATAAAACATTTATAATATTGAAATAGAGCTGAAAAAGTTTTTTTATACACATTTATCTTAGTTATATGTGGGCTCCATTGGTGGCTCTGCAGTTTCCAAATGGTGTTTCACTTCCAATCATACACGATGAAGAACATTAGGAGTGACAGATTAGACATCTTCCCTGATTCGCTGTTTCAGGTGCTGAATGTTTATAATTCGGACACTGTAGACAGTTTACTTCACATATCTCCACAAAAAAGGTACAAAGGTGTCATGTCCGGCGATCGTGGAGGCCATTGCTTCCATTTAGGCCTACCCCTCCCAATCCAGCGATGTGGAAATCTTTAATTAAGAATATCTGTAACAATCTTGGCATGATGTAGAGCACCATCTTGCTGAAAGATCACATTGTTTTTGGAAGTCCTAATTGTCTGGCACATTTACGAACAGATTTCTTTGACTCTGAACAAATGCTCTTCGGATGGCTTCTACCGTTTCATAATTTGTTGATGGTGTCGGCCACCGGTGTGGCTCAGTCAGTTAAGGCGCTTGCCTGCCGGTCTGAAGTTGCGTTCGGGCGCGGGTTCGATCCCTGCTTGGGCTGATTACCTGGTTGGGTTTTTCCGAGGTTTTCCCCAACCGTAATGTGAATGCAAGGTAATCTATGGCGAATCCTAAGCCTCATCTCGCCAAATATCATCTCGCTATCACCAGTTTCATCGACGCTAAATAACCTCGTAGTTGATAAAGCGTCGTTAAATAACCAAATAAAATAAAATTGATGGTGTCTTTTAACTGTCTATCCTAACGACGAATGTTATTCTCAAGTGGTGGTTCTTCGTTAAATACGCGAAGAAATTCACGTCATACACGAGTCACAGATTCAAATTTTGCCAACTACAAAATACATTGCACTTTTCTCTGGACATCCATCTTGTTTAATTAATTGTAACAATGAAAATTATTCCATTTGTTCGATTGTTGCCGTCTTTTGTTTCCTGCAGTGTCTCAAACTTACAGACGAAAAACTTCGAGAATTTTATTTTTATCTGGCACCACCATGACTTTTGGGGCTCAGTGTACTTTGATTAAGCTTAATTCTATCACAGTCTAGTATATACAGTCACGAAGCTTTAGTTGTTGAGTGTACTAGGAACAATAGACTGTGCCGGCACTATTTCGCATTGTCTGATGAGGCGATAGTAGCGATCCTGATAGTAGCGATCCTGTGATTGGCAACTATCTATGGATGCGTATTCCCTATATATTGAGCTTCGTGACTGTATATACTAGACCAGACGTCTCCAAAAGCCTACTCGCGAGTAAGCCCCTGAACGGAACCAAAGCCGAACTGATTTCTATCAGCTTGCTGGAATATTTTGTTTTTCTCAGACTTTTGAGACCAGAATTTAAAAGGAATGAGTTTGCTTGAGGGACTTCTCTTGGGTTGCAAGTCTTGCTTATCTATCCGATATTTTTAGTTTTTTAAATTTTAATCTTCAAGGTCCAACTGTAACTGTCATCACCGTTCAGGATAAGACTGAAGCAACAATAAAGTAATTAAAGTTATGGTCTCGCTGAGTTGTCAACAGTAATCTCACTAGAGGTTTTGATTTATCTAGAGAAAATAAGACATCGAGTGGAATTTAATTGACTATTACACGATTAGAAGAAAGTATATAAAGGTTAGAAGAAAAAGTACTCTAATACAATAAAATATTGACTCGCTAAAATTCTATTTCACTAATGTTAGCTTCACCAAAACGTTTGAACGGAGCCGTCATTTTCAGTTGAATATCTATGCGGAAAACAAATGAAGTTCACAAAGCATGTTTTATAATACTGTAAAGAATTTGCAGTTTGAAATGTTGGTAAACAAATTAAAAAATGCTAGGGAAGTGATAAAAACAAACATGCTAGGGAAGTGATAAAATTGTAGCAATAAACAGCCATGATTCGTTGAAACACATCCTTTTTATTGGTCAAAAGTAGTATGACGTAGTAAAAGTGTAATAGTCAATCTAAAATTCGATCCATTTCCCGCCTTCATGGTTTTGTAGCATCGCATGAAGATGAATTCTCATCCGATATCTTTGAAAGTATAAAAGAGCAAGTATAGATGAAATGGAATTTTATCAGTATTTCTGTTTAATCCAATTGGATTATCTGATCTTGTTTGGTGTAAAAAGAGTAGATGTACTGTAGGCCTACATACTATTACAGCTGCTGTTACAATCAATGGTAATAGGAAATGGATTGACATTAAAATTAAGGGAATATTGTCCTTTCTGCAATGGGGGGGGGAGAAGCAATTATATGAAAAACCACTTCTTGGTGGCAAGTAATAGTTTGCCTGTCAAAAAAGAAGAGGGACTGTTAGAAATTTTAGAATTATCTTCTTATCTTTCACTGCAAACTCAGCATTCTCCAATCTTCCTTATTTTCCGCTTTCCTCTCAGTGTCCGCATGCAATCATGAAACAAAACTTAATGATGGGATTTCATATTGACATGTATTTTGAATCATCTTTCAAGGAACTAAACTATGCCAACTGCAAGGAATATCATCCACAGCAGAAATAGAAACTGAATTGTCACGAAACTTGCGACAATTAATACTGCGAAAATTTGTGTTACTTTCGTGACATTAGATTTTTTTTAATACTCGCTGGTAAGTTAGAAGTTGTTGTAGTGTGAAAAGGATACTTAACCACATAAGGAAATTCATCGAAAGCAGAGTCTTCACCTTCCGCTATTCTCGTCTCGGGGAAAATGTCCCCAGTCACTCCGTCGGTGAGTGTACCTGCACATAGTGTAAAATCTCAATTAATGCTAGTTTAAGGGGACTTGTACATGAACAAATGGAAATATTATAAATCTGATAATATTTAAACTGAGGTACACAAACATTTACGGACATAATTTGATGAAATTTTTGCAGCGGTATAATGAATAATTTAGGAATATATGTTTTTAAGAGATGAAACATAACTTTGAGCTACGTAGTTTTTATTGGCTACTATATACAAGTCATACATACATACATGCATACACATACATACATACATACATACATACATACATACATAGAGAATATACTATTTATCTTGACCACCCAAAATAACTTTGTACACAAGCATCAAATGAAAAATTGTTTCATAGAAAAGGTGTACAACTGAAAGGGGGAAATAATATTGATTGTCGACCTGGTTGGCGAGTTGGTATAGCGCTGGCCTTCTATGTCCAAGGTTGCGGGTTCGATCCCGGGCCAGGTCGATGGGATTTAAGTATGCTTAAACGCGTTAGGCTCATGTCAATAGATTTACTGGCATGTAAAAGAACTCCTGCGGGACAAAATTCCGGCACATCCGGCGACGCTGATATAACCTCTGCAGTTGCGAGCGTCGTTAAATAAAACATAACATTTAACATTTAATACTGATTGGGAGGCAAACTTGCAGCATTATTTATTAATTAAATACGAGTACTAACATTGTTTCTTCAAATGGTACTATGTATTTATTATTCAGTATTTTAATTAAGCTTGTCAAGACCTGTCCAAAAATGTATCACAGTGGGTCATTCTAATAAACAGAACGTTAATAAACGGAACGTTATTCGACGTCTTACGGCGTGGTTCCTGTGTGTAGTACGTACAAAGGAAATGGTTTGACTAAGTTGGTGTAAACAATATGTAGCAGACCTACACGGTAGATACCCAGGGTTGTGTAACCCATCCACGTAGCTTTGGTTTACAGTAAACAAATGAAACCAAATGTAGCACAGACCACTCAGTCAGTCATCAGTGCTCAGCAGAATAAAACCAATTGAAATATTGAACAGTAAATACATCGTGTTATTTAAAGGAACAGTGTTACTACTCGTATCTCATTAATAAATAACGCTATAAGGTTGCTTCTCCATTAGTACTTATTATTTACCGTTTTCAGTTGTACACTTTTTGTATGAAACAATTTTTATTTGGTGCTTGCGTACAAAGTTATTTTGAGTGGTGAAGGCAAATGGGACACTGTATTTACATATGTGTGTGTAAGAATGCACAACTCTCATAAATATGTAAGGAGTTTGAAGATTTTAGTGGTAGTTCTTAATAGTAGTAGTAGTAGTAGTAGTAGTAGTAGTAATAATAATAATAATAATAATAATAATAATAATAATAATAATAATAATAATAATAATAAATACTGCAATGATCTTTTTCTGCGATTAGTTACGTAAAAAATTTCATTTACTTATAAAAAAATTTTCAAATTGAAATTAATAATTTCTGTAACAGTACTTCAAATTCTTATTTTCATATCATAATAATAGTCTCCTTTCAACGTAGTTGAATTCTGAAATTATACACAACATTTGTACTTCCTGACATAATTTATTATTAATTTATTTTTGAGGTGTGTGCAATATAATGCAGATTTAAAAATAATCTTTCACGTAATATGCAATACCGAGTAGAGGAAAAATAACTATTCATCTTAAACCTTATGCCTCATAACGTGAAGTATTTCTAAAAGACCAAATGTAAATCTATAATTACATAAAAATATGGCTGCAGCATTTTGTACATTTACAGGTTAAATATTTGCAAAGTTGTAATGATTTTTCCCTGCTTTCATGTACAAGTTTTCTTAAGTTTCTTATAAACACAATTTCGATTACTATTTATACAAAACTGGTTCTTAACATTTTCACTATTGACATAATTTTAACAATGCAGGACAATACAGGGCGACCCATATTTATATCCAACTTTTAATCAATATTTCATTGTATTAGAGTAGGCTACACATAAATTATATTACATGAGAGGATCAAATTGGAGTGAAACAGTAGTACAGTCATTGGGATTACTTTAAATTGAACGTGAGCACCAGAATTTGCTGAACATTTTTCCAGACGTGGCTGAAAGTTCTGTACTGCCATCACAAACGTATCATTTGGCACTCGACCACACTTTCTTCGAATTACCGCTTCTAAAGTAATCACATCCAAAAGTTTCCTGGCGTACGCCTTTTCTTTAAGGTGTCCCCACAGAAAAAAGTTCAATGGTGTTAAATCTGGACTTCTTGGAGGCCACTCGACATTCCCACAGCGCCCGATGACTCGTCCAGGAAACGCGTTGGTAAGTCATTCCCGTTTTATGAACGCAAAATGGGGCGGTGCACCGTCATGCATGAAGTGCACAACGCCAGCATAATCCCAAATAGATACGATGGGAAGGACCATCATACACAGATAGTTTTGTCGCCATGGTTACTGCTTCAAGATTTATTTCTTTATACAAAACATTGTTCGGTATATTTTCTAATTAAATGCACTTATTTCGGGCCGCACTAAAAATAAAATTAAATTAAAGCTTCATTTGTGCTTCAAATAGTATGGAACACGGTACATTTTAGTGGTGGAATGGGTCACTTAACCTGACTGTGTACGTGACTACAGTGCAAAAAAAGTTGGATATAAATATGAGTCGCCCTGTATATAGCTGGCTATTCGTACCCAATGGACTTGAGTTTTTTCCCTACCAGCTTGTGTATGAGTGATTGACAAAAGTGTTCTGTCATTTCAGTTTTTCCTATCATTTTTCTTGGTGGTACTGTTGGTTGTTTAAGGGCATATGGTCGTGAAAATGATAAAAATTTAGATTTTTTCTACTTTCTTTTTAAAAGCGTGCCTTTCTGAACAAGAATATTTATAATTTATATGCCTTTATATGCGAATTCAGTAAGAAATAAAAAAAAAAATGTATGAGTCTCGTATTTGCCACACTACCTTTTTAAATGCCTTTGCTGCAGTTTTATGCAGTCTATTTCTTTTAACTTTTAGGTACACATAGCATGTGAACTATTAAACCTAGATATCTGAAACTTTGCACACTCTTTTATGACTATAATCCGATGATAGAACTGTAGAATTTTTAGCATAGCTTCAAAATTGTGCTAGTTTATAAAAAATTATGTTGGGTTAATATTAATTTTTTAGTAAAAAGAATTTAAACAATTATTAAATTACTAAATGTTCACCAAAATAAATAATTCTAGAGCTTTTTATAGATCTGAACCTGTTTAATGAGTGGTAAACATTTGGAAGCATTGTGGTACCAGTAGTTTTACAGTAGTGTGTGCCTATGTAATGGCATGTTTCAGCAATTCCTTGGAAAATTACTCGATTTAAAAATATCTCACACCAAACTAGTAATCTAAATCTATTGAAGTGCCTTTAATCTGAATCAGTAAAATTTGTAAAATTCTGTCTTCAATATTATGGTAGTTAGAGTGATAAATGTTTATACATCTTGATTATACAACTTTTAGTGAACTAATGTTTGACATTCCGCAAGTAGCAAGAATTTCTCATTTTGATCAGTATGTTACAGAAACGCGACATAGCACATAAACTTGAAAAGTATCATATACTCACAGTGGCAATGTGAGAAACATACATTCTGAGGATGACCCATAAATAGGTCGAAACATGTAAACAAGGCACATTAGAATTTAACACAAGAAATTCTTATCATACATATTCCGAAGATAAGTGTTTGTTGTAGATTTCACATCATTTCACTGCATGCTCATGGTCATCATGACTATATGTCTATAACGACGCTGTATCAACTAATAGGCTATTTAGCATCAATGAGATTGGTGATAGCGAGATGGTATTTGGCGAGATGAGGCCGAGGATTCGCCATAGATTACCTGACATTTGGCTTATTGTTGGGAAATCTCGGAAGAAACCCAACCAGGCAATTAGCCCAAACGGGAATCGAACCCAAGCTCGAGCGCAACTTCTGATCGGCAGGCAAGCGCCTAAACTGACCGAGGTACTCTGATGGCTATTAGATGATGATAATGATGACGATGATATATAAACTAAATTATTTACTTACCAAGATACAAAAGCACAAGGGTACCAACAAATGCAACAAACTTCTTCATGTTCTTGCGGCTGAAATCTTGATAAGTTCGGTCTGTAACACTAAGCAGAGTGCTTCTCGCTTGTAGCCAAAGTGAGATATGAGGTATGTAGTTATCTATTTATCTTGTTCATGTAGCAGATAAAATTGGACTTTATCTTATATCACTATAGAATAATTATTTCCATCATCGTCATAATAATAATCATCAGCATCTGTGACATCCAACTTCAAGAATTAGTCTTTTGCTCGTTTTGTCGTCACTTTCGTGGAACCGTGAACTAATGTTTGACATTCGCAAGTAGCAAGAATTTCTCATTTTGATCAGTACAGTACAGAAACGCGACATAGCTCACAAACATGGAAAGTATCATATACACAGTGCCAATGTGAGAAACATACATTTTTAATTTCCTTGTCGAGAAATGAGAACGGATCTTTTAGAAAAAAGGTCGATTGAGTCCTTTCATGATTAATATAGGAATTAATTAGTTTTATAAGTTGTAATAAGTCATAATCACAATCATCATCAAGGTAGGCTATTATAGTCTGTTGCGCCTCATAAAATTTTATTCTCCCATCTCAATTTGGGTCTTCCCCATCACGACGTCTTTATGGTTTATATTGATATATTTTTTTCGTTAATGAGTGTCATCCATCCATTCGATACATTTTAACCACTTCTATTTTTTGTTTTCCCCGTTGTAATAAAGAAGGATATGATAATTCCAGTAGAAATTTGTGGAACTCTAATGGAAAGCTGTAGTTTGGTTACATACTGTACGCAACCGATCTGAGATCATGGTAGTGGTGCTTGTTACTTACTTTACTTTTAAAGGCTTCTCCACTTTATAAGCTGTTGCCTTGGATTCCCTTTTTCCATTCTTCTCTGTTATTCCAGGATCCGTCTTCCAGGCCTCTAGCTCTCATTGCTTCTGTAATTCTTCCCCTCCACATATATCTAGGCCGTCCTCTTTTTATTCTCCCAGGTGGAGACCAATTCAATACTTTCTTGGGCCACCTCTCGTCTGACATCCGTTGCACGTGTCCAAACCATTGTAGTTGTCTTCGTTCCATACGGTCGATTATATTTTCTTGTAGGTTAAACTCTTCCATAATAATGTCATTCCTAACCTTTTGTAGACGAGACACCCGCAAGCTACGTCGTAAACCATCCATTTCCACTGTTTCAATAACATTTTTTTGTCTTTCATTCAATGTCCAGCCCTCGGCACCATATGTCAGAATACTTCCTATTATCACATTTGAAATCATCAGCTTTGTCTTATGTGTTATGTTCCGACTGCAAAGGACTCCATTTAACTGCTTTATAGCAGAGCGGTCCTGAGACACACGATTTTCAACATCTCTCTCACATGTACCAGATTGATGTAGTACTGATCCCAAGTATTTAAAATGGTCCACCGCCCGAATTACACCATTCTCTAAATTCAAATTTCTACTTTCTCCGCCGACAACCAGATATTCTGTCTTTGTAAAATTAATATTTAGACCTCCTGATTTATAACAACTTATTAACTTTTCTGTCATGAATTTTATGTCATCCCTTTCTTGTGCCATGATGACCTGGTCGTCTGCAAAAAGTAATGAATGGTGCTTGTTATGATGATTAATTGATTGTAGGAGAGGATCCCAGGAGGAAGTAAACTAAAAATTAGTGTAACGAACATATTTTCTCATTGTACTTTTTAGATGTCTCGCAACAATTTAGTTGCAGCATCATGTTGAGAATATTAGCCTCAACATACCACGTGACATAAAAATCACTTTCCAAAACAGTATTATTTTTGTATGACAAATGCAGGCATAAACTATTTTCTTTGGAATAAATCTCTTAATTATCAAATTATATATTCAAATACCGTACATCACCACAGTATTATTACATTAAATTACCCTCATGTAGGTTTGTATGTAAAGATGACTGTCATAAGTACAATTGCACAGTGCACTATCCCAAATATTGAAATTGTGTTCCATTTACTTAAAGACAATCAGATAAGTGAACTATGTTACTAGTCAGAAGAGAAGGAAAAGAACTGGCCACCCTACCCCATTATCTCACGAGCGATGCCTTATTGGCGTCACTAATGATGATCCAACCAGCCTTCGGACTACTGGCTCAACATACATACATGAAGACAGTGTCTCACTGGATCCTGATATTCCTCTGTCACTCTTGAAAGTATTTGTGAAATGTACTGGATTATCCTTTGTTTCTACTCATCTAGACTATAGGTGTAGGCTCTATCTGAAAAACATGCTGTTTCACATATCTCCACAGAAAAATCTGTAAGTGTGAGGTCTGGCGACCGTGGAGGCCATGATTGAGGTCCACCTCGTCCAATTCAGTACACATCGAACATGTTATTTAATCCACGCAAGACACTTTTTTGAAATTAGATTTTGTGATTAATATGGCCTTTATGGTTTTAACTGAAAACTAATTCCTTTCGTCAGACCAAATTGAATTCAACAATGAAAACACTCTTTCTGATGATGCATTGGTGCCAGGTATTCCTAACACAAAACTTACAATCTTAATTAGTCGACCTGGTTGGAGAGTTGGTATTGCGCTGGCCTTTTATGCCCTAAGTTGCGGGTTCGATCCCGGACCAGGTCGATGGCATTTAAGTGTGCTTAAATGCGACAGGCTCATGTCAGTAGATTTACTGGCATGTAAAAGAGCTCCTGCGGGAAAAAATTCCGGCACATCCGGCGACGCTGATATAACCTCTGCAGTTGCGAGCGTCGTTAAATAAAACATAACATTTAACAATCTTAATTATGTTTTTAAAACTAATGTATTTATCTTTCATAATGGAATAAAGGAAATATTTTAACAAAATTTAGGGAAACGGGACGCCATTTAAAAAAAAACGGGACATTTGCCGTCCCGAGCATACTTTTCGCGGGACAGGGGACAAGAGGCTGAAAAAAACGGGACGTCTGGTCACTCTAACCTAAGAGAGATATTTGACTTAATTTAACTTTTGTCAATTAATATTTGTAATATTGACAATTAATATTTGAGGAGAAAAATTCGCTCCGGCGCCGGACAAATTAATAAATCTGTAATATTAATTTTTTGTCGTTAAAAGACAAATACTACTGTTATATTAAATCAAGTGATTGTAAAGGGAAGAGAATATAACCTGCCTACATATACTTTATTTGGAGATTATGAGAATTCTTACTATCGAGTAGATATATTTTTTTAAATATCAAACAAAATGTTGATTTAAATTTAGGCCTAATTAAAGCTTTTAAATCCCAATAACAGGAAACTCTTTTAGCTATAAAATTGGAAAACACGAGAAATGAAGGATTAATTAATATTTAGGATTACAAGACTGTGGGCCTTTTCCATTCCTCTTTCATCAATATTTCTAAGACAACAATTAGGCAAACTTTACACGCTATCGATCAGATTTTAATATTAAATACAGATGATTATTTGTAACAGTTCTCTTCATTTAACTGACCCGGCTGAATTTATACAGAATGTCGCACATTTCTTTTACACAAAACATATTTATTTTTATTAAAGTACATAGCACAAAAACTTTATACTACAGAATTAATCATTCATCATCATCATCATCATCATCGTCAGTAGACATTTCCACTCACAAGTAAACCTTCAGGTGGGGTAAAAAAACAAAGACTTACCTTTATTACCATTCGATTAAGCATTAAAAGCAATGCAAAATACGTAAATTTTACAACTCGAACGCAATGAACACCAGAGATCGCGACCAATCAAGATCAAGTTGACATGGTCTACTTAGATTGAAAACAACTATACCACGCAGCAATGCTAGACGCGTGAGCGAAGACAGTACTGCTATAGACGCGCTGTTAGCTAGTTTGTACCTTGCAGTTTATTATGTAATGTTATGTGCAGTGAGCTGAAGAAGATGAACCCAGTGAATATAGTGATTAAAATTCTGGATAAACTAAAAGAAGAGGGTTATAAGGAGACAGACTGTGAAATGTCGCGGAAGGAACTTGGAGTTGTTGATGATATATATATATATATATGACTTATTAAAGAGTTATGAATCGGAAGCAGTTGAAGAAAGTCATACTCTGGACATTGATGAAAATGAACCACGAAATGATGATAATGACATGCCTCATGTACGAGAGTGGGAGACTGAAAAAACAAATACTACGTCAGAAGAGGAATCAAGTACTTCACAAAGTTCCGGTTCTCAATACGCTCTGTCCCCTCCCAAAACATCCCGAGTCATTGACTTTCAAGAAAAATGTTAGGTAATAGAGTATTGGATTCTGCCAGCTGTACCGACAAACAAAAAGAAAAAGTTTAACCATAGGTCAAGGAGCAGTATGAAGCATAAATTCATGTGGTTAACACACGAAAGTCAACTCTACAAAATGAAGCAAGCTGCCGAACAACAAAACGATGTCATGAATAAAATGAAAGAAGTGCACCGAAGAACATTTGAGGAATTCTGTCTGCGGCGGTCGTGGAATGAAATTGTAAAAGAAAGTGACATAAAAAGAATTGCACTGACAACAGCTCGTGATTTATTAGGCATAGATCAGAAATACTTCAACGCAAGTCCTACTTGTTTGCATCGCTTTAAAAAGCATTATAAGTTTGTTAGCCGAAAAATAACATCATATGTAACAAAGCGTCAGGTACGCGAACAATCAACAATCAATCCAAACCTTCAGACGTGAGTGCGCACCACTTATGGACATGCACGATGATGATCATGTGTTTAATGCCGACGAATGTGGGTTCCATAAGGAAATGCCTTTCGGCAGAACATTATAACGTCAAGAAACCAGTAAAGTGTACGGTGTCGTGCAATCCAAAGGGGCAAATACACATTCCTACACTATAATGCCGGTGGTTTCTAAAGCTGGAAAACTGATGCCAAAGTTACTACTGATTCTCCAAGAACCGAAATGTATACGTGCAAGAGTTGGTAAACGCATTTTCCAGAGTGACAACCTTGTAGTAAAATGGACGTCGTCGGGAAAAATGACCAAAGAAATATGGATAGAATTTTTACGAGAAATATTCCTCCCTAATTCTTCAACACGCAATCTTCTGCTGTTAGACTCATATGGTGTCCACTGCAACTAAAATATAATTAAGCAACTGTTAGAAGAAGGGGACTATGGTCTTGAAAAATTAGTAGTGAAAATCATACCACCAAATACGACTTATGAATTGCAACCTTTGGACAGGTACTTTTTTCGAATGTACAAGCATATGATTCGACACATTTCTCATAATGTAGATTTTGATGATTCATCTGATACATTACAACAACGCAACAATATACTGTAACTGCAGTCGCTTGTTTACCAGCAGTTTCTTTCTCCACGATTCCAACAGGCGCATGGGTATGGTTGGGCGTTAGCTGGATTGGGATCCAGAAGTGGACGTTTTCAAAACACTACAGAGTACTGTATTCGAAATGTACAAGGAATATGTACGATTTGTGCAAAATCAGCCTGTATAAAGTGCGGGTGGTGTACTGACAATTTGTGTTTCCAACATTTTTTTGTTAGCTATCACTGTTGTGCGACATATGTTTCTGGATAAAAACAAATCAGATTCTAGAATACGATGCGTTAACTAACATGATGACCACATCATCGTTTTCCTTCTTATGCATTAATCGCTAGTTGAAAGTGTGTTTCCTTGCTGCTTGAAGCCTCGTGTTCTGCGCTGTGTATCGCACTTGTTAATTGCAGTCGAGTTACGAAATTTTAGGATTGCCCATATTTTATTATGCTGATTCCAAAAATATAAGTTTCATTTTCATTCTTTTTTACCTCAGGTGAAGGTTTACTTGTCAGTTGTGGGTCGTGTCAGAACATAGCCCTCTCCACAAAGTCCTGTCTTGCCGCAATTCCTCCTCTTGAATCCTTTCCCAATCATAGTCTGTCTATTTTCAATCTATGCATGGTTGATATAACGATCAGAATTAATTATTATAGGCTGAAAAATGTTTTCTAGGGAATAAAACGTTCAATATGACCGCCATTTTTCCTCACAACATCTTGCAAACTAACCCTTATGTTCCGTCACCACTCTTCGATAGAGCACGGCATCTTAACAGTGTTGTGAATAAACAGAACGTTCGAGTCTGGGCGAGAGAACATCCTCGCATATTGCACGAAAAAGAAGTGTATGGATCGCGATTTTGAGCCATGGAATCATCGGTCCATTTACCTTCGATAAAACCGTCAACCAGGTTCGGTATAAAGCCAGATTGGAAAATAGGTCTCCCTATGCAAACGGAGTGGTGCACACAGGATGAAGCCGGTCTACACACTGCGAACACCATTCTTGATTTTCTACAAGAGGCGTTTGATGTTCATCGGTTTCCTCAAAGACATGAGGGCAGCGAAATGTGGCCGCCTCATAGCCCGGACATTAATTCATGTGACTACTTTCTATGGGGTTCCTTAAAGAGAAAAATTGTTCCATAATCTTGTTTCGAAAGTCAGCTATAACGCATGAGGGATCATCGTATTAAACAAACATTTCGCCTTTACTGGTTGGATGATAGTTTATCTCTGTTGAGACATGTGGACGTTAGCTCGAAATCGGCTGGTCGGCCGGGAAGAAGTGGTTTTGACTAGCGTATGGGATCGATGTCCACCCATACATCATGAGGAATTTGAGTACTGGTAGTTAGAAGTAGCGTAATCCGGTTTAGGAAGCCAGCTATACGGCTTTAGAGATCATCGCGCTAACCACACGTAATCTCGTACTGGTTAGACGAGCGTTCACTTTTACTGAAGCATGTGTACGTGAGGCCAGTGGTCTTTGCCGTTCATACATGGGTTGTCTCGCCACCGACATAATTCTAGGTTTAAATGTGTACTGAAACGAACGTCAGCTGTGCAGTATTGATCCATTCTATCTTATCATGTTCCATTGCTTCATAACTTATTTTCCAATTTTTCTACAGTGTTATCTGCTCCGATAAAATCTATCAAGTTCAGCCAATTACTTACGTAGTTTTCATTACAGTTGTTTTTCACTGAGAGTGAATTCTACGGAGAATTATTCCAATCTCTCTTTTATCTTTCTGAGCTTAAAATAAACTTCTTGTAATTGACTACCGAAAACTTACATTTTGTCTTTTATATTTTTTGTTGCTTATCCAACTTTAATTTTGCAGATGGCATTGTCCTCTTAGCAGCATCAGCGAAAGAATTAAAAAAAAACAGTGACTGAAATTTATGAATATACTGTAACATCGTAGTAGGCCCCACACTGAATAAAAAAAATAAATTGATGACAAACGATATCGAAGAATATGTAGTATATAGGGGAGAGTCGGGTAGTATCGGACATCGGGTAGTATCGGACAGTGCGTTTCTTTCATCTACCACCATATGGTAGTACCTGAATCACATGGTTACATTTCTCTATGCGACATCACAGAAACGTAACCATGTCAATCAGGTACTATCATCGTGTGGTAGATGAAAGAAATTCACTGTCCGATATTACCCGATGTCCGATACTACCCGACTCTCCCCTAGTAAACAATGGGCATCTACATGGGTGACTCAAAAATATAGCTATAAATTAATTGCGGTATTATTATTATTATTATTATTATATATAAATCTGTGACCACAATAATGTGTCTTGATTATTAGTCAAGTATAAATGAAATCACATCAAACCAATATCATAAATAATTATCTCATAAAATTACCACACAAACAAATTAATTAAAAACTTATATCACTAAGGTTAAAAAATCATCAATATCATAAAAAGACCTGTCAATCGGCCAACCATAAATTCGTTTCCGAAAAACATTCTTATCTAATTGAAATAGTTCCTTGGGACATTTATTATATACCCTACTTTATAAGATATACAGTAAATTCATAATTCTGCTTTGATTTTGTTAATCTTAATTTGGGTATATTACATAGATCTTGTTGTCTCGTATTGTAAGTATAAGTATTATAGACACAGACGTAAATATTGCAGTGAAAACTCCACAGTCATATTTGAAGTATTTTTCAAGTTATCATATGTGAATTTGTTAAAGCTCAGTCCCAATAATGAAAGACAATATCTGTAAGGTTGGGAGAAGGGAAAGGGTATGTGTTATAATATGTAAGAAAGACATTCCCGATATTTTGTTTCTTTTCGCTGAAATTACAAAGAACCACGACCCGTTTTCTGCCCAATCCTATAACCCATAATTATCACTATCCGTATATTATTCGCCATCTTCCGCGACAAACCAGCCATCTGTTTCGTAAGTAGCGGACACGGGCGAAGATTCTGCCCTCTGTTGGAAGACATTAGATGTAGTTATGGGTTACTGCGCGAAATACGTGGGAATGCCTAGGGAAAAAAAAAAACGATATTATTTTTTCAAATATCCATATGAATTGCAAATACTTTTTACATTATTTAATTATCAATTTATATTCAAAATCCACATTTACTGTTTTAAAACTATAACAGTAATTTTATAGAAGGATTTAATATTCATAAAATTTTTCACATAGAGCATTTGAGTTTCTTGCTGTGAATTTTATCATAGGTTATTGTTAATTCAAAGCTTCTATCGTCGTTTAATACATCCAATCCGCTATTTTCGTTCAATATAATGGCATGTTTTTACTTACGTTGCTAACAAATTATACCGTATATGCCCCAGATTTAGAGGACCAGGATTTATGATTCCTCTGTGTGGGTTTTCATTAATAATTTGTGTTATTATATTATTATTATTATTATTATTATTATTATTATTATTATTATTATTATTATTATTATTATTATCGCTTCATGCATGTAAATTAATGAATCACAGTTTCTTCAAATAATTATGTCAAAAGTGACGTTAATTTCCGTACTAACATATAAAGAGAAAAGATGACAGTCTGTAAGATAAAGTGAAAACAGATACCGGTACTTCAATGAATGTGTCTACAATTACGTATTTATGATTACCTGAACAGAGTGGTGACGCATGGTTCCACGGTATGGTGATAGGCCTATATTGTTTAAGACAGCACGAAAGATACAACAAGTTTCTCAGTACCTCAGATGGCAAATTCATTATTTTGCGTGTAGCATATTATATTGTGAATGTAACATATTATATTACATGAATTTTCCATTGAAAGTAAGAAATTAAAATTTTGTTGACTTAGTGACTTTTGAACATTCTATATCTTAAAAAAAAAACAGTAACCACAGTGCAGTGTGAAGTTTTTTTTAATATTTTAATTTTAAAGTATAACCTTCCAACGTATTTTTAAAAATTGAATAACTAATTATGTTAAAATTGACACATATTTCTTTTGTGAAAACAGAAATATTCGTTAGATATTTGTTTCAAATTTATGCATAATTCATTTAATTAAATATTGTTACCAAAAGAAGTAAAATCATTTGAATTATTGTGTTCGCTCTTTTATTACACTCATCTGAAAAGAAATGTCAAAGGAGAAATTAGTCTGAAGGGTTTCAAGAGTTCAGAAAAAAGTGGGATTTCTAACCTTATATCGAGATTTAATATTATCTTCGATGTGCCGGACAGTTGGATTTATAACCGTGTATCGAGGCTTAATATGTTCGATGTGTCGGACAACTGAGGTCCCAACATTCTAAATGTCCTAAGTGCCAGGAGCAACTTTCTGGGATATTGATGAAAAAAACACTGCGAATTGCATATTGAGATACTTACAATACCTTCTTTTGGCGCACGAATGAGTCGCTTATAGTTGAGCTACGACAAAGACAATTTAATGTAATATTTTCACAGGGGTAATACTCCCTTAGATTGAATAAAATGGAACTTAGCACAATTAGAATGTTAGGTCTTCAATTGGGTTTCTAACCGTGTATCGAGATTTAATTTCTTCGATGTGTCGGACATTTGAGTTTCTAACCGTGTATCGAGATTTAATATCTTCGATGTGTCTGACAGTTGGGTTTCTAACCGTGAATCGAGATTCAATATCTTCGATGTGTCAGACAGTTGGGTTTCTAACCGAGTATATGGATTTAATATCTTCGATGTGTCTGACAATTGGGTTTCTAACCGTGTATTAAGATTTAATATCTTCGATGTGTCTGACAGGTTTCTGACCGTGTATCTGGATTTAATATCTTCGATGTGTTGGACAATTGGGTTTCTAACCGAGTATCTGAATTTAATATCTTCGATGTGTCGGACAATTGGGTTTCTAATCGTGTATCAAGATTTAATTTCTTCGATGTGTCGGACAATTGAGTTTCTAACCGTGTATCGAGATTTAATATCTTCGATGTGTCTGACAGTTGGGTTTCTAACCGTGAATCGAGATTCAATATCTTCGATGTGTCAGACAGTTGGGTTTCTAACCGAGTATATGGATTTAATATCTTCGATGTGTCTGACAATTGGGTTTCTAACCGTGTATTAAGATTTAATATCTTCGATGTGTCTGACAGGTTTCTGACCGTGTATCTGGATTTAATATCTTCGATGTGTTGGACAATTGGGTTTCTAACCGAGTATCTGAATTTAATATCTTCGATGTGTCGGACAATTGGGTTTCTAATCGTGTATCAAGATTTAATTTCTTCGATGTGTCGGACAATTGAGTTTCTAACCGTGTATCGAGATTTAGTATCTTCGATGTGTCTGACAGTTAGGTTTCTAACCTTGTATCGAGATTTAATATCTTCGATGTGTCTGACAGTTGGGTTTCTAACCTTGTATCTGGATTTAATTTCTTCGATGTGTCGGACAATTTAGTTTCTAACCTTTTATCGAGATTTAATATATTCGATGTGTCTGACAGTTGGGTTTCTAACTTTGTATCGAGATTTAATATCTTCGATGTTTCTGACAGTTGGGTTTCTAACCTTGTATCAAGATTTAATATCTTCGATGTGTCTGACAGTTGGGTTTCTAACCTTGTATCGAGATTTAATATCTTCGATGTGTCTGACAGTTGGGTTTCTAACCTTATATCGAGATTTAATATCTTCGATGTGTCGGACAATTGGGTTTCTAACCGTGTATCTGGATTTAATATCTTCGATGTGTCGGACAATTGAATTTGTAGCCGTGTATCAAGGTTTAATATCTTCGATGTGTTGGACAATTGGGTTTCTAACTGTGTATAGAGATTTAATATATCAGCGGTCGTCAGAACAGTGCACCCTCGGGCTAGTGTCTCTTACCCTCGGATAAGACATTGCACTAGGGTGCATCCGTGGCTGCTGGCGGGTATGCTTCCTCCCTCTCCCTTCTGCACGACGGTGTATATTCAGATACACTCCTTACCCGTTACCCATTTCAGCGAGTTCTGACGACCACTGTACTACACTATCACCTTCACTTTTTAACTTCGCTCTAGAATATGCTATTAGGAAAGTTCAGGAAAACAGGAAAGGTTTGGATTTGAACGGGTTACATCAGCTGCTTGTCTATGCGGATGACATGAGTATGTTAGGAGGAAACCCACAAACTATTAGGGAAAACACGAGAATTTTACTTGGAACATATAATAACCAATGAGTTAGGTTTGGAAGTAAATCCCGAAAAGACAAAGTATATGATTATGTCTCGTGACCAGCACATAGTACTACATAGGAATATAAAATTTGGAAATTTATCCTTTGAAGAGGAGGAAAAATTCAAATATCTTGGATCAACAGTAGTAAATATAAATGGCTATTGAGGGGAAATTAAACACAGAATAAATAATGAGACATGCCTCTTATTATTCGATTGAGAATCTTTTTTCATCTAGTCTGCTCTAAAAAATAACTGCAAGTTATAATTTATAAAACAGTAAGTTATATTACCGGCTATTCTGTATGGTTGAACTCTCACTTTGAGAGAGGAGCAGAGATTAAGGGCGTTCGAGAATAAGGTGCTTAGGAAAATATTTGGAGCTGAGAGAGACGAAGTTACAGGAGAATGGAGAACGTTACACAATGCAGAACTGCATTGTATTCTTTACCTGACATAATTAAGAACATTAATCCAGACGTTTGAGATGAGAAGGGCATGTAGCACGGGCATGGGTGAATCCAGAAATGCGTATAGAGTGTTAGTTGGGAGGCCTGAAGAAAATCTGCTTTACAGGGAGCTTTGCATAATATACAGGGTGATTCAGATCACACGTAACAGTAATTTATTTCGGAAACTAGTGCATTACAATTTTCGAGAAAAAAATATTTATGCTAAACCACATGTTAACTTTGACTTGAGCTTGATTTCATCAATCAGCTCTAACAGGAAGTATGGTCAGTGGCGTATCACTTTAAAATTTCAAATGGGATTCGGGGTCAAATAGGGTACCATTTGATAGAGCTCTTCAAAACAAACAACTTTCATAGGAAACGTTTTTACCAATTTCCACTCTTTCAATGAGAAAACGTACAAAAAGTCAATTCCATCAGTATTGAGAAATGTTACAATACGAAAATGTAAACAAGACAATTAATGTGTACATTTTACTGAAAGACTGGACAATTCTATTAATTTTTATAAATGTTCAAACTGTCTGCCGTTCTGAGCAGCACACACCCGTACTCTTCTTCTAACACTGTCAGGGACTCCTAACACTTCGGCGTGATCAAGTGACTGATAGGTCTCCCGGATTCGGTGTTTTATGTCATCTCTTGTTGTGGGACAATCTTGATAAACGATGTTTTTAATCGTTCCCAAAAATAAAATTAATTGTCAGGTAAAATCCGTCGGTTTCGTCGCTGTATTCTTTGCACAGATGAAGCGACATTCAAGAGCAATGGCGATGTCAATATCCATAATGCTCACTACTGGTCTCAATTCAGTCCTCTCTGGCTGAGAGAAGTGGATAACCAGCATAGGTGGAGTGTCAATGTCTGGTGTGGCATCTTCGGACACCGAATTATTGGACCTTATTTCTTTGAAGGTGCTCTGAATAGTGTTAGCCAACTTTTGGAGGACGTACCACTGGCAACACGATTAGTAATATGACTTCAGCAGGATGGTTGCCCAGCTCATTTCTCTTCGGTGGCACGTGATACAGCCAATCTACTCTTCCCTGGGCGATGGATTGGGAGATGCGGTTCTGTGGCATGGCCAGCACTATCTCCTGACTTGAATCCTTTGGACTATCTTTGATTGAAACCATCTTCCTCGTTTTTTTCTACTTTGTATTTTATTTTCTTTATTCCAATTATCTTTCATAATACATGAATTCTTTCTGTTTTACATTGTGTTCCTTCATAACTTAATTTAAATAACCTAACAGTTAATTAGTGATTATATAAGTAATAAAAGAGTGTATACAAGAATGAAGAATAAATTGTTTATCTATTTCTTATCATTTTGTTGATTATTAGTTACAATGATAAACGGAACGAAATTACATTACAGTAGACCACTATAGTATTTTATGCTCGACCATGCCGAAATGTAGTAATTATACACCTGGTAGCAGTCCTTTAATGCATGCCATTAAAGTACACCTACTCATTAAAGTACAGGTGTTCAGCCAATGACAAGTCAGCTTTGTACCGTTATAAAACCGCAAGTATCGATTATTCTCGGATATGCAATCGAAAGAGAATTAGCGAAAAGTCACGGAGGCTGGAAATCCAATACTGTCGCAGAAGGTTATGTTCTGTTACTATAATAATTAGCGTTAATTGTGGGCTAAATAATATTCAAATAAATTCAACTTGTCATCTAGTTTTTCAATGTCGAATTCAATAATCAAACTTACATCAAGTTTAACGGGATTACATCAAGGTCAATGACATTATTGTTCCTCGGAAAAAATCAATACTTTCGCGTCTGCGCACATCTCACAATTCACGACCTAGAACAAGGTCACTTCCGATCTTGTCAGATACAAATAAAATGTATACATCTGAATCATTTCAAGTTAGAAATATGGTCGAGCATAAAAAGTCGTATGAAACTTGCCTATAATGGTAATTAAGACGCTCGTATGAATATTATGAAACTCGCTTGCGCTCGTTTCATAAACATCCATACTTGCGTCTTAATTACTATCATTATAGGCTCGTTGCATAATGTACTAGTTTGTTGTGAAGTGTTGCCCAATTGTGAAATTAAAAATATTTGGGCGAAATTTTGTCGCAACATTTTTGTCTCGTTTCATCTAGTATTCATACTATGTAGCGAATTTTGGGGATACTCTGTGTAAACTAAAAGGATTTATATTATTGGATAAAGGGAAGTGGATATTTGTAGTTTGGATCAAAGCAGTTTAGCTTTGAACATAGAGCAGTGAATGTATCATAATATATTTGTTCTGATTATGAGTAGACCTACTTACAGTGTATAACAGTAGCCATTAGAATTGATAGTAGTTTAATAATATGCTTCAAATATAAATTATAGGATAATAATGTATCCATGTTTTCTCGGTCTTGACTCTATATTTAAAGTTAACAAACCTTTCTTTTTGCGACAGAATTACATACAATATTTGAAAAATATACAAAAGATTTAATTCCAGAAAATGACACGATATTATATTACTTTCATATTATCTGATACGGAGATGTTAATATGGCTTCAAAATGCAAAAGAAACTATGATTTAGTGTACTTCCATTTATTGAAATATGTAAGCCTACTAAGTGTATAAAACATAACATATGAACTACAGTCTAGTATATACAGTCACGAAGCTCCAGTTGTTGAGGGTACTAGAAACAATAGACTGTGCAGATACCCTTTCGCATTATCTGTGATGAGGCGATAATAGTAATCCTAGTGGTTAGCAACTATCTTTGGATGCATATTTACTACGTATTGAGCTTCGTGACTGTATATACTAGACTGTGATATGAACCACACTATCTTTTCATGCAGAAACTAGTGGAGTGAGAGGAGTAGTAGACATTTTACGAACAATCCATTCTACGTGACTCTGAACATCAGTGAAAACTGCAGGTACTGATCCACAGGGATACGACATCCAAGATGCAACACCGTATATTGTTCCGTTGTACAGAAGTGGTGCACCACTGTCACCCTGTAAAGAAAATGTCCATATTGCAGACAGAACTTTCACAAATGCGTTTATCAACCAAGATGACATGGATGTCACAGTACTTTACTATTCTGTATTTCATTACGATGATAGTAACATTGAATAAAGTGCATTCACAATCATAAACAACAACAATAACAACAACAACAACAACAACAATAATAATAATAATAATAATAATAATAATAATAATAATAATAATAATTTATTTATTTTAGCTGACAGAGGTAAGGTCATACAGCCTTCTCTTCCAGTCAACAAGCAGAAAGTATGCAAACTTAATAAGGATTAAATTAAAACAGTTACAAAAATTGAATTCGATGAGAATTACATATAGGTATTCATGAGTTATGATTTATGAATTAATGCAATCCAAACTGAGTGGCAGTTTAAACTAATACAGGATGTTAAAAAAATATTCAATATTTTAGGAGGTGCTAGTGTGCATCAAAACAAGAAAATAATATCTAATAAACATGGGTCCTACAACACATACTTTCTGAGATCTGAACACTTGTTCATAGGAGGTGCTCAATGTGATTTCCATTCATGGCAATGCATTCCTCTGTCCTTCGGCGTAAGGAATCACGCACTCTTTGGAATTTACCATAACCAAAAGTCTAGGGGATTTATGTTTGGGGAACGAGCAGGCCAATGTGTGGGGCTTCCCCGTTCAGTTCAGCGGTCCTGAAATGTCAGCGTCAGATGTTCACGCACATTGCAGAGAAAATGTGCTGATGTGCCATCGTGCATGAATCACATCTGTAGTTTTTGCTGACATGGCACATACTCCAGCAAGGCAGGTAATACGTTAATAAGAAAGTCCTGATAACGAGCCCCAGTTAATCTCTGTGGTAGCACGTATGGTCCTGTTAATCTATCGTCAAGAACGCCTGCCCATACGTTGATAGGGAATCGGTGCTGATGCCTTGTTTCTTCAGCTGCATGGGGATTTTCATCAGCTCACACATTCTGATTACGAAAATTCACAACACCATCTCTGCTAAACCCCACTCATATTCGCAACCAGACTTTTGTTTTCAGTATTCCTTGCGACGTATCAGTATTTCATGCCAGGGGTGTCACCTGCGGTTTGATTATCTGGTAGTCTGCTGTATTGTAAGACAGAAAAATGGATTGCCATAAATGGACGTCACATTGTGCACCTCCTACGAACAAGTGTTCACATCTCAGAAAGTATGTGTTGTAGGATCCATATTTATTAGACATTATTTTCTTGTTTTGATACATACTATCGCCTCCTAAAGTATTGGATACTTTGTTTTATCATTCTATATACATAAGGTCAATATATTTAAAATAATGCTAGATAACAGAAAGAAATAACAATGACAACAATTTAGTATCATTTGAGATGATCAGAATGAATAGTCTATGTAAGAAAAATAAATTATATAACTTACCATATAGGTAATCAATGACCATTAGATTGAATTACTAATAAGGCTATCATTTATTCTATTCTTAAAACTGTTTATTGTCTTGCAGCCCCTAATGCAGTACTTTATAATCAGGAATTCAGTGGAAGTGGAGACCGTAAAAACCGAAGAGTAACTGAATGTTCTGTGAAGGGTATACTTGGCGTACCACTGATGTGTAATATTGCTTTATCCGTTTCAATAAATCTTTCCATGAAATTTGTTTTATTTCTGTAAACGGCCCCAGGTAATCTTACTTTCTGGACCGCCTCGTATTTAGATCGTGGTTGGAGGATAAATAAGATAAATAAAATGGAAGGTAATTTGGCGATGGGGTGTGCAGAATTCGAAACAGTAAATATAGAGAGTGTCAAGTTTACGTTCCTTGGGTCGGAGCCACGAAAGAATTGAGAAGGACGGTGATGTGTGATCATATCGCCGGATATGCTTCATACGTATCTGAACATATTTTGAACACGCTGTAGCTTGTCTGACAGTTCAGAACTTAGGTCGCTTAACATAATGTCACAATATTCGAAGTGCGGCATTTTTAGGATTTGTAATGCAAATGTTTCAGTATTGTGAGTTTTACAAGGTTTAAACTACCTATTAACTTTCAGCACATCGCATGCATATTCTTAATTTGTTATTGTATTATAGTAAAATCCTATCACTACGGCATGGCGCGTCCTCAGGTTGCGGATAGAGGAGACGGCCTCCAGATATGGAAGGTAGCTGCGAATATATTGAATAAGCAGTCATGGACAGTCGATAAGAGGTGGTCCTTCAGCTTGGGGGTTGGGCGAAGGGCTAACAACCCATCACCGTAAAAACAGCTTGTTACGAATCCCTACATTAAGCCTCGGAATTGGACCACAGCAAAGGAATAAGGTTATGAGATTTGGCACTTGGAACGTAACTAGTTTTTATAGACCACGAGGGGTAACATTAGTAGCAAAAGAACTAGCTAGATATAGAATAGACTTCCTGGGAGTACAAGAGCTTAGGTTAGATGGGAATGGCATATCACAAATAGGAGATTACTTGTTGTGTTATGGGGGAGGAAACAATAATCACCAATTATTAGGAACAGGATTCTTTGTTCATAAAAGAATAAAATCAGCAGTAAAAAAGGTAGAATTTATCAGTGACAGGTTATCATATTTAGTACTTACGTGTAGATGGTGCGATATTGTAGTTATCAATTGCATGGGCGAATCCAGAAATACATCCTAGAGTGTTAGTTGGGAGACTAGAGGGAAAAAGACCTTTGGGGAGGCCGAGACGTAGATGGGAGGATAATATTAGAATGGATTTGAGGGAGGTGGGATATGATGATAAAGAGTGGATTAATCTTGCACAGGATAGGGACCGATGGCGGGCTTATGTGAGGGCGGCAATGAACCTTCGGGTTCCTTAAAAGCCATTTGTAAGTAAGTATTATAGTAAAATACTGTTCCCTTCTGCTGTACTGATTCTTAAAATGTAGTGCGCAAGTTGCCGATCATTGAAAAATTGGAAATCGATGTCGATGGTCGGAGTGGTCACAGAACTTCTTGCGAGCAATATTAATAATTTAATAATAATTTATTTAATCTGACAGGATTAAGGCCATAAGGCCTTCTCTTCCATCCTACCAGATAGCACATATAAATACAAAAAAGAAATACAAACACTGATGAAAATAATACAAATTAAGTTAAAGCCCTATAGAGGGTCAACAGAGTCAAAAGAACACTATAGAGCTCTCATCGAACTAATACAAGAAAAAAAAGAAAGAAAACAGAGATAGCAATGATGATATTGATAACTGATAATAATAATAATAATAATAATAATAATAATAATAATAATAATAATAATAATAGTAATAATAGTAGTAGTAGTAGTAATAATAATAATAATAATAATAAATACATTACTTATTAATTTTCAATTTTACAACAGCATAGTTACAATATTTACTATATGTCATGGTTAAGGTGAAGTTGCGGAACCTGACATGTGTTCAACAAGCAATTCCACGAACTAGAATGTGATTTTTTAATTTAAATTTGAATTTTGATATTGTCCGACAGTCTTTGACATGGTCAGGGAGAGAATTCCAGAGTCGTGGAATAGATATGCTGAAAGATGATGAGTAGAAGGATGTTCTGTGCAGAGGAATAGAGAGAAGGTACATGTTCCGGGTTCGAGGTAGTGAAAGGTAAACAAAACGAGATGCTAGGTAAGAGGGTATGGAGGTGTGGATGATTTTAAATAGTAATAAGAGAGAGTTGAAGAATCTTCTTTCTTTAAGTGGACTCCAAGACAACAATTCTAGTGACGGTGTTACATGATCGAATTTTCTAATGTTACAAACGAAACGAACGCAGATATTGTGAACACGCTGTAGTCTATGGGCAAGATCAGTATTTAGATTCGTGAATAGAGAATCGCAATAATCGAAATGGGGCATCACTAAAGTTTGGATCAGATTCTTTTTAAGGCTGAGAGGTAAAACGTTGGTTAAGTGTTTGAGGGAATGAATTATGGAAAAAGTTTTCTTACGTATATAGGTCACTTGACTTTGAAAATTTAAATTTGAATCTAAATATACCCTACATTTTTACTGTCTTACTATATGTAATTGTAGTACTGTATTATTTATTTTTGTATTTGATACAGTGGCTAAATCTATTTTGTTTAATGCTCGTTGGTGGCCCATTATTATAGCTTGTGATTTGTCTGGATTTAGTCTGAGTCCAAATTTTTTTAAATATTCTCTATGGAAAACTTCGATTTAATTCCGAAGATGCATTATACGGTCTGAAAGAAAGCTCAATATTGAGGAATATTCTATGTAAAAATGTAATAGGATATATAGAGCCTTCAAATCGACGTTCATCCACGAGAGTGCGGCCGCGCGTGGCGTGATTAGTTTTATACTTACATCGCAAACTCCAAGTATTTTATTTTCTATATTGCCTGCACAGAAGGATGAGTCTGCAGGAGCTTTTCCATCATAATATGTTGAAGTGCAATCTTGACGATTATAAACTTGTAGATTAATCACCTTCAACCCGGAAGTCGGCCCGCAAAATCCCTGCAATAACAAAACCAAAAATTGAAGTTTGTTAGTGAAGTGAGATGAATATTCGAAATCACTGAAAGGAAGAAAATATTTTCACCTTACATTCACAATTCAATATGTGTTCCATCTTTGTGGAATGCTTGCCCTTAGGCCTGAGATTTACAGTCTCGGTCCGAAACTAGTCACTTAGGTAAAGAACCTCATTGTTTCAATATTTAACACAATGAAGATATTTAAGTTGTTAAAAGTACTTTCGGGAAACGTAGGCCTATTCTCTGAAAATGGTTTGAAACGTGTTTGATTGTATATTTTTATAATGAAGTAGTCAACAAATTATGTGCATAATTTATAAATTATAAACTTTACAAAGAACTTATTTTTCTATCAGTCTTAAGTATGGGAAGCATTCTACTCAGTCATTTTATATAAAAAAATGTTTTCCTACTTCATACTTTAGGCATTGCATTATCACAATAATGTAATGTATTTCTACATTCACACAATCCCATCTGGAAGAAGATTGGCAAATTGTGGATTAGATGAAAATAGGTTTACGTTGCAATTTGGTAACTGTTCGAGAAATAATTCTCGCGAAATACTATATTTCTAATAATCGTACATTTCTAATATTCGATTTACATAGTGCAGTCAGTGTCAAAACTGTTCAAAGTTGTACAGTAGTTGGTCTGTGGATAAGCTTCGGGGCTTCTACCGCGTTGTCTTGGTGTTGGTGGCTGACAGTGCAGTAGTTACCGTATATGATAATTCATAAAACGATATATTAGATAATAGTGGTACACCAGAAACAGAACATTTGACATAGGTACAAGATTCGCAGTAAAATCATTTCACAGTGTCTTTTGGGATAAAGATCTAACCTTAAAGGTGATTTTAAAAACTTTTACAATTTTCATTCGAAATTTATGAATTTTAAACTACAAAGATATTCCTATAATACTATTATGTATATAAAATAAGGTTTCTTTGGGATTAATAGTTTTGAAATTATATTTTTTAAATATATTTTTTATTGACGTCACTAAAAAGTTAATTGCGACAAAAGTTTTGAAAGTTTTATTAAATAAGTATATAATAAATTTCAATCTTAAGACATATCAACTTGCAAATGTTTATTTGCTATGTAATAACAATATGAACGTTTTCGCCGTTTAGGGTATCTTCAGATATAACAAAAAACATATAATCTGGACCTATAACAGTAAATTATGCAAATGACAAAGAATAGAAAATAATATATGTAATACATAAGATTCATGAGCTATATGTAAATATGACATAATGCAGGATGAATATAGAGATAATCTTTGGATTTTAAAATTAGACTAGACAAATATTTTATACATATAGCTCATGTTACAATTAAATATACAATGGTTAAAATTTGTCAATGATGTTAAAATTTAAAATTTATAATGATGATAATAAAATATTTTAGAGTAATCATAGCTGAGAATTGTCGTGAGTTACAAGATAGTTTGCGTAGCTGATGTTCGTGTATTTTGTAATTGTTTCATCTGAAAATTGAAATGGAGAAATAATAATAAATGAAAAAATATAAACGAGTTATTATATAGAGACGCAGATAATTATTATTATAAGATTACTTACTAAAAACATTTATTAATGAACTAATGTTGTTTATGTTAAAGAATTGCTGTTAGGTGTAATTAGATTTGTTGAGATATTTGAATAAATGCTCATTGATTATGAGTGTAGTGGAATGTACGAGTATTTCGTAATAGATAAATCATAAGTTAGGTATGAATTTTAATGATACACTGAAATTTAAGTAGAGAAAATCAATATTGTAATTCTCAGCTATGATTACTCTAAAATATTTTATTATCATCATTATAAATTTTAAATTTTAACATCATTGACAAATTTTAACCATTGTATATTTAATTGTAACATGAGCTATATGTATAAAATATTTGTCTAGTCTAATTTTAAAATCCAAAGATTATCTCTATATTCATCCTGCATTATGTCATATTTACATATAGCTTATGAATCTTATGTATTACATATATTGTTTTCTATTCTTTGTCATTTGCATAATTTACTGTTATAGGTCCAGATTATATGTTTTTTTGTTATATCTGAAGATGCCCTAAACGGCGAAAACGTTCATATTGTTATTACATAGTAAATAAACATTTGCAAGTTGATATGTCTTAAGATTGAAATTCATTATATACTTATTTAATAATTTACCAGGCATATTGATATATAAAATGAATTGTAAATTTTCAAAGTTTTGGTTCATATTTACTCAAAAGCATGAAAATAGTTATGAGAATAAAAATTAATTAGTTTTTTGAGCTCAGCCTAAATAGTCTCTCACATTGGATTTTTAAGTTTCAAGAATTTACATTACAGCATATTATAATTTAATTTAAATATGAATACACCTCGAAGGAACTTAATATTAATATTTCAAACAAATGCTAATTAAATTTTATTTTTCAACGTTTAATTGATCTCTGTAATAATTTCAGACCAAATTAACAATAACTGTTGTGCAAAGAACTTTATTTATTCAAGAAACTGCTTAAAAATTTAAAATCGAGAAAACAGCATTAAAAACATTTTTCTCAATTCACTCACGCAACGTAAGTTTTGCTACATTTAATTATATGGGATGATACCTTAGGATGATTAAGGTTTTGGGTTAGAACAGTGTTCATCTATATAGCCACAAGGATAATTTTGTAATTTTTTTGCAATTTATTTTTTCTCTATTGTAACATGCAAAAGTTACGGGACACACTTTGAAGGGCTCTCAAATAGGAAATGAAACCATATTAAGAAAACAGAAGGTTCAAATATAATTACAATCATAGAAACAAAAAAAAAAGTGGATTTTCTTAATTTTTCATAATTATTTCACTATAGTGTCTCCTTAAAGGCAAAAAATCTATCATTATAGTCTTTAACTATCATCCAAAGCAAGATGATTTACGGTGGGGAATGTTACACTATTTTCAAATAATGAAAAAATGTAAAGTAGAATCGATAGAGGTGACTGTACATATTACGAAAAAGTCTACAACTTACTATTACAAGATAAAATATTATGTTGACATAAGAACACACATGAATGCAAAGAAAATAATGACTGAAAACAATATCCGTGAGATGGTTTGCACACTTGAAAGAGAAGGTGAGAAATTTCTATCGAAATCACTTACAAGCTGGTCATTACGAGGATGACTCTCTTATCTTGTTTGGCTGAGGTCTGGTCAAGCATTGGTATGCGCAGTAAACCATGATATCATCTCTCTAGCTACGGGCGGAAGGAAGTGCCTTCCCATCTGCGATTGTCTGGCTTAGGTATAGCCAAATACCTTACTATAATAATAACAACGGACAGCTAGCAGTTATGCGCGCGAACGACGCTGGTGCTCCTACCTAGTCGGCCGATGTGGCGATACTCGCGAAACAAGCTGTGATCGACTGCAATGTAGCCTATATTGTTGCTGGGCTAGTTAATAGTTTTATTATTAAAAATAAATATAAATTAATTACATAATTAAAATAGCACATTTGATCCAGGGAACATCAGTGTTTGATAGAAGGATAAATCGTTTAATATGTTACTTTATTTAAATTGTATTTAAAAAAATTAAAATGCGATCATTTTGATCCAGAAACCATTCATTTGGTGCAATGACAATTCCTTTAACATGTTTCTTATTTTGTTATTACATGCAACCATAGTTTAATGAAGATTGACATATCATTTAGTTTTAATGTGTATACTTTATATTACTTGCTATATGTTTCCATTGAATTATGGTAACTTAATTTTAACCCTTGTTTTTTACGTCTTCAGTAAATGGCGCTTAGCCCATATGGTTCTGAACCCTTCAAATAATTTAAATAGTGATATAGCATATATTATAGTGATATATAATTTTATTTCTTTCTTTCGATCTTCTATGTATCATTGTCATGGAATGAATAAATGTGTTTTTTCTTCCTACTCAAAAAATTTTATATTTTGCACAAAGGAGTTATTGCAGGAACAACAACGCTATAATCTGAGGTGGCGGTGAAAATGTATTGTTATTTTAAAAGTCTTGTATATAATTAGCTTTCAATATTACTTCATACAAACACAGAAACATTCTCTGTAGGCTACGTTTAATAGCTTTCGATTGTTGTCCAAGGCCCCTTATAGATGAAGTAATTTGTTTCCATTTCATTACAGGCCAATAGGTGGCATCGTTATTTTAATTTTAAAACTCATTTATCTCATTAAATATCAGTCCTATCAAAATTTTTCTTACAATAAAACTTATCGGAAATCATTTTTAAAGACACTTTTGTTAGGTAACATTTTTCACGAAAATCAATAATAAGGAAGATATTTCGATTTATTTAATTCAAGCCCCCTTATAACCCTCTTTTAAATAAAGTATTTTGAATGCCATATAGCCTAAAATCTAAGTTACAACGAACTTAATTTATATTCCAATTTTAATATAAATCGGTTCAGCCATTATCGCGTGAAAAGGTAACAAACATCCAGACAGACAGACATACAAACAAAATTTTCAAAAGAGCGATTTTTGGTTTCAAGATGGTTAATTATACATGTTAGGACCAATTATTTTTTGAAAAGCGAAAAGTACCAGAAAAATTTCGGCTACAGATTTATTATTAGTGTAGATTAGTACTGTGTTAAAATGTCAGGGTATTATGTGCTGTTTGTAATTGCTACAATTACAGCATTACAAATTGCTCCAAATCATACTTTCGATTTCCGAGGGATCATAAAACGTGAGTCAACAAAATTCTTTATTAGGCCTAATGCCTTTGTCTTTGTGATGATAGAACAATAAAAATTAGCTTTTTTATTTAGGCGTAATAAATGAATAGAAGTTAAAATGTATTGGAAATTTTAAGGTTTTATCAAATTAAGTTTTATTGTTGTCCACATGCCTTTACTAATTATTACAAGCAACGGATTACTACCTATTTTATCTTTGCAGTTGTCAGCAATGCGTATATAAAGCAATATTTCTCATAATATACAGTTTTGATATAAAATAATGTTACATTAAATACTATAACATTTCTTACGTCTCTCATATATTATTCCACATTAGTACCTCATGTTTTAAACAATAGTCCGATTTCCGCTATGTTAATATTTGTATTTGTGTAATTCCACGCCGCTCCGCTAGATGTCAGGTCCGCGAAATTCTGCACTCACGTCAATACTGCTATATACAGCTGTCCGGTATTATTATAGTAAGGTATTTGGTATAATCTTTCCAGTATGTACGTCACTGTTTACCCGTGTGCAGATATTTGAGGGGGGTGATTCGACCTCATATTTCGGAAGGTTTACATGTCGGTCAAAATAGTAATTTTTATATAAAACTACGTGATCTAGTAATAGATACTCAAAATTGTAAAAACTTACACAAGTAGCTCCCCAGCCGTACACACTGCCAGTATCAGGAAGTTCGTGATCTCTCTTAGGAATGTCTGCGATATTTCTTATGGTTCCATTAAGTTCTTGTACATCCAACTATTAACACATCAAACATTAAGAATGTATTATATAAAATAAATTACTGAATAATATAACTTAATTGGATGTTGTGAGATTATATATTCTAAAATTATGTATTATTTCTTCATAAAATTAATATTTCATGCTGAGCAGTTAAATGTTATGTTTTATTTAACGACGCTCGCAACTGCAGAGGTTATATCAGCGTCGCCGGATGTGCCGGAATTTTGTCCCGCAGGAGTTCTTTTACATGCCAGTAAATCTACTGACATGAGCCTGTCGCATTTAAGTGTCGCATTTAAGCACACTTAAATGCCATCGACCTGGCCCGGGATCGAACCCGCAACCTTGGGCATAGAAGGCCAGCGCTATACCAACTCGCCAACCAGGTCGACCTGAGCAGTTATCTCAAATGCAGGCGAAGATGACTATTGTTAGTAACGTAATCACAGTTTAGTATATACAGTCACGAAGCTCAATACGTAGTAGATATGCATCCATAGATAGTTGCTAACCACTAGGATCGCTACTATTGCCTCATTACAGACAATGCGAAATAGTACCTGCACAGTCTATTGATCCTAGCACCCTCACAACTCAAGCTTCGTGACTGTATATACTAGACTGTGACGTAATTTTATGCCACTCCAATTTTCCATCCTCTCTTTACTCTGATTAAATATAACGTTGATAACAAACTTTAAAATGCTGGAGGTTTATGTTACGTTGTTGCTATGTCAACATTAAATCAGGCCATGTTCTTTGTTAAGGACTAAATGATATACATTCTTAAACACAACAAATATGTTCGCAGCCTAACTCAACTCGGCTTAGCCGAAATAAGGAAAGGTTTAAAATTTCACATTTTTTGGTCCACCGTGTATATGTTTAAATGTGTAAAATGAACATAATTTGGCACAAATTCGTGAACTCGTAGTACAGAGATTTACATACCTGGAGAAGACCAATGTCATGAGGCCAATATTTTTCATAGTTATCTTCATAGTTTTCATGGATTATCACGTCTACAACTGTGTATGTAACACCTTCGTTGAAGTCTGCCGCTTCAGCTACTACATGGAAATCTTCAGGTAGACCTCTGTAAGAACATGAATTACAAGACTCATATTCTTATATTTTCCACGAAATGGTATGAATTGCACTTTCTCATGATGGCCTGGAAAGGTATCTTTGTATTCCTTTGAGTAAACTTATAATAATAGACCTACTTTTACTTGGAAGAAATTAAAAGAAATATTTTCTTCTGGTGGAGCTTGAAGGAATTACATTTGAGTTAACATGTGACAGTTAATATTACGCCTAAAACTCAAGTGTTTGGAGTAACAAATTAATATATTTTTTTTCACACCGTTTGTTCGCGAAATATTTTATTATTATTGTTATTATCATTATTATTATTATTATTACTATTATTATTATTATATGTTACTAAGAATGTTGCTTGTCACCCACACTGTTTAAAATTTTAGCAGAGAAAAGTTTAGAAATTTGGAAGAAAAAATGTATGAACATGGGAATTCCAATAAACAACAACGCTAATTTCAAACTTCCATAACCTGACATGTCCGCTTTCAGAAAATACACTTAAGATGCCAAAAACTTACATCTCTGAAATGAACAAAATATTTTCTGTGGTGAAATATTAAAGATTATCTTTCCCCTAAAGTTTCATATAAAATTTCACCATTTAATTTCCTGTTTTATTCATTTTATTATATTCTGTCTCGTTCAGTTTTGTTACATTATTTTATATTTATATTTCTCTTCGTTCTATTCTATTCATTATACAGGATGGACCGCTCGAATGTACCTAATTTCAATTGTATGTGACTGGTAAACGGTTGAAGATAGAAACCTACAGTAACGTTTATATGAAAGGAAAACTCAACAAGTTTCGATATATCTCTACGTGAGCTCCAGCTGTCACTGTGACGATATCGAGGCGATGAACGATTTCTTGCCAAGCACGTTGGAGCATGTCTTCTGGAATGCTCTCAATAGCCTCTATGATGCGCTCCCGAAGATCACGAAGTTCTCTGACATCTTTGACGTAGCCCCAGACAAAGAAATCGAGCGGCGTTAAATCCGGAGATCTCGGGGGGCCAAGCGATCGCTCCTTCCCTACAAATCCAACGGCCAGGGGACACGTTGTCTAAAGTCATACGAACGTCATTGAACCAATGATTGAACCAGTTGATTAATTTTGAGCGCACAGTGTTCGAGCGCACAGGACGTTCAATTACCCTTTCGCTTTACCTGAATCATATATCATACACAACTCCCTTCTTCCGATGTTGTATTCTCTGTTCGACATGTTTATTGTTTTAATATTTGTCTGCCCTCCACTCATTGTAATATCGAAAATGGACGAAGTCACCGGAAAAATCATGATCCGGGACTTAGGAATACAGGGCAGAAAGAGGTGGAAACAATACATTGAAATTGACTGACATATAAAGGCAACCTTTGATAAACATGCTGAAACCGACGACTTAATAATTCTCTGCCTAAGTGCCCTTTTGCCTTTCATAATTATATTGCAAGGTGAAAGTAAATGGAAGTAGATGGGATTTGCCTGAGATAATGAGGGGCTTGGATTTTCATTACGTAAATAATATTATGGGACGCAAATTTCTAATGCACAATCCCGACGTCGTGGTGAAAAGATTTAGATTTTTGAGAATAATGAAACATTTAAGACAAACTGGGCGACCAATTATTTATCTAGATGAAACTTTGTTAAAATGTTAATAATTAGAAAGAAAAATCTGGGTTTACCAGTTTTTAGAAGCAGAACATCTTTTGAGTTTATCATTAGGAAAGGTTTTAAGATTTATTACTTTACATTCTGGAACATCTACTGGATTTGTCCCCAATACAGTATTTTTCCTTAAATAAAAACCCACAGAATATTATCATGAGGAAATGTACGGAAATTTGTTTAAACAGTGGTTAAGTATTACTATAGTGAACTATCATAATTGCATGTTATGTGTCATTCACATATCGCGTCTGTATAGTGCCTTCATTTCATGTAGAAAGTACTAAAACATTACACAATTTTCAAGTATTTAACCAGGTATTACCATCTATCAATTACTGTTTGGGTAACAAACTCATAATTAGAGTCCTGCGTTTGATTACTTTGAATATAAGTTAGGTTTACGTCGATCATATTATATAGCTTCGCTTCGTATGGAGAGCAAGTTGCGAGTCAACACTTCACGCTGCGATCTCTCCTCGTATGCTTCGTCTTTACATATATTTATTCGTGTACGTGTGTATGTAAGTCGGTGTACAACAGCAATAGTACTCATGTACAAAATGCCACTTGGATTTGATAACAATAATAACGAAGTATTTATTTAAAGACAGCTTATATGCAATAAAAGACAATTTTTACCAATGTTAGATAAAACTAAAAATTTTCAGTAGTCAGCCCCTTTATTTTCGGGAGTCATCACATTTTGCCCATACATGCATTAATTGAAGGGTTCAGGGCCATAGTGGGTCAAGCGCCATTTATAAAAAACGGAGAAAACAAGGGTTGAAGTTAAGTGAATACCATAGTTTAATGAAGGTTGACATATCATTTAGTTTGAATGTGTATACTTTATATTACTTGCTATATGTTTCCATTGAATTATGGTAATAACTTCATTTTAACCCTTGTTAAATTGAATTGAATTTTAAGAATATGAACTGTTTATCAGTAAACTTAGAATATTCTTACCCAACTATGCATGAAGCGCTAGTGAGGACAAAGACAGGATTTATAAGCGTACCCACACATTGGATAGTGGTTGCTGTTTCTCCAGACTTGCCTTTCGTGATGTACACCTGGAATCAATATTGATCACTGCATTAACATAAATTTTTTCAACTTTCATACTGAATGAGTGAATTTTAGCTTAGTCAAGTAACAATTTTGGAACTCACGTGGGTTTCTAATGCAGAAACAACATCGTCATTACTTCTATATAATCTCATTGCCTTTAGTGGCTTCTGTACTTGAAAAGGTGCCTTTTTAATGATTAATTACATTTTTATTGGAGTGTCGTGATTCAGTCCCGGAAAGGAAGGGCTCGCTTTTTATGATAAGCGGGCCCATTACAGATGACATGAATGGATCTATTTGGGTTTCTCTATTCCATTAATTTTCTTTCTAACATTTTTGTACTGCATTTTTTCATCCTATTCCTATCATTTTCAATTCAGTTCTATTACAATCAAGTGATCTATTCTGTTCTGATCTGTTGTATTTTTCCATCCTGGTCTATTCTGTTAAGCTTTGGTATCTTCTGTTGTGTTGTGACACTTCAAATTCTTTTCTAATCTCTCCATCTATTCTGTTATAGGCCTATCTTCTATTCCGTCCTATTCTGATCTTTTTTATTCCGTTTGTGATCAGTATCACCATAGCCTTCACTACGTCACTACCAACACCACCTTCTATACCAGGCCCGCACAAGGTTTGCGCTCTCCGAGCCGTCTCACAGCTCGTGAGCGGAATGCAGATATTAGCTGCGGTCTGTATAAGGGTGGACTGGAAGAAGGGGTGATCTCGTACAAAATAAACACAAAAGGAAGTACTATTACGAGTGCTTATGAAATGAATTCATGTTCAGTGTTTGCAAAACTATCTTGGACTATTATTAATTATTATAGAAATATTTATTTTATAGAAATAATATAAATTATATAGCTACTTAAATGTACAATATCATTTTGTTATATTTTTATTTATCACTACATCAAAACGAGGTTTTATGCTGATGGCAGCTGAAAGGAACAGTAGCCTACTGATCATAATGAAACATCAGTTACAGATGTTCGATGTATACCTTTATTAAAGTTGATTATAGAAAACAGTTGCACACAAATATAAATGTTGAGCCAAACATAGCAATCACTTTCACGGCCAGCCTGTGTAGTCGTGGATATTATTGCTAATGTTTAGTCTTGTAAAACTCAACCAGGCTAGTAGTATTATTCAAACGATCTTTAGCCCTTAGGTCGCATTGAAGATCAATAAGTTCGAGCTGTAAATCGTTAAATGTTATGTTCCGTCTTTTAGATTCCTCCATACTGTATTGTAGCAGTAGGTAAGCAACGTGAAACAGTTACTGAGAATAGGCCTACACACTGCACTCCACTAGGTAACTGAGTGGTCGTTTCCTTCTCCTCTACCTATAGCAAGTCTATGTCATTCTGACGTATCTTCCTCTCCGTTTCGGCGAGCGCTGTTTGTGCAGGCCTGTTCTATACTGTTGTTATGATCTCTTTATTTTGGTACGTTCTGATATTTTCTAGTCTGTTTTGCTATGAAATGTTCTCTATTCTGTTCTGATATCTTCTATTCCGTCCTGGTATGATATTTCCTTTTCTGTTACATTCTGACCTCTTCTTTCTCTCTATATCTTCTCATGAAATAATTTCCTTTTTGGTAACTTTAGAGAAGAACCTACACATCGTCAACATAAATTTGTGTATTTTTGATTTTCAGAATTCAGTTTGAGGACAACATATTATTATTATTATTATTATTATTATTATTATTTATATACGAGCTATTACGCAAGTAATAGTAAGTTAAACATACCACACTAGGTAGATCATCTTCAGCATAAATATCTCCAATGATTCGTGAGTCAATATCATCATATGATTCCAGATCTACGTCCGCAGCTGTAACAATAATTAATTGATTTACAAGTGTGACATCAAGTGGTAAAAAAAAAACACTAGATCTATGTTCAATTGCAGTTCAGTCAGTTAATGACGTTGTACTAGAAGAAACTTGGTTCGATTCGAAATATATTCTTTGAGATTTGTGATGGGGAAAGTTAATGTGTAACCGATCTTTTCTGAGTATCTTGATATGTAAAGATTAATCCTAAATCTTTAATAGAAAAAACTCAGGTGAAATTTTGAGAATTTATAGTGTATTGAACATTTTATTGTAGAGATACTCTATTAAAACTTGTTAACGTTCAATGCAAAATTATTTAGTAAGACGAGGATTCAGAATGACAAGGTTCTATCTAGTGCAGACGTCTCCAAAAGCGTACTCGCGAGTAAGCCCCTGAACGGAACCGAAGCCAGTACGTAATGCGCGCGCTCCGCCTCACCCGTCTCCAAGTGTACTGTACTCAATGATTATGCGCAAACGAGGAGCAGTGGTGGACTGCCATTATCATTGTGTTGGCCGGAGTGTTCGACCGTTTCACAATGTCTTCTAATCATGGACGTAGTACATTCAAGGATGAAAGGGAAGAGAAATATATTTTCGTGTTAGTGGGGAGAATATGAAATATTTAATTTGTTCGAAAAATCTTAAGAGTGTGTTGAAATTCAACATGTGAAAATAATTTATTTTGGGACGTCTATATAACTGTTGGTTATACATAATAATAATAAGTATATTACAATACGTTTACACTCAGTTTCGCAAGATATACTTACAGTTTTCGTTTCATTTTAGGTGAAATACATACGAATATTTTGATAAATTTGAAACAAGAAAATACAAACACAAATCACACACGTATCCTCAGTCTAAACAAAAAAACTTCTTGCTAGCTATGTTCTAACTTGGAATATTGGAAAATCAATGAAACCCTTTACAGAATGAGCATTTGTAAAATCGTGCATACAGAATGTCTTCTAGAAGTAATGCGAAATGAATTATTCCATTATAGAATATTCCCCAATCAAAAGTAGAAGCTTCCTAGTATGTCAAAATAATATACAAACATATGATATTTCTTATCCTTTCGATGTTATTATTTGGAAACATAAGGGAGATCGTTGCCGCAATCCCTCACTGACCGCTCCCATCTGTTGAGGTACGAGTCTCTCCCCCTTCTCTACAGCACACTGTGTTCGGCGGTTAGCATCGGGATCACGAATGACTATACGCGTTTTGGAGACCTCTGATCTAGTGTTTCGTAAATTTTATAGAAGAGCATTTTAAAAGTTTGGTTGTTAATAAAATCAATGCAGATCAGAACCTTTTCAAACTAACTTTAACACGAACAATAATTGAGAATCGACATGTAATTTTTATGGTAGATAGGCCTAGCTGTGAAGTAGCAGAATTCAATGCAACAAAAATCTCAATTTTGCTAAAAATGTCAGATAGAACCATGTCATTCTGAGTCCGCGAAGAGTATACTCGAGGTAACGAGACCGGGTATGCAATTAAAATTATGCCATAGCCTATACATTATTATCTGCAATCAAGATTCATAATTACATGTCTCAAGTGTTTCTTAATTAATTAAAACATATAAGTATTCCATATGTGTAATTTTATGTTTCATAGTATTTTTTTCTACTACTAATACATTTTAGTAAATATATAACGTAAATAGCATTCTCACGCAGTACAGAATAGAGAGTGTGTAGCCTTGTAGCCTGTTAGTAGTTGGGGAGGAAGGAGTGGCGACAGAGGTGCTTCAACGTTTAGCGACGGTAGCCTATCTATCTCTCCAATGTGTTTGGATCTGCTCTTGCATACTGCTCGTGTGTAACGGAGAGTGCTCTTGCACAAAGAACAAGAGTTGGTCATCACTCATCACTCCTTTTAGGGAATAAATAATAGAATTATTTGATTGTTAAGAAGTGCGAATGTTTACAAAATACTAGCCTATTCCTTTACTCATTCATTCGCGGAACATTTACAATTAATTCGTTCATTCACTTGCTCACTCATTTATCCATTCATTTATTGATTAATAATTAATTCATTTGTCCATTTGTACTGTAAATAATTAATTAATTAGTCAAGTCACGAACCATTCTTATATTCATTAGTTCGTTAATTCGTTCATTCAATATTTTATTTGATCGTCTATTCATTTATTCAGTCTCCATTCATTAATCAATTCATTCGTTCATGCGCAAGGGCAAGTCTTTCACTGCAAACCTACTATTCTCCAATCTTCCTATTCAATACTCGTTTAATCACCATTCACTAATTTACTCTGTCTTCCATCGCTAATTAATTCTTCTATTCTCCAATGTATTATTCTATTCTCCAGTTCATTCTTCTATTCTCCAGTTCATTCTTCTATTCTCCAGTTCATTCTTCTATTCTCCAGTTCATTCTTCTATTCTCTAGTTCATTCTTCTATTCTTCAGTTCATTCTTCTATTCTCAGTTCATTCTTCTATTCTCCAGTTCATTCTTCTATTCTCCAGTTCATTCTTCTATTCTCCAGTTCATTCTCCTATTCTCCAGTTCATTCTTATATTCTCCAGTTCATTCTTCTATTCTCCAGTTCATTCTTCTATTCTCCAGTTCATTCTTCTATTCTCCAGTTCATTCTTCTATTCTCTAGTTCATTCTTCTATTCTCCAGTTCATTCTTCTATTCTCCAGTTCATTCTTCTATTCTCCAGTTCATTCTTCTATTCTCTAGTTCATTCTTCTATTCTCCAGTCCATTCTTCTATTCTCAGTTCATTCTTCTATTCTCCAGTTCATTCTTCTATTCTCCAGTTCATTCTTCTATTCTCCAGTTCATTCTTCTATTCTCCAGTTCATTCTTCTATTTTCCAGTTCATTCTTCTATTCTCAGTTCATTCTTCTATTCTCCAGTTCATTCTTCTATTCTCCAGTTTATTCTTCTATTCTCCAGTTCATTCTTCTATTCTCCAGTTCATTCTTCTATTCTCCAGTTCATTCTTCTATTCTCCAGTTCATTCTTCTATTCTCCAGTTCATTCTTCTATTCTCCAGTTCATTCATCTATTCTCCAGTTCATTCTTCTATTCTCCAGTTCATTCTTCTATTCTCCAGTTCATTCTTCTATTCTCAGTTCATTCTTCTATTCTCCAGTTCATTCTTCTATTCTCCAGTTCATTCTTCTATTCTCCAGTTCATTCTTCTATTCTCCAGTTCATTCTTCTATTCTCCAGTTCATTCTTCTATTCTCAGTTCATTCTTCTATTCTCCAGTTCATTCTTCTATTCTCCAGTTTATTCTTCTATTCTCCAGTTCATTCTTCTATTCTCCAGTTCATTCTTCTATTCTCCAGTTCATTCTTCTATTCTCCAGTTCATTATTCTATTCTCCAGTTCATTCTTCTATTCTCCAGTTCATTCTTCTATTCTCCAGTTCATTCTTCTATTCTCCAGTTCATTCTTCTATTCTCCAGTTCATTCTTCTATTCTCCAGTTCATTATTCTATTCTCCAGTTCATTCTTCTATTCTCCAGTTCATTCTTCTATTCTCCAGTTCATTCTTCTATTCTCAGTTCATTCTTCTATTCTCCAGTTCATTCTTCTATTCTCCAGTTCATTCTTCTATTCTCCAGTTTATTCTTCTATTCTCCAGTTTATTCTTCTATTCTCCAGTTCATTCTTCTGTTCTCCAGTTCATTCTTCTATTCTCCAGTTCATTCTTCTATTCTCCAGTTCATTCTTCTATTCTCCAGTTCATTCTTCTATTCTCCAGTTCATTCTTCTATTCTCCAGTTCATTCTTCTATTCTCCAGTTTATTCTTCTATTCTCCAGTTCATTCTTCTATTCTCCAGTTCATTCTTCTATTCTCCAGTTCATATTTCTATTCTCCAGTTCATTCTTCTGTTCTCCAGTTCATTCTTCTGTTCTCCAGTTCATTCTTCTATTCTCCAGTTCATTCTTCTATTCTCCAGTTCATTCTTCTATTCTCCAGTTCATTCTTCTATTCTCCAGTTCATTCTTCTATTCTCCAGTTCATTCTTCTATTCTCCAGTTCATTCTTCTATTCTCCAGTTCATTCTTCTATTCTTCAGTTCATTCTTCTATTCTCAGTTCATTCTTCTATTCTCCAGTTCATTCTTCTATTCTCCAGTTCATTCTTCTATTCTCCAGTTCATTCTTCTATTCTCCAGTTCATTCTTCTATTCTGCAGTTCATTCTTCTATTCTCCAGTTCATTCTTCTATTCTCCAGTTCATTCTTCTATTCTCCAGTTCATTCTTCTTTTCTCCAGTTCATTCTTCTATTCTCCAGTTCATTCTTCTATTCTCCAGTTCATTCTTCTATTCTCCAGTTCATTCTTCTATTCTCAGTTCATTCTTCTATTCTCCAGTTCATTCTTCTATTCTCCAGTTCATTCTTCTATTCTCCAGTTCATTCTTCTATTCTCCAGTTCATTCTTCTATTCTCCAGTTCATTCTTCTATACTCCAGTTCATTCTTCTATTCTCCAGTTCATTCTTCTATTCTCCAGTTCATTCTTCTATTCTCCAGTTCATTCTTCTATTCTCGAGTTCATTCTTCTATTCTCCAGTTCATTCTTCTATTCTACAGTTCATTCTTCTATTCTCCAGTTCATTCTTCTATTCTCCAGTTCATTCTTCTATTCTGCAGTTCATTCTTCTATTCTCCAGTTCATTCTTCTATTCTCCAGTTCATTCTTCTATTCTCCAGTTCATTCTTCTATTCTCCAGTTCATACTTCTATTCTCAGTTCATTCTTCTATTCTGCAGTTCATTCTTCTATTCTCCAGTTCATTCTTCTATTCTCCAGTTCATTCTTCTATTCTCCAGTTCATTCTTCTATTCTTCAGTTCATTCTTCTATTCTCAGTTCATTCTTCTATTCTCCAGTTCATTCTTCTATTCTCCAGTTCATTCTTCTATTCTCCAGTTCATTCTTCTATTCTGCAGTTCATTCTTCTATTCTCCAGTTCATTCTTCTATTCTCAGTTCATTCTTCTATTCTCCAATTCATTCTTCTATTCTCCAGTTCTTTCGTCTATTCTCCAGTTCATTCTTCTATTCTTCAATTCATTCTTCCAAGCACCCATTCGTTCTCACATTCATTAATTCATTTGTCCATTCATTCATTAATGCATTCTTCCATTCCCTTATTCATTTCTTTAATGCAGCAATTAATTCCCTCTTCCTTTTATTGACCAATTCGTAATTTTTGCATTCACTAAGTCGTAAGTCTTTCATTCACAAATTCATCGTTCTTCCATTCACCAATTCATCATTCTTCTATTCACCAATTTATCATTCTTCCATTCACCAATTCATCATTCTTCCATTCACCAATTCATTATCCTTCTATTCACCAGTTCGTCATCCTTCTATTCACCAATTCGTCATTCTTCTATTCACTAATTCGTCATCATTCTATTCACCAATTCATCATCCTTCTATTCACCAATTCGTCGTCCTTCTATTCACCAATTCGTCATCCTTCTATTCACAAATTCGTCATCCTTCTATTCACAAATTCATCATTCTTCCATTCACCAATTCATCTTCCTTCTATTCATGAATTGTCATCCTTCTATTTACCAATTCATCATCCTTCTATTCACCAATTCGTCATCCTTCTATTCACCAATTCGTTATCCTTCTATTCACCAATTCGTCAATCTTCTACTCACAAGTCCATCATTCTTCCATTCACCAATTTACCATCCTTCTATTCGCCAATTGTCATTCTTCTATTCACCAATTCATCATCATTCTATTCACCAATTCGTTATCCTTCTATTCACCAATTCGTCCTTTTTCCATTAACCAAATCCCAATTCTTCCAATCATCAATTCGTCGTTATTCAATTCACCAATTCATCATTTTTCCATACATGAATTCATAATTCTTCCATTTACTATTTTATTTTCTATTCACCAATTTATTCTTCCATTCACTGATTCATTCATAAATTAAGAAATTCACTCACCCATTCTCTGAGTCATTCTTTCATTCACAAATTCATGAATCTCATTCTCACATTCTTAAATTCATTCTTTCATTCATCTATTCATTCTTTCAATCTTCAATTAGTTCTTCCATTTAATTAATTCGTCAGTTCACTAAATTGATTCATCCGTTTTCCATTTAATCGATTCGTTCATTCGTCCATTAATTGTTTCATTTATACACGCATTTACACATCATTCGTTAATTTAATTAATTAATTCGTTCGTTATCTGTTAAGTTTATGTTGTATCGGTACAATATTACAAGTTTTATGAAAAGCTTACACTAATATCAAATTATTCGCCTCCAATCATTTCATCATTTTTTCATTTTAATGTAGAAACTATGATGTTGAGTATGTTATCAGAAAGTCCGATTATAAGAGTTAATTTTAAGTATGTTTTTAAAAATGTGTGTAACTTGTGTTAAATTATTAGCAATTCTTATGTTTATCAGCAATATTGGAGGATCTTGCAATATGGCCAATTCTATAGCACTGAGTGAATAATTATATACTTGATCATATTATGGTTGCAATCACTTTGTCGTTGTAGATAATATTAAACACGCAATATTAACATGGTGAACTTACCTAGACAACTGGTTACTATTGTAGCGAATAAAACAATTTGAAACTTCATGATGGTTTTGGACACACAATTTTACTGTATTGTTCACTAATTATTATTTTATGAAACAAAACTTTTACGCTTGAGCTGAAGTCACACAACCGTCGAAGTTCACTGCGGTACACGGTACAAAGTTAGATATATCATTTTCTTATCTGATAAAGATATTTGTTTGTTTAATTGAGATAGCCGCCTCGTCGCACATATTTTGTGCCATATGTGTCCACGAAAGATTATTCCTACAAGATATTACGTACGTCACTTAATCTCTTTATCTTACGGTATTTCATTTTTAAGCTAATGATAATATAATATTTGTCATCAACATCTATACCAGTTATGGTGTAAGGTACACATACAAATAACGCCACCTTAACACTTCAGTCACTTTTGCTCTGGAAATAAGTTATGTACAAACAGGAAAATTATGAAATAGAAACTGTAATCTTATCTTTACAAAATAGCACAATGAAAATGGATATATTATATACCGAACAAGAATTAGAACTTTGTAAACTGGCGTTATTAGGAACAGGTTGTCCAATTAACGCCACCTATTTTCTAGTAACCTGTACACTTATAATTGTTAGTGAATTATTTTTCCTAAGCAACAAAAATTGAACTAAGCGACTAAATTTGAGTTTCTGTTAATAAAAGATACAAAATCACTCAATACTAATGAAAGATTCTTGATCTGAAACTGAAACACCAAATGGATTAGGAAAATATGTTTTCCAGTGACTCCTTACTTTAAAAAAAAGAGACAATGTAACTCAGTAGAAAGTTATTAAACACAAAATCATTTACCTTAGTTTAATATGAATGTTTTCGAATAAGTAAAACAAAAAAATTAAGTTATGTAAAATAAAAAAAATTAAGAGTTCGATAAGCAATTGAACCAATATCATCACTGCACATTCTGAACATTTGTAAGTTGAAAGCTTAGTGATTTTCCTGATGTTTTCACACTGATGCTGTACTGTCAGCCTTAGTACTAACATAACCTAAAATTTTGTCTGTAGACCTTTAACGCCACATGGCGTTAAAGCGCTACTGAGTACTTGATAACATGACATGCCTGTTTCTCTAACATTTTCAAATTTTATAGATAGCAAATACTTTCTATACATAGAAGAATGTTTAAGGATCACGAAAATGTATAGTTTAATATAGTTATTATTTGCTCAACACACAAAATAAAATATTGCCTCTTACCTTGATATAAGAACAGACATTCACTATCAACACACAACAGGAAAATGATAGAATATAATGTCACTCGTAAATGTCAGCGGACAGCTAGTAACTCATTTCATCACTAGATTGCAAGCGAATGCAGGCTACAGTAGTGCACTACCGAAAACTTGTGTCGTTAACAAATTTTAATGGGGTGGCGTTAAAAATATACATGGCGTTATTTGGCTCAGGGACCTTACCAGCAAATTTCTGTATACGATTTCCATCATAACTTTCTGTTACATTTTCCTGCAATTAATCTGACATCCCGACAGTGTGTTTAACTAATAATACTACTAACTTAACTCCAAATAGTCTATTTCTCCGTATTGATCTTAATATCCACCATCTGTTATCACTACTGTCAGATCACACTCCACTCACGTTCCTTCCTGCATTCTATTCTTACTAACATAAGTTTATAAATAATTATGGTCTTTCTACATCCCATCGTCCTACTTTAGCCTCTGACATTCAAGTCATTGCAACAGCTCTACTATTTTTCATACAATGTATTATATTGATCATTGTTACTCTTTCAAAATAACGTTCTTAAATTTGAATTGTCTTTCCTAATTAAAATCACCACACTAACATTTTTATAACTCCTCCGCCCCAATTACAAAAAAGAAAAATTGCTATTCCTATTTAACAGTTAACACCTCACACGGTTTTACTCACTGGGATCCTCTTCTTCCTAATACACATCACTTTAAAAATCTTGCTAAATCTTTACATGAGTTTCAAGTTCATTTCATTTTGATCATTCATTCCTTAACCTCAAGCAACACTCATAATAAGCTATCTAAAAATTATAACTACTCTCAATAATATTGTCTTTCAAAACTTCCCTACGTCTTTTTCTAAGATTTACTTCTTTACCATAAACTTAATTAACTAGACACTGTTTTAAATTTCTCCTCATCCATTTCAATTTTTTAATTTCCTAACTGATCTCTATATCCAAGTTCTCCTAAACACACCTTCATCATACTATTTATCAACATTACATCACAGTCTAGTATATACAGTCACGAAGCTTGAGTTGTGAGGGTGCTAGGAACAAAGGACTGTGCCGGTACTACGAGTATTTCGCATTGTCTGTAATGAGGCGATATTAGCGATCCTAGTGGTTAGCAACAATCTATGGATGCATATTTACTACGTATTGAGCTTCGTGACTGTATATACTAGACTGTGATTTCATCATCAAACTACTATATTACAGCATGTTAATTTTATGTCTCATTTTCTTTCTGACTTCGGCCTGGGTAGCGTAGGCGGTATAGCGCTGGCCTTCTTTGCTGGAGGTTGCGGGTTCTATCCCGGCCCAGGTCGATGGAATTTAAGTGTACTTAAATGCGACAGGCTCATGTCAGTAGATTTACTGGCGGGACAAAATTCCGGCACACCGGTGATGCTGATATAACCTCGGCAGTTGCGAGCGTCGTTAAATAAAACCATAATTTGAATTTTATTTCTGACATTTTTATTATTTCAGTTTTATTAGGACTTGATCACATGTCGATGGACACAAATTACATTCCTTTTGCTGTAAATGGATATGTCGATGGAAGAAATTTGACATATTTAGATGGGTTACAGATTTATATGCAAATTAATGTAAAGATTTAGATTGTGTATAATATGGATACCAAGACCGGAAAAATCGCTAAAACCTGGCGAAAATATATAGCTAGTTTACCCGTTCTGTACAGTTTGTGACTTCTTTGTAAGAGGTATAGACATTTTCATTGCTGGTAACGAAAAAGGAAATCACAATGTTTAGACGATTGGCTCTATATTCATCTTCAGGAGCACAAAAAATTTTTCGAGGAGGGGTTCCTGCTTGGTAAAGTCTTTATACGCAGCTAAATCTACTTGGCTGATCCGTTTTCTCTTTCATTACCATCAAGGGAAAAAGTCAAAGTTACACTTCTTCTGCACAATTCACTGTTGCTTTCTCCTTATTTAGATCAATTTAAAATTATATTCAAAGTATGTCAGTTTTTGAAAGATTTGAAATGCCGGCCGATATTTTATAATAGTTGAGAAGCCAATCTGTATGGAATCAGAACTATTCAATTTAAGATTAAAAAAAAAGAACCATAGTCCAAAAAATGCAAATTTGAGATATTAAGCATGTGATAAGCGTATTGTAGCGGCCATCTACTGAGTTAGTTGTTAGCGGAAAAAAAAACCGTAGTCCTATGTTATAGAAGTGACGTTTTCAGTGGTTTTCACAAAACAACCATAGTCCAAAGACTTTTTTTTTTTGTGAAAACAGCCATTGTCCAGGACGATGGTAGCATTTACAAATATCTCATTCATATCATCTTGACACATTTATCCGTATAATTTTAATGTGTAGTAGATTGGCAATACTGCTTCTTATGTAAGCGGTAAAAGCCACCTCAGAGAAAAATACTTCAGCACGTGAATTGTTGTATTAGTTATGGAGTCTCTTTAGATGCAGAAGTAACCCCATGCAAGAAACGTAAGCAGCGAAAGAGAAGAAGCAGGATATAATAAAGGAAAAGAAGATTAAAGGAGAGGCACATTTCAGCCACAACAAAGTATTTTTTCTTAAAACAACCATTTTCACAGTTACCTACATTTACACATGTATTTCTATGAGGCAATTTAAGTTATAGACACCGTATTTCAGCTACCTATAAATTGGAATTCAGTTTCTTGATTCGAAGTATATGTGACGTCACAGCGCAGCTACAGGTACGTTTCGAAGTATATGCGGTAAAAGCCATCTCAGATAAAATTGTTGCATTGGTTATAGAATCATATTTAGGTGCAGAAGTAACACCATGAAAGAAACGTAAGCAACGAAAGGAGAAGAAACAGCATATAATAAAGAAAAGAAGATTAAAGGAGAGGCACACTTCAACCACAACAGAGTATTTTTCTTAAAACAATCATTGTCCACAGTTACCTACATTTACACAATGAGCAAATGCCGGGCAACTATTCGTGCTGGACCCCAGACTCATTCCACCGGCATTATCACCTTCATTTCATTTAGACCTAAATAACCTGAGATGTTGATACAGCGTCGTAAAATAACCTACTAAAAATTACACATGTGTTTCTTTTAGACAATTTAAGTTAGCCTATAAGTGTATACTTCAGTTTTCCCAAGTTTCTACAACACTTTAAGAAATTGCATTATGTATTTCGTACTTGAAGTGTCAACAAAATCCATACCAGATAGTCTTTTGTTCCTCCTAAAAATGTATGTTTTTGAACTATAGTTATTTTGCCAAAAACCTTTCAATATAACCGGTAATAATGCATTGAAATATAACAATTTTAGCGAATAAATTAATTAGCGAGTCTTCATTTGAAATTATGAATACACGAGTACTATGGCTGTCTACTTCAGGAATCATCAGATGATTTCTTCCTGGTTCTTATATGATGCATGAAAAATGACAAAAGAGACGGTTAAGGTAGTATCAAATGATAAAACATTTTTCTAAAAGAAATTAATTATCACGCACAGAAATTTTTCGTTGCAAAATTAGTACAAGACTTAGTCCCTTCGGCCTCAAACCTATAGTGGAGAACACTTTATTGTTAAAAGTAGAGTTTATCAGTCCCTTATTGTAAATTCATTTCCTACTCGTGAGTGAATAGTAGAAGCAAGGTCTGATGTATTTTAACATTCATATAATCTTTTAATCCTGATGTTCGTAAATGGGAAGCTAGATGACCCAAATGAATGCAATGAATGAGGAGGAAATAGGAGGAAAAGCAATTGAAATATACTCGATCGAGCGTCCTTGCGGGATAAATTGGGGCTGTGAGGAAAAATCTATGTGAGCTCTAAGACGTTTGGCCACTTACCTCATTTCGTTTTCACCATTTTGTTGAAGGAACTTAGATAATTTTGAAAGATAAAAAGATGAAAATGGACTTGACGTAATGACTATCACATAATGGGGAAATCGTTGCAAAGCACGACCGGCAAAGAGCTGAACAGTAGCAGGCAGAGTCGAGTCTGCTCAAAGCGAGTGGTGAACGGTGCATCGCTATCCTCGCTAGACAAGGTATCCAAGCCGTTTGTAAAATGAATGACATATACTTACTTCATCATTTTCTGTGTGGTAGGCCTTCTAGCCTGTTCCTACTCAGAAGTCATCTTGCCTTTGTTGTCATGGTCCATCGATGTCTCGTCTTCTTGTGGTTTATATCTTTTGTCTATGTATCAGAAGTAGGAAGTTGTACTCTTACACTTCGTTATTTTATCATTTAAAGGTATATATACATGAACGACCATAAATATTATCAGAAAATGCAGGCTCTAAATTTCTAAAATTTTATAAGGAAATGAACTCACATTTGGTCAAAAATCACAAGATACCACAAGACTTATTAGAACTTAAATATCTGATAAAAGTATAAAAAAGGTTACTAATAATATTTTTTAGAATTCAATTTTTATTTTAAATTAAATTTTCCAAAATTTGAACATTTTCACACATATTATTTCATAATTCCACAACCGTTAGCGATAGAATTCTGAAATTTTGTACACTGATTTAACATGCATTTATGCAAAAGGTAGACTACAATAATGCCCATTTCTTTGAAAATAGAAAAATTAGGTCACAAAACAATGTGTAAATTTTAATATATTTTATATAGGACAAATAAAAAATTAATTGTATTAAAATAAACAACTCTACATGTCTGAGAATAGTATACTTTTCAGAAATCAGTGTTTATTACATGCAGGAAAAATATTAAAGATGTCAGAGAAACCATAACAATGTTATGGTTACCAAATGATGTAACTGCAGAATTTTTTTGTTTTTTTGTTTTTTTTTTTTCATACTTTGATAAAACTGGTTTGAAAAATATTGTTAGCAACCTTTTTTATACTTTTATCAGATACTGAAGTTCTAATAAGTCTTTTTGTGGTACCTTGTAATTTTTGTCCAATTGTGAGTTCATTTCCTTATAAATTTTTAGAAATTTAGAGCCTGCATTTTCTGATAATATTTATGGTCATTCACGTACATATATCCTTAAGCTGAAAATATTGAGCTGTTGTTTTGTAATATCGTTTCTTATGTGATCATACCGTGTACTTCCAACTACATATACAGGGTGTTTCAAAAATACGGGGCATAATTTCAGATATGTATTTCCCACATGTAGACAATCAAAATAGTTCATTACAACATGTGTCCGGAAATGCTTCATTTCCGAGTTATGGCCTTCACAACATTGAAATTCACCGGAACGTTTTTCTTTCAGCAGGTCGTTGTCATTACAGAAGATGTTCAAAATGTCCACCTCCTGCTTGAATACAGACTTCACATCGATGTCTCATTGACCTGCGAACACGATCCCAAACTCCAGGAGTATTGCGTATGTCCTCAGAACATGCCACAATTCGATTCCGAAGGGATTCCAAATCAAGCACCGGAGACGAACAAACCAATGATTTTAAATGACCCCACAAGTAGAAATCGAGAGGGTTCAGATCAGGTGAGCGTGGAGGCCTCTACCTATCCATCGATCAGGAAACCTACGATCCAAGTACCGGCGAGCCGTACGACTGAAGTGTGCAGGAGCGCCATCATGCAAGAAGTGAATATGTTGACGATTGGTCAGTGGAGTGTCTACTAAAACATGAGGTATGGTGTTTTCCAGGAAGTTTGTGTACGCCTGCCCCGTAAGTCTGTTTACAAGTACATGGGGTCCAACTAATCGATCACCAATGATACCGGCCCACATGTTGAGGGAGAACCGCACCTGGTGATGAGATGGAACAGTTGCACGTGGGTTTTCATACGCCCATACATGCTGATTGTGGAAATTTGTTATGCCATCTCGTGTGAACTGTGCTTCATCTGTAAATAATACTAAGGCAGGAAAGTTCGGATTTACACCACACTGCTGCAAGAACCACTGACAGAACCTAACTCGTGCAGGGTAATCTGCTGGTGACAGGGCCTGTACACGTTGCAAATGATAAGGATACAATTGATAGGCTACTCTTTCAACAGTCTCCAGACAGTCGTATGAGGAACATTGACTTGCAACGCTACCCTTCGTGTGCTGATAGAAGGAGTCATGTTCACAGCCTCCAGAATCTCCTCCTGTACTTCTGGAGTTGTAGATCTTGGTCGTCCCCTTCCCAAACCAGGAGAGTTAAATTTTCCATACTCGCACAGACGGTAATGGAGACGTATAAATGTCTTCCGATCTGGACATTGTCGCTGTGGGTACCTCTCCTGGTACAAACGACGAGTCAGCGCAGCATTGCCGTCCGCCTTACCGTACATGAAGTGTATCTCTGCCAGCTCTTGATTTGAATACATGTCGCACAGTCTAACGCCTACACAACACTGAATGTAACCTTCGCCTCGGAATGAACTGTCAGAGTGCCCTCTTAATGTTTCCTTTGACGGCAACGACCTGCGGAAAGAAAAACGTTCCGGTGAATTTCAATGTTGTGAAGGCCATAACTCGGAAATAAAGCATTTCCGGACACATGTTGTAATGAAATATTTTGATTGTCTACATGTGGGAAATACATACCTGAAGTTATGTCCCATATTTTTTAAACACTCTGTATATCAGGATCTTTAATTTAGTTGTTTTTATCATTCTTCCGTCGAATCTATTTTTATTGTTCAATGTTCTAAGATGTACGCTGAAACAGGCACCGCCACTGTTTTATAGAACTTCAAACATTTTTTATTTTCTTCTCTGTTTTTAGAATTAGTTTTATTGTTCCATGCTCGTTTTAAACTTTTTTCACTGCATTTTTATATATTTCTCATAAGTATGAGTTATTTTGCATCCGATATAATTGAAATATTTTACTTGTCACATATTTTATCCTCCAATACAAATCTTAGATCTTACTTAATTTTTGCCTAAAATGTCATAATCTCTGTTTCTTTCAGCCGAAATAATTTAATTTTAAAATGTAATTATTTTCTAAATTTGGTATGTGACTTCTGTAACATATTTTCATTTTCTGCAATCACGAGTTAAATGTTTATTTATTCAAAATTTACACATACATATTACACTTCCAGTATTTACTCTTAAATCTAGTGCACGGGTCTTTTGACCGTACGTGTTTTGCCTCATTTAGTACGTTGCGCCCACCTCACCTACAATTAAAATCCAACCACTCTCCATAACAAACATAGATTTTAAGCCATTGATTAAATTCCCAATATGCTCAGTCAATTGAAGAGAGCAGTGTATTACGATAATTAAATGATTGAAAGAATTTATTTTGTCCTTTAAATGTGCATAAATATGATTTGTTTTGCGAAGAAATTTTTTAATGTTACAATGTTGTGCAAAATCACGATGTGACATGCCAAAACCAATTTCATTTTCATGATCAGTGTGCAAAAGTGCTCCAAAGAACTTAGCTACTTTTTATCAAAACAACAAAGCCCATTTACAGCAGTGAAATTTATGTTGAAATTTCTTGTGATTAGTAATGAAAAGAAAGTCATTTTATGTCAGAATGTACAAACTTAGTAATTTTATTGCGTATATTTAAAATAATACATTTACATCTGATTGACACGGCGAATAATTTATATTATTTTTGTGTATCTCAGGTTTATTCACATATACAATAGAAGAGTGTGATATTACGAAGTGTTTATGATCAAGGAAAAAATATCTTAATACTATATAGTTGAGAAAATAAATATTACATTTATGTATACTTACACAACATGTTTAATTATGTACGTCAAGTAATATTCATACAATCAGTGGACATCAAATTTTTTAACTGGAAAATTTTGCCAGTGAATGTGACTACAACTTACATCGTGTTTTTAATTACTGTGTAGGTACTTTCACAGTATTGTAGCCATTAAATTTATAACACAATACAATAAAATATTTCAAGAATTTACAGTTGTGGTGCAAGTTGTGCCAGATATAATCATAGGGAAATATATATTTTATATTATTCGTCCTTACTGTGTAATTGAAAGTAAATACATATAACAAACAGTTCTTTTTACGACGAAATAATTACATTCAATATATAAACAATATGTATTTTGTAGGGCCCTTAACTTGCAGTTATTGACCCCCCATCTCTGCGAGCGGGCTCATAGATGTCGCTAATCCCTGTGTTGCTTGGACCACGGACGTGTATAAATCAACAACATAATAAAATAATAAATTTTTCAGAAAATTTACTATACATGACATGATATGATATGATATGATATGATATATGACATGATATGATGTACTACTTCCATATCTGATATGAGGAGGGTTCAGAATGTCGACATAAGTAAATGTGATTTCATATGACATCTGTATTAAATTAATTTACAGGACTTTAATTTCAAAACTTCCCAGTTTAAATATATATTCGTTCCAATTGAATATAATTAAAAACAAAAACACGTCAATTTAGGTATTGAGGGAAATTTTAAAGTCAGTGTCAATTGCATTCCAGGTTCCATCCCTCATCTTCTCTCACTTTCTTTTGAAATTTCAAATGACACCCCTATATTTTAATACTTAAATTTGAAAGAGTATTTAATTGTTTATACATCTAATTCATTATTTTGTTCTCATATCTTTTGTTCCCTATCGTCTCCTGAAAACCTGGATTCTTGTTGTTATTGATTAGAGCTGAAGAGAATAAAACTACAAAGAATTTAGTTCATTACAGATTATTTCAGGTAGTACCACAAACTAATATTAAGGAATATTAAGTTTGTATATTGTGACAGCGACGTGAGATTCGAACTCACGACCAGCGTCCCGCAAGAAAGCAGATCGCGCGGGGACGGCGCGCGGCGGAGAAAAGTAAGGGGAAAGGACCTACGCGGCGAGAGAGTGGAGAGGGAGTTTGCGCGCGCATCTTCTGCTTGCCTAGAGAGGCCGAGAAATCCGTCGAAGTGGAAGACTCGCGAATTCGAACTTTCGAGGCTACGTCGCTGTGGTTATAAATTACGGTCGCGAAGAAACGACAGCAGTTTTTCAGTTGATTAGTCAGCCAGTCAGTGAGAAAGCCAGAGCAAGCAAGCCAGTCTTGTGTACCGGAGTTCGACTCGAGTGTGCGTCCGCAACTGTATCAGCATCCGAAGGCCTGAGTTCGAGTGCAGTGGACCGCAGTTGGAGGGACCTGAGTTCGAGTGCAGTGGACCGCAGTTGGAGGGACTTGAGTTCGAGTACAGTGAACCGTCTCTGAAGGTCTGTGGTTCGAGATACTGTGAACTCGAGTGACTGAGCTAGAAGAACTGTGAACTGAGAACTGATAGTTCTGATTTGTAAATAGTGCTTTGTAAATATTAGTTAAGATTAACAGTTCATTGTTGTTCGTAATAGTCCAAGTAAATTGTCATTGTCGTCGGTGGAGTGCTATAACGAATAATGTGTTGAGTGAAAATCCAATTGTTGACAAGAGCGTTTAAGGCGAATTGTAGAAAGGAATTATTGTTGGAAGAATAAAATCCTATTGTTGAGTGTAAATAAAATTCACAATATTATAAAATCTACTCGTTAAAAAATTGAAATAGGATAAAGGATAATAAAAGTCAAAGTTTGCATTTATGTTATTTATGTATGGTTTTGATACTATAGCAATGCTATGTAGAAGAGTTCCGAAATAGACTTTATTACTGTCTAGCCAACAGTGGAGCACATTTTGAACATTAATTTAGTAAATTTAATTAATTTAATTTAGGAAATTACTCAAAATAAACTGTCTTCATCCTACAACCAACTGATAATAACAACCCAGGTTGCCAGGCGACGATAGAAAACAAAATACATATGTGAGAACAAGTGAATGGGATGTCTAAACAATTGAATACTCTTACAAAATTCAAACAAACATAACATATGGGTGCCATTTGAAATTTAAAAAGGGGAGTGGGGAGGATAAGGGGTGAAGCCTAAAATACAATTAATCCTGATATTTAAACGTCTCCCTCAATATTTAAATTGACGTGTTTTTGTTTCAATTATTTTTTTTAATAAATAGTTATTTAGACTGAGAAGTTTTGAAATAAAAGTCTGGTATATAATGAATAACAGATGACTCACACTATCTTTTGTGCAGAAATTAAAGTGGGACGAGAGGAGTTGCGGACATTTTACGAACGATCCATTCTACGTGACTCTGAACATTAGTAAAAACTGCAGGCACTGATCCACAGGGATAATTCAACCAAGATGCAACACCGTATATTGTTCCTTTGGACACTATTGGAGCACCACTGTCACCCTGAAAAGAAAATGTCCATGTTAATTATTTGTTTACGTACAGAATGTTAGGATAATGTCATTCAACGATAGCACTATAGATGTACGACATAATACCGATTAATTTAAGTAGGCTATAAAAATCAGTACTCCACGATCACTCATTACGGTGATATAATGGTTTACATATGTGAGTGAACTCGATATATTGCCAAAGCACTAGAAACATATTCTTATTAATAATACAGACTATTACTTTCATCTTCAAGGAATGTTGTCTGAAACTTTTAGTGTGAAAAATTGTGTTCGGCAGAATGATGCCCTCTCCTGTTTATGGTTTAATACAGCCTCAGGAAAAGTTATAAAAGATGCAAACATTAATGCAACAGGTTACATATTTTGTAAATCAGTTCAAATACTGGCACATGCTATACAATCTTTGTGGGACGGACGAAAGTAACTATGAAAGAAGCTTTCATAAAATAGAGAATGCAGCAAGGAAGATGCAGCTGATAATTAATGAAAATAAAACAAAATTTATATCTGTGTTAAAAAATGGCTGCAGGAACAACCCTGAAAAGATTTAGATAAGTGGTTATACTTTTGAAGAGTGTGTAGTTCTACATTCTCAGGATCTGAAATCAACTGCCAGAATAACATCAGCAATGAGATCCGTAAAAGAATTGTCTCTGCGAATAAATGTTATCACGGCTTAAAAAAGTATATGAAATCAAACCTTATCTCAAGGAAATCCAAGTTACTGCTACCTGAACACTGAGAAAAGCAGACACAGACTCAATAGGATTGTTTAAAAGAAGAATTCTCAGGTGCATCTTCGGAGCAGCACATGAAAAGGGGCTGTGAAGACGAAGCTACAATCAAGAAAACTAGTCTTTATAATGAACTAGACATAGTAACATGCAATAAAACCAACAGATAAAGATAGGCCGGTCATCTCGTGAGAATGGAGGATCGCCTAACAAGGAGGTTGTTAATGATAAAGTCGGATGGAACGAGAAGAATAGGAAAGCCATAGCCAAGATGGGAGAAAGGAATTGAAAGTGACTGTAAAACCTGGAGATAAAGAATGGGAAAATGCTAGCAGTAAATAGAGGTCCTGAGGAAGACCAGGATCCACATCGGGCTGTAGAGCCAGAAATGATGATGGTTACGGAAGGTTCTTTCCGATCTCTGGAACCGAATATTGAATGACGTCATGTGCGTCAGGAGTCACACGACAGCTGAACTGCGGCGAAAAGTGACAGACCAGTAGTGAGTGATTTCATTGTCAGAGTGCACGGTGTCTTACAGTGGCAATGCCCAAGAAAATCGAGCCTTTTTGCGAGGGGTACATTACGACCCTTTCCGATGCCAAGTACAGTTACGTGAAAATCATAGCAGCGTGCAGAAAACGTGGTTTCGTTATTTCCAAGAAAGAAATCTTTTGTGTACTTAATAAGACTGGCAAAGCTCGGATGGAATTAATTCCAGAGGGGAAGAAGCCAGCAAATCCACCCCCGCCATAAGCGGCACCACCCGAAATGATACAAATTAATCCCATCCGAGCTTTACCTGTTTTATTAAGTACACAGAAGATGACTTTCTTGGAAATAACGAAACCACGTTCTTTGTAGGCTTCTATTATTTTCACTTAACTGTACTTGGCATCGGAAAGGGTCGTAAAGTACCCCTCCCAAAAAGGCTCGATTTTCTTAGACATTGCCGCTATGGAATACCGTGCACTCTGACTATGAGATCACTCACTACTGGTCTGCCACCTGCACCACAGTTCAGCTGTCGTGTGATTCCTGACGCACATAATGTCATTCAAAATTCGTTTCCAGAGATCGGAAACAACTCTCTGTACTTTGCATTATCATAAGTCATTACTTTAATAAATGTGTTGCTTTTTAAAATTTACTTTTCTTATATATTACTCTCTGTGCGGAGAAAAGTGTGAACGCTACCATATACAGCGTTGCAAAAAGAGAACCAAAACAGTGACAGAATACAGTAAAGAACCGTAACAATTCAAAACCAATGCACTTTCGTGTGCACTCATACTTTTATTATATATTTCCACTCCTATAACATAGGACTATTGTTTTTTTTTTTTACTAAAAACTAATTCAGTAGATGTCCGCTACAATACACTCATTACATGCTTAATATGTCAAATTTGTATTTTTTGGACTATGTTTTTTTTAAATCTTCAATTGAGTGATTCTGATTCCATCCAGATTGGTTTATGAATGCCCCTATTATAAAATATCGGCCGACATTTCAAATCTTTCAAAACCTGACATACTTTGAACATAATTTTAAATTGATCTAAATGAGAAGAAAGCAACAGTGAATTATGTGGAAGAAGTGTAGCTTTGCCTGCTGATAATGAAAAAGAAAACGGGTTAGTCATGCAGATTATTTACTTAATGTAAATATTATGTATGATTAAAAAATATACTCATCTATTGTTAAATGATTATGCAAATAGGAGTGTGTAACGCGTTTATTTTTTTACGGATTATTCTTTGTTAAATATTGGCGTCTCGTGCTGCTATGCATTCAGTTGCGTTACAGTTGAAGTTCAACATCAGAATTACGATACGAACCTCCTAGCTGTCATTACAATAGAAATGAAACATTTTCTTGAGAACAATTATGGGTTTAATATTATGTGACCATACGAGATACACTATTAAATTCACAAAGTAGTTGTTCACCTGATGATAGTAAGATATACTGTATCATATTTCAGATTTGCTCCATTAAGATCTTGTGACGTAGAACGAATATTTTCAGAGTAAAAGTATTATTTTTTTTTTTTCCTGAACACAAAAGGAGTATTTCTTTTAATAAAATGAAAATGTTCATTGTTATTTGTTATAATGAGACTAGAATCATAATTGTATGCTTTGTATGTTATTTTTGTATGTATGGGAAAATTATTTTAGTTTGGGAGTTACGAAGTTTATAATATTACAAATTATTGTTATTATTCGTTTATTATTTTCTTGTTCTAAGACTGTGAACGATTGGAGCACATGTTTGGCTACCACCCTTTTGTACATGTTTGCCGTTCTGGTTCACTGACATTGAGAGATGCGCTATTATTTGTCTTTCGATAGAGATATAGTCCAAGCTCACACATACTTAACTGTTTTGGTACCAACTTCCTAGCTCTACTTCTGAGGTTCAAACCTGTCTTCGGACACTTGACTAAACAACAACAATATAAAATACGTACAGTTGTTTTTTTTTATTACTGCAAAGAAAGTGAGCAGTTTGATACTTACATCGCAAACTCCATAAAAGCCCGTTAGACTGCCAGCACAGATGGACGAATCCGCAGGTCCTTTTCCATCGTAAAAGAGTGAGGAGCAGTCGTCGCTATTAGAAATGAATGCATCGTTTAAGACCTTCAGGTAAGAAGATGGTCCGCAAAATCCCTGGAATAACATAAAATCTTTTATAGTGTCCAACACATTCATTTAGCAATAGAGCTTTGTTAATGAAATAAAACTAAAATACGAGTATTACTGGAAGGAAGAATTTACACAAATAACTCGATTTATATACCATATTTGATGGCCAATTGGTTACAAATGCTTGTTTTTAGATCAGAGACTTGTGAAGTCAAAAGCTGACGAAGGTGAGTGAATTTCAAGAGGAATAATCCTAATTGATTTTTTTTTATTCTTGCAGTACCTTTCTTGATCATTTATTTTATTTAACTTTACCATACTCCACAGACAAGAAGTACCTGTAGTGTAATATTTACGAATAATGAACAAATCTGTGTGTAGGATGACAGAGTTTAGGACAAAATAAGTTTAAATTCATTACATAACTATTGTGTATAAAAACCACAAAGTCTTATAAACTGTAACTTGTAACGACATCCTTATAAAATAATTTACAAACCTATTGAACTGAAACTAGTAACGAATTATAATCTATAATCTCTTAAAATTATTTTTTTTCTAAACTTATTGAACTGAAACTAATATATGAGCCTTACTTACTTACTTATGGCTTTTAGATAACCCGGAGGTTCATTGCCGCCCTCATATAAGCCCGCCATCGGACCCTATCCTGAGCAAGATTAATCCAGTCCCTACCATCATATCCCACCTCCCTCAAATCTATTTTAATATTATCCTCCCATCTGCGTCTCGGCCTTCCCAAAGGTCTTTTTCCCCTCCGGCCTCCCAACTAACACTCTATATTCATTTCTGGATTCGCCCATACGTGCTACATGCCCTGCCCATCTCAAACGTCTGGATTTAAAGTTCATAATTATGTCAGGTGAAGAATACAGTGCGTTATGTAACTTTCTTCATTCTCCTGTAAGTTCATCCCTCTTAGCCCATAACATTTTTCCTAAGCACCTTATTCTCAAGCACTCTTAGCCTCTGTAGCGCTCTCAAAATGAGAGTCTAAGTTTCACAACCATACAGAACAACCGGTAATATAACTGTTTTATAAATTCTAACTTTCAGATTTTTTGACAGCAGACTAGATGACAAAAGCTTCTGAGCCGAATAATAACATGCATTTCCCATATTTATTCTGAGTTTAATTTTCTCCCTAATGTCATTTATATCTGTTATTGTTGCCCCAAGATATTTGAATTTTTTCACCTTTTCAAACGATGAATTTTCAGTTTTTATAGTTCCATTTCGTACAATATTCTCGTCACGAGACTTAATTATATACTTTGTTTTGTTTTGTTTTTTTTTTTTTTTCGGGATTTACTTCCAAACCTATCTCTTTACTTGCATCAAGTAAAATTCCCGTGTTTTATCTAATTGTAGTTTGTGAACCGCATAGAGAAGAAGCTGATGTAACCCGTTCAATTCCACACCCTCTTTTTTATCCTGGACTTTCCTAGTAATAATAAAGTAATAACATATTCTAGAGCAAAGTTAAAAAGTAAAGGTGATAGTGCATCTCCCTGTTTTAGCCCGCAGTGAATTGGAAAAGCATCAGACAGAAACTGGCCTATACGGACTCTGCTATAAGTTTCACTGAGATACATTTTAATTAATCGAACTAGTTTTTTAGGAATACCAAATTCAATAAGAATATTATTATATTATAAAACTTCTCTCTTAACCGAGTCATATGCCTTTTTGACATCTATGAATAACTGATGTACTATGCCCTTATACTCCCATTTTTTCTTAATTTATCTGTCGAATACAAAAAAAAATCTGATCAATATTCGATCTGTTACGCGTTAAACCAGTTTGATGATTCCCAACCTATTGAACCGAAATTATTAAGGAACTATATTCTCATAAAACGTATTGAACTCAAATTAGTAACGTATGTTCTCCTTGTTATAAAACTGGTGAATTGAAACTAATAATGAATTGTGTTCTCTTATTATGTTATGAACCTATCGAACTGTGACTACTAGCAACTATACAAGGTGAAAGTGAAATAACCCTGCAGATTTTCAGAGCGAATAGCTCATGTTGTATGTACAGGGACATCATTTTATTTTGACTAACATTTTTAATATTAACTTGCCTATACCTCTGGATCAACGCCGTTTGCTATCCCCTTCCACGACTTGAGTTCGATGATACTGACGTAATATACAAACAAATCACTTTACTAGGTATAGGAGGAAAGAAAAGTAGTTCATCCATTTACGTAAACTAGGAAATATTGCGCTTTTGAGTTTAATCATTTTCATTAGGTTTTTGTTTAATCAAAATACAGTACAGTATTAACAATGAGTGTTTTTACTCACGAACTGAGCTGTCCATGTGGACGTATTCATTATGCATTGTATATTATACTGTCTACAACACATTAGCGTACAATATAGAGAATGAAGTTAAATTGAAAAATAATCACAATATGAATATTTAAACACATTTCGATACAGGCTTCAGTACTAATGTGCATATTATCGCACTATAGCATATTGTACTTAATTTCAATTACCAGTTCTTCGTAATCCTCGGCCTCATTTCGCCAAATATCATCTCGCTATCACCAATTCCATCGACGCTAAATAACCTCGTAGTTGATACAGCATCGTTAAATAATCAAATAAAAATAAAAAAAACCAGTTCTTCGTACTAGTAACTCATGTTGAAATAATTCTGTACCTACTCTATAAAAGAGTACCTTACGTACTGTAAATTCAATCTTCACTTCTGCCAGAAAAGATAAAATTACTCAGACATACTATCTACTGTCCGTAGGGTCGTAGAAAGGAGGGAAATCACGTGACAGTTAATTACTTAACGAGGCCCTTTTGTTTAAGTTATTTTAAACGTTGTATAATATTACGTAGACGTCCAATTCCTAACATAAATTAATGTTCTCAGAAAAGAGCTAAGACAGCCCAGCCACTAGCTGGCGAATAAAAGCTGGTTGGGGAAACCGGGATACGACGTAGGCAAATGGACGACAGTACCTGTGCGAAAATGATTCAATATTGAAAGCTCTTTCGTCACTGGAAAATGTGAACATATTTTTGGAACGTACTGTGGCTACTATGAGTGTATATGCGGTCTTGGATTTGTGTGGAAGACGGTTGAAGGGGTGGGAGTGAAGTACATTCAAAAACTCAGGTACAATAAAAATTGAAGTAAAAATAAAATGATGTCCTTGTATAAAAAAGTATAATATCATATTGGTGGAAAGTTCATAGTTTTATGAGAATTTTTTTCACCAAATGTTTAATACTCTATTATTCGTTAACTATTGCGTGTAGGATCGTAATTTTTGTTCAAATCGATAGAAAATCTAATAAAGAATAATATTTATTCTTCTGGAGAATTTTCATAGCATTGATGGTTTTCGTGTAAATTTAATTTAAAGACTACTAATTTCAAGCTACTGAACGATGCAAAACAGATGGCAACGCTGCAGTCGTAGAGAGGGAGGTTCACCTAGCGTGGTCTTATCAAGGTCAGTGGCTATTACGAAAGGGTTGAAGGCTTGCGTAGCAATCGTATATTGATAAAAAGGTTAATGTTCGGCATTTACTGCAAGAATTACGAGAAAGGGAATTTGAATCATGGTGTTCAATGCTTCATAAGGGAAGAGACGTCATTCTCCATAAAGAGTACACGACAGCAAATACTGTAAATGGATACGATAACCTGTTGTAAAAACTCCTTTCTTCAATGCCTTTTTCTTTTTTTTTAGATGAAATTCTATTCACTGCATTACGAAGTTTTACGTAAGTGTTGATCTGCATAGCTTTTAAGACTTCTAAAAATGTAAATAGATGAGGGTGGTGATGGTAAAAATTGGCTCTGCGTGGAAAGTTTCTCAGGCGTTTGTCGTGAAAAGGAAGTGTGAAGAGAAGGAAGGAAGATAGTCTTTACCGACATTCGTGTCTACGATGTAAACAAAAAATCTGCCTAATTGTTCGTCTTCAGACTTCACAGACATCAGATCGTCAACAAAGCATTCACTTACCACTCCCGGATCAATGACAATCCATAAACCTGAGGGGTTTGTGAGAATTTACATGTACCCAAGTTTCAAATCCTATTACCTGATACGTCCACACCTGTGGAGTAACGGTTAGCGCGTCTGACCGCGAAACCAGGTGGCCTGGGTTCGATTCCAGGTTGGGGCAAGTTACCTGGTTGAGGTTTTTCCGGGGTTTTCCCTCAACCCAATATGAGCAAATGCTGCGTAACTTTCGGTGCTGGACCTCGGACTCATTTCACCGGCATTATCACCTTCATCTCATTCAGACGCTAAATAACCTAAGATGTTGATAAGGCGTCGTAAAATCACCTACTAAAATTATTACCTGATGTGATTTTGTAGGAATTCATCAGGTCTCTAATGAATGATGTGGTATTAAAAAAAAATTATATTTCAGAAAATAAGTAATTTTTCATAAAATAAATTACTTTTAAAATTATCCCGACAATTTGTAATTAGTTCATTCTGTTTTTCAGATTTGATTGCTGGTTGGTGAGATGGCAACTATGTAACAGGAAATTCAGTGAGTGTAGTGTATGGAATTCAAGCTAATTTTTATGATATGTACGCTGTTTACTGAGAAATAATCCGTAACCTGCTTCATCGAAGCGATAGCAACCAACTATTACGTCTAACATCATTCAGCAAACTTGGAGGAAAATCGACTATCTTCTTGATGTCTGCAGGGCTGCTAATGGTGTTCACCTTGAAGCTTAACTAAGGTAGGAAACAAGACTTAAGACGTTTCTACACATATTGAAAGAAGAAAATTATTTTCATAATTATTTTGCAAATTACTTGGTCGAACATCTGAGATATCAATACGGTACAGTAAAATTTAAATTAAGTAACTACTCTTTCACTCAAGCGGTCATTCACCAAGGATGTATAAGAATCCGTCGATTTTAAATCAAACAGAGCCGTGTAGAACAACGCAATATTTTCGTACCTATGTAAATTATTATTGCACTTAATCGGCTTCGTTTTCTTTTTTTGTGAAATCATTGATAACACGCTTCAAATTGCTGTGACTTACAATCCAAGCATGATATACCGATCTAGAAGATATATCGAAAATATAATTACAAGCGCAAAGTCTTTTTAATGGTTTGTAGCTTATTTATGAATGATTTATTTTCCTGCAGTTGTGTTTCAATAGCTTCTTTATATTATGTTCATAATTTAAATGTATCATTACTACGTAATACAAAATAATGTATTAATTTTTATATAAGGTAGGTGAGTTTTTGCTAAGGTTTCAAGGTCGGCTGCAATTCGTAAGCCCATATCGTGACAAATTAATCGCATTGTTAGGATCTACGGAATATTTAGCATCTAAATACCTTCGATATCATGATTTAATGGTAAACAGCTTGCGGAAGTGCTGTTTTTTTAGTTGGTTATTTAACGACGCTGTATCAACTACTAGGTTATTTAGCGTCGATGAGATTGGTGATAGCGAGATGGTATTTGGCGAGATGAGGCCGAGGATTCGCCATAGATTACCTTGCATTCACATTACGGTTGGGGAAAACCTCGGGAAAAACCCAACCAGGTAGTCAGCCCAAGCGGGGATCGAACCCGCGCCCGAACGCAACTTCAGACCGGCAGGTAAGCGCCTTAACCGATTGAGCCACTCCGGTGGCTAGTGCTGTTTTAACTCTTGGATAACGACAAAATAGTGAGCTAGGTTATTAAATCTGTTTACAGATGGCGGTGTATGGCGTTATACGAATACGAATAAACCCCAAGCATTTTAGTACGGTGATATTGAACTAGCTTTGGAAAAAAAAATGGATGTTTTAAACGATTATACATTATTCATTAAATACATCAGTATAATGTGATTTGAAATATTAAAGAAAAAAGAAAGTTAATTGTTAAAGGCAAATAATATAAGTGGATTAATTGAAATAGAGATGATGATATCTAATATTTGAAGATAATCCTTGATAATATTTATAAGAATAGACATTACATAATCAAAAGGCATGTGAAGTTCCTTAAGATAATTCCATGTGAATTTTGTAACAGAACCTTTACTGCCAAACAGCAAACCAATGGCAGACCATTGTTTAACTTATTAATGTTATTTATATTAATATATTCGTGAAATAGTCTAAACTAATACCACTCGTGCTGTTCATTTATTTTAAATAAATTCATGAGCAGTGCATGTTCATTTCATGACTTTTTATAATTATTAAAACATACGGAACAATTTCCCAACCCACTGTTAAGTAAGGGAAGTATTTTATCCACCGAATCAGCATAGTCGTCTTCGTGCATGATACTTCAAGCATTCCTTTTCACAATAATAATAGGCCTGTTGCACGTAGCTATAATTAAGTGATGCATCACTCGCTATTGCTTTTGTTAAGAAATGCGAAACGATGTTTTCTCGGATGGTATTTATAAGTTTTCCAGGGTTTGAGGATTATTTGAGAATAATTTTTTATATAGTCAATATACAATTTCCCCAAGGATAAAAGTCATTCAGTCGGATAAAGGGGGCCACACATTCCTAATATGTATGTCACCGGATCGCCCACACGGCGTTGATCCCGTAACCAGCGAGTGAAAGCGCGGTTCGCCGATTATCAGAATTGCCTTTTTCCGGACGGGAGATAAATTGTTCACTCAGTAGTTACTGATCTAATTAAATTGACCTTTCTGTATGTAACATAAGATGTGTCCTCGCAAACATCAAGTGAAAAGGTTACTGAAATACTAGAACAATTTAACTTTGTATGATATTTTTAAACCAGTATTTATATCTTTCACTTTATATTGGCGGCTCATTTTCGTAAATTACTATTTGCCCGTGTGAAAACGTTCGATGAAAGTTTCAACCAGATGTCGTACAGGATTTACATGTGAGACAAAGGAATATATATATATATATATATATATATATATATATATATATATATATATATTACTAATGATAGCTGATACTGTGATATATAACTTACACAATTAGCTCCCCAGCCGTACACGCTGCCAGTATTAGGACGTATGTGGCCTCTCTTAGGAAGCGCTGAGATACCTGTATTGATTATGTTAACTTGTACATCCAGCTGTTGACACATTAACATAAATAATGTAGACATACAATAAATCACTGAATAACATGACTTAATTTGAAGTGACTGTATATTTTAAAACTATTTTACTATAAAGTTATACAGGATGGATGGTAACCTCTGAACCAAAATTTAAGAGGTGGTTCTATATGTTAAATATAACAAAACTTCGATGAAGCACCGTTAAGCAGGAAAGAAATAGTTTTTTCCCAATGTTTGCAATGCTCTATTGCGATAATGACCCGAGAGAAATGACTGATTACTATACAAGCAGATAGGTAAAAATGACTTGAACAGTTAATTGCAAATTAAACTGTTTAGCCATTAATTTAAACTGAACAATAGCGAAAATCGTTGAAATAATTCTTGCAACGCAGCGTATGTCGCGTATTACCGACCGAGTACAGCAGAGGGGGAGGGGAAGGTAAGGAGTGCAGGTCGGGCTTGCTTAGAGTTATTGCAGCAGCCGTGATGTTGCCAAATGTTTAATAGAAACACAACGATTTCCTCTAAAACGGTGAATGTTAGAGAAAAGATTTTTTTAGATTTTTCAAATCTCTCCTCATGATCAATTACCAGTTTCATTTTGATGCAGAGGTTACCATTCACCCTAAAGGCTTATATTTCGTGCAAAGTATCTCGTATTCAGATGAGTATTACTAAAGTTACGGACATATTTTTATAGTAAATATCATGCCAATGTATTTCAAATTTATAAGGGATACCAATATATTAACGGCTTTTAACACTTGTAGCTACAGAGTGAACCGTAAGTAATGCCATTAATTTCAGGGGATTATTCTTTGAGATATTTCAAACAAAAAAGTTTAATGCAATTTTCATCGTCTTTTATTTCTTTCCGAGATACAAATAGTTTTATATAAAACATTTCATAGCATGTTTTGGGAAAGCCATTGATTTAATTCCCAATATCCACACTCAATTTAAGAGAACAATGTATTATGGTAATAAATATTCGAAAGAATTTTAGTTTTGTCCTTTAAATATAAAGAAATTTGATCCGAATAAATGTAACATTTTGAAATTTGTTTTCAGAACGAAAAGTTACATTTGTTCGGACCATTACTGATCATTACTGATGGTTTACATACCCGGAGAAGACCAATGTCGTGAGGCCAATATTTCAAAGCGTTATCCTCAAAGTCATCATGAAGAATTATTTCTACAACTTTGTGGAGAAGACCATTGTTATAGAAAGGTTGTTCAGCTATGACACTGTAATCAGAAGGCTTACCTCTGCAAAAACAGAATCGACAGAATTATATTTTCATATTTTTCAATAAATGGTATGAATTGATTCCACAAACAGGCAAATATCCTTGGGCTCCAGTTGAATGCAGTTCGTATACATCGACAGTTTCTTCGGTTATTTTTTTCTTGGGATTTTTGCCTGTTTGTGGAATCAAGGATCCTGTCTCTTTAAGAGTTTTATTCCACTGCAAAATTGATTTCAACATACGTAGGTGGATCCATGTTGAATTCAAGACAAAATCGGCGTCGAACTCTGATAATAGATTTGAATTCAGAAAACCAAAGCACGCACTTGCCTTTTTGATGTGATGTCCACATTTTACGTTCAATTAGAATGATTAATGTTGACTGTTAGTAATTCGTGACATAAATCACAACGATATATCTTATCTTTTTTCTTATCTTCAATTTTCTTGCTTTTTATTTAGGTTTCTAGCATTGTTGTTATGAAATTAAAATTTTGGAGAGCTTCTGCATCCTATGCCAAACATTATTATAAAATATCCTTCTGTTAATAAGTGGTGAACAATTATTTATTGATACCTCTAGCCCGGGCACGGTGTATATCTAGAATAATTTCAAGATCTGAACATACTCTCTCTGTTGTCAGTAATTAGATCGGTACCTCACGCATCACAGCTTCCTATAGTACTTACTCCATCAAGTAGGTTCACTCTGAATCAAGAATATTAGTGCTGAGGCTCGAAATAACTCTGCGGTAGCTAAAAGTCCCTGGACGATATAATAATTTGATGAACAGATTTTAAATGAGCAGGAAAATGTTTATAAAAATGAAGTATTCCTACTCTTTTAGTGTGCGAAAAGATAAATCTACATAGATATAATTTTTGTCTTAATTAAATGTAAAATTCATGGTTAATTGAAAACTCCTGCTAATAGAGAAACGTTTTGTAGATGGATTTGAAATCTGCGCGAAGAAGCCTATGAAAATAAAACCGTAATATACTGTATATTTGAATATACATGAAGTTAAATCAGCACAGATATTAATAAAGCAATATTAATAATTTAATTATACTTTCAAAAATTCACGAGTTCTTAAATTTTTGGGTTGTGGAAAAAAATTGAAATCAGGGCGAAAAAATCCATGAATCAATCATTTCTTGAACAGACAAAATGTTTAAATTTGTTGACCAGTCTTATCAATAAGAAAGAGTCAAAGATATTACAGGAATTCAAGTATGGTTCGAAGATGATCTGCATTGAAAACGTAACAGAGTATGCGACCTAAACCTTATTAGTGCAAGAAGAAGGCGATAATTAGGAATGAAACACAACAATATGAATGTAGAAACATTATTGCTTTATAATAATGTATACTTATACTATTATAATTAGCTCAGATCTACTTAAATTAAACTATAGGGTTACTCAAAAGCCAAGAAAGATTTGAAAGTGCTCTAACTTTGTATAGAAATAAAAATAAAATTCTGTTCATAGAAGAATGGGGTTATTCAGGTGTAAACCATATATTCAGATATGGTCGCAATTATTTTTCTCTATCATTAGTAGCCTCTCTTCTACGGAATGAATAGCATTCAGAAGAAAATATCTTGGAATATCTTCAAAATTTTACAAGATTCCATAATGACAACAAATTACAGAGGCTGTACCTCAATCAATTTAAAGTTCTGAATCTTTTCAGTGCACTGGAGCAATCACTAATACTGAATAAAGCCAGTTTGTGTTTGTCAGGGCAAAATCATTACGTTGTGGTATGAATTTGCAAGAAAATACACATTAACTCACTCGAGAATAGCTTGAATTGCTGTTTATTTATTTCATTTGCCGTAACAACAATAGTGAAACAAATGAAACAGAAGTTTCTTTGAAAATAAAATCCTAATCCTTCCTGTCGTTGAATAACCCTGTACATAAAAAAATTAAAAGGAAATACAACAAAAATAAATTAATCTGTTCCTTTGAATTTGGATTTTAAAAATATAAGCTTACCCAGATATGCATGTAGCAGTGGTGAGAACAAAGACTGGATTTATAAGCGTACCCACACATTGGGTAGTGTTTGGTGTCCCCGGCTTGCCCTTCATCACATATATCTGGAAACACAATTTGTACTGCCTCATCATCTACGTCATGGATAAATATATAATAGGACGCGAAACTTACTGAGTTTCCCGTAACACATGCTAGAGGCGCTAATGTAGAAATTGATCTTTCTGCCACCTGTTGGGAGTAGGCGAACTTATTACATCTAGCAGTGCACCAAGTAGCGAAAATAAAAACTAATTACTCCATGCATTTAGCAGCGCACCTGGTGACGAAAATGTTAAACTGTGCAGAAAGTATTCCCTCCCACCCTCATCGATATTCAAAACTAACCCAATTTAAAATAAAACATTTACATTTTTATTCTTCACAGCATCTTCTACTGAAAATTCTTACCGGAGCCAACAGGAAGATAAAAGAGACGATCTATTTTACACTACCCAATTAAAATATAACCAGACAGAGACAAAAAATAAAGCAAAAAGTTAGTTAATTGGGATTTTATTCTTTGGGTATTTATTGTACAGCGCAATGGAAAAGTCTGCAAAAACTACTTAGATAGTTCAATTTATTATATTACTATTACTTTACAATACATTCAACAACACAATTTTTACAACGTCCATAAACATCACTGTTTATACACACACGTAGTATCACTTTATGTTCACTTATTAGCAAGTTTCTGTCTGCCATCTTGTCTTCTCGATCAACATCTCGAACGGGTAAATAGAGAACTCTGGGTAATGTACCCAACACGTAGTTCTAATGTTCACCACCTACGACATTTGACGCTGATCATCTTATTTGAGCCCCCTGCCGCCAGATAGTGCTGACCGCAGTTTCGCATCCTATTATATATTTATCCATGATCTACGTTCCTCAGCTTTTACACCGGTTGAGAAAATCCCCGCAGTTAACTAACACTTCTGAAACTCAATATTCGTAGTGTCTTGTGGGATTTATGGTAAAGAATTGACTGTTTGGTGCCATAAATACAGGACAAAAAATAATCGTTGAAGAATTTTATTGTAAGTTTTACAATAGAACTAACTGATCGAGGTTTTTATTTTTACAGTGATAGATCCCTTAAATTGTCGTTATTCGCGTCGACTTTATAAGCAACTTATAGACTTCTTTAGACTTGATTACATTTTGGAACAGTTGATAATATTTCTAAATAGTCTATAGTTGAAGTGTTTTTTTGGAAAAACAACCATAGTTCAGAAACATAAATTTTCAGGAAGAAAAAGGTATCTGACATGGATGTTGTTGATAAATCAAATACGAAATTCATCATACCATTTCTTAGGGTGTTGTAGAAACTTAGGAAACTGAAGTAGTACATTTATAACTAGGCTCCATATTCCAGCTACTTACAGACGGAAGTTAAAGGCACATTGGGTATATAGTACGCTGAACACAGATAATGAAAAGGATAAGGATGTAAACAAACAAGTCGTCGCTGCGTGTTCGTGGAGTACAGTCAACTTCCGACATTCTGAAGCTATAGTCTACTAGTGAACACATGCTTGAGTCGTGATGTTCATTTTCATCGTGATCGTTGCAGTGAATAGTAACGTGCATTCGTAAGTTACGGAACTTGAACATATGTGGATGTCACTTCAATAGCACATGACGTTATTGGTGCATGATGTATTACAAGATATTCCTATTGTCTGATATTTTTTCGTGTTTCATTAGGATGTTGCATGTCGCTCATTACTAAAAACCCACTAATTTTTTTGTACTTTTCCAGAAATTCCCTAAAATGTACATTATTTAATTTATTAATTGGGTTGTTGGCACTGAGCATCATGATAGGCTACACAAATCCACGCTAAACGTCGAGTTAATATGTTCAAAGTTTTCAGATCTTGATGGCACTTGTTCTTTTTGATTACGTTCAACACACTTTTTGTGCCTTTTGCTATTGCAATGTTTTTCACAGCATTGTTTTTTTATCACTTTTACGTTTATTTTACACAATTTATATGTAATATTGTTGAAAATATTAGTTCAAATATTCTCATCTATGCCCTGCAATATTACACGCTTGAGCGTCTTACCTAAGTCATTTTACCTCTGCAATGAACCTTCAATAAGACACAAAGATGTAGTTATTTAAATAATACGACTAGTAAGAGCAGTGATCGATAATACTACTCACTGTGACTGCGTCCCGATTTTGACTTTCTAGAGGAAGAGGACAGAGGATGCGTAACTATTTTGTATACTAACGTATCTGTACCTGCGCTGTGACGTCACATATACTTCGAAACAACGTACCTGTAGCTACTCTGTGACGTCACATATACTTCGAAACAACGTACCTGTAGCTGCGCTGTGACGTCACATATACTTCGAATCAGGAAAATTAATTCAAGTTTATAGGTAGCTGAAATACGGAGCCTATTTAGGCTATAACTTAAATTGCCTCATAGAAATACATGTGTAAAGGTAGGTAACTATGGACAATGGTTGTTTTAAGAAAAAGTACTCTGTCGTGGCTGAAGTGTGTCTCTCCTTTGATATATTTTTCTTTATTATATGCTGTTTCTTCTCCTTTCGTTGCTTACGTTTCTTCCATGGTGTTGCTTCTGCATGTAAAGATGACTCCATAAATAATACAATTCACGTGCTAAAGTATTTTTCTCTGAAGTAGCTTTTGCTGCATACATAAGAAGCAGTATTGCCAATCTACTACAGTTTAAAATTGTATGGATAAACGTTTCAAAATGATATGAATGGGATATTTGTAAAATCTACCATCGTCTTAGACAATGTCTGTTTTCAAAAAAAAAAAAAAGTTTTTGGACTGTGGTTGTTTTGTGGAAATGATTGAAAATTTCCAACATATGGCTATGGTGCTTTTTTCCACTACCAACTAATTCAGTAGATGGTCGCTACAATACGCTCACCACATGCTTAATATCTCAAATTTACATTTTTTTGACTATAATTATTAAAAAAAAACTTGCATTTATATTCTTCATTATCATAGTGATATTAGGTCCTCGTGACCTATTCCTTGATCTTGAAGGTGTGTCTGATTCCTCCAGCTTTATCGTGGTCGGTCTACATTCCTGCTTCATAGTGGTTGATATATTCTTTATGATTATGGTACCGGTATACAGTTTGAATTATTTTTTTATCAAAAGTGAATTGAAAGATTTCAAACTCGACATTTGACAGAACAAGCGATCGACTAGAGCAGTGGTCGTCAGCACTCGCTGAAATGTGCAAAGGGTAAGCGTTGCCGTCCCGTGTGCATCGTCGTGCAGCAGAAAGAGATAGAGAGCATACCCGCTAGCAGCACGAGTGCACCATGGTGCACTGCGTTTTCCGCGGGTAAGAGACGCTAGCCCCAGGGTGATCTGTGCTGACGACCCCTGGACTAGAGCATCGGCTTTCTACGCTGGTAACTGTGGCTCGAATCCTAGTGGGTCCGAATTGAATTTGTGGCGGACAAAGACGGTGTTTGGTGGTAGATTTTCCCCACCACTTCGCCTTTGCTCCATTAGTCATCATCATGCAGTGTTATGTACTTTCCAAATTTCACGAAAGGATCCCTGAGAGGGGCGCATGGTTCTCGCGGGGTAAGAGGAGAGAGTGAGCCAGTAACTCAGCGTTCTTGAAGGAGCAGGTGGATAGGAGTGGTGTCATTGGCCGACTGGGACAAACAAGGTTCAATCAATGGTCGGCCGGTTCCGTGTCGGGATAGGTTATAAGAGTGGGGAAAAACTCGCATTCCTTGCTCGGATCTTCTCGTGAAATGCGGACTGTAGTTCGCCTTGCGAAGTGCAACGAGGGTAGCGCCTATGGCTGCGAAAAACACTACAGCTTCGGCGCATCGCTCTTACATGGAGACGCTTGGGTAAATGATGAAAAGTCGGATACTCGCTTGCTATTGGATAAAAAGAAACATTTGCGACAGTGAAATAACTTAAGTTTGGTAAATCGAAGCATAAAACGAAGATCAAATCGAAGAACCGCTTTATTAGCAGTTCTGTCCTTTATAGACACTTATGCTTCAAAATGTTTACTTGGGTGCCAATTTGACGCACTTTATCTCTACAACTTTTCATGAAATAATTTCCTTTTTACTAACTTTAGAGAAGAACTTGTACTTTTCAGCATAAAAATTATATTCACAAAGTCCTGCAAAGCATATATACTACTATCGAGTACGATAGTAACACAGATTTTTATTTGTGGGCTTTTATTATAAGTTATTAGGCAAGTAATAGTAAGTGAAACATACTACACCATGTAGATCATCTTCAGTAAAGATGTCTCCAATGATTTGTGAGTCAACATCATCAGATTTCGCTAGATCTATGTGCGCACCTGTAACAATAATAATTAATTGACTTACAACTCTAAACTGAAGTAAAATAAATCACTCTGATCAGTTAGTTTGATTATTTGAGATTGGTGATGAGAAAATGCTTTATAAGAAAGCTTCTAGCAACTGTTAGGCAAATGTCGAATAATAATATAGCCAATCTTCGGCTTCAAATCGCCAATGTCATGTCGCTATCATCAACTGCATTGATGCGAAATTATCTAATAGTTGATACAGCGTCCTTAAATATACTTACTTACAAATAGCTTATAGAGAACAGCCGCTCTCAAGTCCGCCATCGGTCTCTATCCTAAGCAAGATTAAACCAGTCCGTAGCATCATATCCCACCTCCCTCAAATCCATTTTAATATTATCCTTCCATCTACGTCTGGGCCTCCCCGAAGCTTTTTTCCCTCGGGCAAACTAACACGCTATACGCATTTCTGGATTCACCCATACGTGCTACATGCCCTGCCCATCTCAAACCTCTGGATAATAATTATTTTATGTAGTAATATTAATGGCCGAATGGTACTCTGTGATAATCCACTCCATCCTATACTGTATTATAGACTGAACCAGGGCTAAAAATATTGTTCTCAATAGTTTTACTGGCATAAAGCGACGTAGTTGAGCAACTTTTACAGAGTTTTACGTAATTTAAGACATAAGTAGTTAATATAAAAATTCCATTTTAAGTTTTGATCGATGAAAAATTTAAATTATGGTTTAATTAACATCGCTCGCAACTGCAGAGGTTATATTATCAGCGTCGCCGGTGTGCCGGAATTTTGTCCCGCGGGAGTTCTTTTACATGCCAGTAAATCTACTGATATGAGCCTGTCGCATTTAAACACACTTAAATGCCTTCGACCTGGGCCGGCATCGAACCCGCAACTTCGAGCATAAAAGGCCAGCGCTATACCGACTACGCTACCGAGGCCGATGAAAATACCTAAATATTTCACATGGGTTGATGGGCGTAGTTTAGGACAATTGCAATTATTATAGGTATTTGTACAATTATTGCTGTGAATTTTTAAATTATAGTTGCTTTCCACTGCAGGGAGGCCTGTTTTGTTTAAAACCAAGGGAATGAAAGTTGTTTTATCTATGTTGAGTGCTAGCAGATTAAAATCTAACCGTATGTTAATCGAATTTAAGCCAATATTAGCCTTTTTTAAAACATGTTCCCAGCAGCATCCAGTAAATATTTTTTTAGTAGGTTATTTTACGACTCTTTATCAACATCTAAGGTTATTTAGCGTCTGAATGAGATGAAGGTGATAATGCCGGTGAGATGAGTCCGGGGTCCAACCCGAAAGTTACCCAGCATTTGCTCATATTGAGTTGAGGGAAAACCCAGGAAAAACCTCAACCAGGTAACTTGCCCCGGCCGGGAATCGAACCCGGGCCACCTGGTTTCGCGGCCAGACGCGCTAACCGTTACTGCACAGGTGTGGACAGTAAATATGATAATGATATAGTCTGCAAAGGAATAAATATTATCTTTAGTAATGTTAGCATCTAAAAATAACAAATCATTTATATAAAGTTGAAGTGATGTTCTTGATTACGACCCTTAGATTTCACATTGAAATCTTCCCTGATCCTGTTGTTAGCATGATGTAGAGCCACCGCGGAGACGTCACAGAACAAGCACAATACAACGAACAAACACCCATTCCCGTGGAATGGAGATAAATTTCCTTCCAGATCGGGGAATCAAATCAGGAATAGCACTGTTCATTGTGACTTAAGCTGCAGATAATTAATTATCAAGAAACGTAATTTGTGGACTTACCGAGGCAACTGCACACAATTGTAGCAAGCAGAAGAATAATTTGAAACTTCATTATGCCTCTTGGACAGACAAATGGACTGTATTGTACACTGATCTTTATTTTAAACTTATATGAAGCAAAACCTCTGACGCTTTTTCTAACGTCAGAGAACAGTCGAAGCGACTTCATTCTCTTATCTGGCACTGATGTTTATTTGAGATAGCTACGTTTTAGTTCATGTGCTGTGCCATATACGTGGGATACATATTCTTCCAGGAAGATATAGCCTACAGTACGTCACTTTAACTCGTAATCTTGCGGTAGTGTATCCAGGTTTACTAGGAATAGACTAAATGTCGATTAATACAAATTGCGTCTTTACTATTGAAAATCAACATTTCTATTGAAAAAAATATATTTTTATCTTTATCGTAATTGAATCCCACAAGGATACGAGTATGCAAACTAATTCCAGAAGAATATGAAGATTTAGATTATCTGTGTGAGTGTGTGTGTGTGTGTATCAAAATGGCGAACGGAATACTAGCGTTTAGAAAATACTTGATTAATTTTGTATACAACCTTACGACATAAGGTTAATTAAAGCAGACGTTACTGTCCTCTGGCCAGTTATCATGCTACATATAAGTAGTCTGTGTGCAATATGGCGTCAAATTTGATTAAGACATCTATGAATTATTGGCACTTTTTTCAATATAAATATCATTTTGAAAAGTCGCTACTGTTCCCGCAAATTTCAAAAAGTTTGTCTGAAGTTTTGTGTGCACACCTGTCAGACTTTCAGGAACAAAACTTGCCGTCCAAGGTTTCCACTCCATTTACTACAAAAATAATAAAAATATATTTAATGCAGGCCAGTAAAATTATCAAAATTTGCAAGGAAATAAATAAATAAATAAATAAATAAATAAATAAATAAATAAATAAATAAATAAATAAATAAATGAATGAATGAATGAATAAATAAATAAATAAATAAATAAATAAATAAATAAATAAATAAATAAATAAATAAATAAATAAATAAATAAATAAATAAACAAGTTAGCCTATTTGTTGAATTTGTATCGCAAATATTATACATCTTCACCTGATTACCAAAAAAGAATGCATGCACCCTACACCAAATAATCGGAAACAAAAGTGCTTATGTGTTTGATCCAGAGCAATTTATTTGAATGCAATAGAGATAAGATACTTTTTTAATGTGTGCCGCAACACAAATTCCACAATTTGGGACATCTGGCCGAAATCTACTGCTGATCACTAGGATCCAGAATACAAAGCAGAGGTTAAATTAAAAATACAATACGATTGCGGAGGGAATACGTAACAATGATAAATTTAAAAATAAAGTACAATTTGATTTCGGAGAAACATGAGATGAAAATACTAGTACATTGAAGAGTAATGAAATGAAGTAAAAAAAAAATTACATAGTATTATACAAGTGATTGTGTAAAATGGATAATGAATCTCTCAATACCATTAGACAAATTTTGTTAATGTTCTCATTAGAAAATTTAAGAGAAAGGAGAATGGTTTTGGTTAACTTAAATGAAGTTCCCCTAGCGCCAAAAAAAAGTCCTTTCACTTCCCATGTATTAATATTCATTTTGTATCTCTCACTGAAGTGAGGAAAACATGGGTTGTAAATAGACTTCTTTCCATCGTTAACGTTATTGGCTTGTTGATCATCCTTCTCAAAACGGACAGTGGGGTCAAGAATGAGGCTTCTTTGATTCCGGCGATCGATGGCTATAATGTCTGCTCTTCTGGTTGTTATATAACATATATAATATATAATGGATTAATATGTGGCAATATAATCCCTGTTAAATTAAAACGTAATATTTTTGGTTCTGTCGCAGATAATGTTGTTTGGCTGTAGAAGAATCATAGCTTTAAATTAAGACGCTTATTACAGTAATACTAAATTCGAACTCGAAATCGTTTTACTCTACGCCAGCACCATAAAGCTGGATGTTTTGCCATTGTATTACATATTAACATTTAGTCTTTCTTATAATATTTGAACCCCATAAAATGGAATAATTAAGTACAGTAGTGGCAAAAAAACCGGACGACCCTTGTAGCTGATTTTTAAAGTCACAGATTCAAATTTTGCTAGTCACAAAACACATCCATCTTGTATAATTAATTATCGTCGTCGTCTTCCTAACAAGTATTAGGCCAAGTGGCCTGTTACGGTCTCAAACTAGAATTTTCAGTCCATCTCTTCTTTGGACGGCCTAGAGATCTTTTGCCATACGGATGGTAATGAAACAGTGCTTTTGGAATTCTGCATCGATTCATTCGTTCGAGATGACCCTTCCACTGAAGTTGATATTTGCTGATGAACTGCATAATGGGTTCACTCACTCACTCACTCACTCACTCACTCACTCACTCACTCACTCACTCACTCACTCACTCACTCACTCAACATACTTCAAATTTTGCTTTGATTTGTTAATTATATCAAGAATGGACCTGTTTTAAAGTTCCTTTGCTTTCTTTTTATGTACACTAATTCTATAAATGAAATTATAAATTGCTTCAAATGTACATGAATCAGGTGCTCGGGAATATGTACAGTACATGATACGTCCTGATTATTTTATTATCTTATCTCATTGCCTCAAGTACAAATGCATTCTCAGAAGCTTGACGAAGCATATTGACTACTGTCAAATGTGTTATACAATATTTCATAGTTCTTCCGGCATGTTAAACTTCTTTTGCAGTCTAACGAAGTATTTAGTTATACTTCTCCCTCGAATAATGCTGGTAATGGTAGTGGTGGTGGTGGTGGTGGTGGTTGTAGTTGTAGTATGTATGTAATGTATGTACGTACGTATGTATGTATGTATGTATGTATGTATGTATGTATGTATGTATGTATGTATGTATGAATTTATGTATGTACGGACTGCTTGGAACCTTATAAGTGACACCAATAAGGCATCACTCATGAGAAAACTAAGCCAGAAGATAATGGAGTAGGGTGGCCAGTTTCTTTCCCCCTCCATTGCATACATCGCTGACTAGTAACATACTTCAGTCAGACTTCAGACGTATAGGGTGCAAACAATTGTTCTTTCTCTCACACAAATCATCATCAAGTGAGATGTACTGCCTCATAATTAAAGATAGAAATTTACCCACAGAGACTACAAGGTTAGGTATGCATAGAGTGTTCGTTGTACGCACGAGAAACATATCCCATTCAATTGCTGTGATACACAACACATTTCAGTTGTAACCTGGCCATACCTCACGCTTCACGTCATTCATGACGTAACGACAGTCTAAGCACAACTAACCTAATATCCTCATGTTGTCGTATAAATTCCTACCTTCAATGATAATGATGTATGTATCAGCCAGAACCTCAATCAGAAGTAAAGTACAGGGACATCACTTTATTTTTACTAACATTTTTAACATTAACTTGGCTATACTCGGACTGTTACCCCCCTTCCATTACAGGAGTTTGGAGTTGCTAGTGCAATATGTAAACAAATCATTTTGCTAGCTATAGGAGGAGAGAAAAGTAGTGTATCCATTTATGTTACAGGGAAATATAGTATTACGATTTTCAGTTTGGTCATTACTTTTTTTTTTATTGGGTTATTTTACGACGCTGTATCAGCATCTAGGTTATTTAGCGTCTGAATGAAATGAAAGTGATAATGCCGGTGAAATGAGTCCGGGGTCCAGCACCGAAAATTACCCAGCATTTGCTCATGTCATTACTTTACAATATTTTATAAAAAAAAACAGTAGAATAGTAACAATTTTTTTTTCACAAACTCAAGTCTTCAGGCGGTTATATACATTATGTAATGTCTACTTTATTCAGCATGTTACTAACCTAATTTATTCCTGAGAATTTTGTGAGCTCTTCCGTAAGAAACCCCAATTTCTACAGCTAACTTCTTGACCGACTTATTAGGACCTCGCTGCATCCTTTCTCTAGCATCTTCTACAGCATCTTTTGTCACCTTTGTTGGCCATCTTAGACTTTTCTTCCTTTCTGTACACTCTGTTGCTCTAAATTTATCTACCAGATTAATGACATTTCTACGAAAATATTCCGTAATGATATAATCAGGAAATTGTGAAAAAAAAAAAAAGAAAAGCTGTTGTTCACATTCGGTTATATTGTAATTCCAGTTTCCATCATCGTCCTTCATACCTACAAACAGTAAAACAAAACTCTTATTTAAATAATGCTGTTTTGTACCGTACCATATTGTAGGGTACCGTACTTTCGGTAACTCTAATCTTCACTTGTGCTCAGTCCACACAGATAAATTCAGTTATGCTACACACCATACGTGTGTGAAAATAAACTTCGATAATATAAGCCTTTTCTTCTATAGAAAATGCAACATATTTTTGAAACACACTGTACTCTGTACTGTTTATTTCACTGCTAGCAACAGCGGCCGTAAGTTTGTGTGACTGACGTTAGCAAGGACATTAGTGAAAGGGGTGGGAATCAAGTACATTTAGAAACGCAGGTACAATAAAAATTGAAGTAAAAATAAAATGATGTCCCTGTAGGAGTGTATGTAATAGTAATTGTAGTAGTAGTGGTAGTGATAGTAGCGGCCGGCGGCGGTGGTGGTGATGGCGGCGGCGGCGACGGCGGTGGTGGTGGTTGTGGTGCTGGTGGTAGTAGTGGTGGTAGCAGTAGTGGTAGTAGAATTTCAACGTGGACGAGTGATCGAGAGATGTTTTCACTACAGCCCTCTATTAAAGACAGAATCCGAAATTAGTTCGAGTTGACAATACTTTTTCACTATGGCTTACTCAGCATATTGGACATGTTCATTTAATATTCCATTACTCGCGATTACAAATCAGTAATGACATAGATTTGTAGCTGTTTTCGATGCCGAGATATTACTGATTGTACACGCAAATTCGGAGTCTTCATGCCCGTAGGTAGAGGAGGTGTAGTCATTTGGCGTGGGTACACAAGTTACATTCGTTCATGGTCTGACTACTAATAACATTATCATTCGACTGTAATATGTTGTTACAGTAATTATTTTAAATTGCCATTTTTTGTTTCATCAAAGATCCCGGAACGGTGTCCATACTCGGAGCGAGAGGAAGTGTTTACTTTTAGGGAAGGTGTGAGATTAAAAAGGTTAAGAACCCCTGGCTTAAATCAATGGAGCCGTGTTCTTTAGAAAATTCGGGTAGTCGTTTGTAAAGAGAACTTTACTTTCATTGTTTGTTTACTTCTCTCTTCAGTTGTAGTCATCATTAAAATACAAAGTGTTTACAACACAGCAATAATAGTAATAATAATAATAATAATAATAATAATAATAATAATAATAATAATAATGTTACATCCATATTACTGTTGTAACTTATAGGCCTAAATCAATCACGACAAGTATACAATTTTATAAGTAGCTGTTTTAGAGTAAAGTAGCTGGATTTTAATACAAACGTAGCTGGAAAGATAGTTTCGAGGTTGGTAACGCTGATGATAACAGAACGTCAAATTAAATGTAGACACTTGTGTGATAAGATCTATACCCAGTGACGTCGCCAGGATCAGAGCAAGGGGGGTGCGGTTGGGGTGCGAGATTTAAAAATGGGGTGCGAGCTGTAAAAATGTGGTACATAAAAGATCCAAAATATTCTCTCATGCACTTGCGAGCATATTATACATCTGTTTATTATTATTATTATTATTATTATTATTATTATTGTTATTATTATTATTATTATTATTATTATTATTATTATTATTATTATTATTATTATTATTGTTCATCACATCCATAACGATACACTAAGGGACGTAGTTTTTTCACATCCAAGAAATTGTTTGTTTGTTTTTGTTCTTCAAAATAACTTATGCTTATTATTTGTTTTAATAAATTGCCCTTTGGGGTGCGGAAAGGGGTGCTCCGATTTTTTATGGGGTGCTTGCGCACCCTTTCGCACTCCCCTAGCGACGTCCCTGTGTATACCAGCGGTGACCAAAGCTGGTGTCGTGATTACATCGTGTAATCACAGACATTAAAACGGGTACGAGGAGTTTCCTGTACATTGCTGTGTTTTTCATTGACGTACTGAAGGCAAGCAGTGGCAGTATCATGTCGCTCTACAAACTCTGTCTCTCAAGCATTAAGAAGTGGTTTCGTAAAGAATGAGAACGTTTTTGTTGTTCTGTTGGACAAATATGTAATATGTTTACTTTGCTCAACGGTTCAATTAGGAGTATATAGAAACATTAATTGCCACCCTGAATAATGTATTATTATTATTATTATTAATATTATTATTGACCACTAAGTATATGTGTTTCTATAATTCTTCTGTACGTGCATGAATATTGATATTTTTATATCTTCTCCCTAGAAGGATAAAATTATTAGGTTTTATCTCAATTTTAATCTTCTTAATTTTTAGATCAGGGTAACTATATATTAGTTATTCATTTGATAATAATATTGTAGAGAAATTGATTCAATATTATGTGCCAACGAACTGTTAAACGCCAGGAATTAACATGTCTTAAATCATAGCCAGGAAGAGAAAGATGAGATAAATAAATGTAAGGAAGTCAGCTACCTAATGGGGTTTGAAATATCTCGTGCTCTAAAGCCTTTTAATAGAACAGAATTTCTCGAAAGAATAATGATTAAAATAAGCTTAAATAACTTGTCCATAAGAAGTTTTAATTTTGAAAAGCTATAAATTTCTCGACCAAGTATCGAGAGAAGAATTTATAAAATTCCTGATTATATTTAAGAGGAAGGTTAAAAAAGAAGCAAGAAAAATAGTATATTATTCACTGGTTCTTGATGACAACAGTCACATTACTGATACAGCAAAGTTTGAGATTTTTATCCCCGGGATTGATCAAGATATTAGTACAGGAACCACCACTGGTGTAGTTTTCATGCCGATTAACTTTCCGCCATCTCCTTACTTCATAGGCTGTCTGTCGCATGTAATCACTGCAGCTCGAGTTTTGGTCACCGCTGATCTATACCAAGCTATTCTGCTATTAATTGTATGCAGTATCAAAGCACAAACATGAATTTGTTGAATCATTATTAAATGCATAGTTTGGGAAATAATAAACAGTAGGCTACTGTTAATATTTTGCACAGAATTAATTAAAATGGAATGCATTAAAATCTGTTCTTTTAGAGTGGCGAAAGGATGGGCAAGAGAATTTTTGGTTGGGCGACCTCTCTCGTCCACCCCTAGCGCCGTCACTGCCCATACGTAGGATGTGATTGTTACGGTGGTAACTATAAACATAGACCAAAGATGTCGCCACTGCACTGTAACCTAAGCTACTGCTTATTTTGACATCTATGATCGTCGATTCGAACTAATAAATCACAACGCGAGAGATGTGATTCCTCTGGATCAATGAGATAGCCACACTTTTTATCCTGCTGTCAAGGTTGTCAAGCGTGGATGGATTGATGAGAGAGAGAGAGAGAGAGAGAGAGAGAGAGAGAGAGAGAGATATTTTGTGTTTGGCGAGGTAAGTCCGGGGATTCGTTATGGCATTATGTGAAATTTGCTTTACAATTATGGGAAATCTCGGAAGAAATTCAACTTATAGGCATCCGACAAGGATAACTTAATGCGAAGAAATCAGCGGGCGTGACTGTCTCGCGCAGATGACATATGCTTCCGTTCCCAGCATGCTCTCACTCCTACTGAAGGGGGGTAAGAGGGGTATAGCATGCGCGCTGCGAGGAGTCCGAGTTGAGTTTTCCTTGTAGGATGCCTATAGTAATCAGCTCAAGTGGGATTTGGACCTATGCTGCCTGGGATCACTAACTCTGCCGGGTGAGCTACGCCTGTGTCTAGACAGGCAGTCGAAATATTCATAGAACCCATTACTCTAGCTGACAGTCATTAACTACCTCGAGAGATCCGTGTATTAGAAATTAATGTTTTTTTACTCAAGCGCATCGTATGACTCAATATATTCATCAATCAACCCGTTTATTCTATTATTTATTTTATCTCTTTTCAACCATTATGAAAACTAAATACAAACGCTGTGAGTTAGAGATTTCAACGACGAAATGTGTCTACCCCTTCTCGTGTTTTGCGTAATGTCTAAAACAATTTATGAATGGTTGAGTCAGGCACCTTGTACATTTCTGACTCACCATCATCGTCACCACCTATAGTCCGGATCAGCTTACTTAATACCCTAAGGGTGAAACCTAACCATTTTCCCCCATTACTACATATGCTAGTGGATTATTGTGATTTTCTAGTTTGAAGGTTGAATTTTGTTTTGCCAACTTCGTTTCGAATTTCGATACTGAGAAATACTACAACTGGTAGTGATTTTCTAACTGTTATGTTGATAGCAAGAACAGCTGTTGTCGGTAGTGGAAATTATGAAAATTGAAATTGTTCTAGATTTCTGAGCTGATTACTGGAAGCTAGTGATATTGGAACATACTAATAATTAATTAATATCAGAATTATATTCATACATAATAGTTATTTTGTGTGTTGTGGTTACAATTCAAGATTATAGTCAGATAAGTGTAAATAAATATAACATGTGGTGTGATACATGCACTTGGGTGAGCGATAGAACATGCGCAAGGAGACAGCAATTATAACTAAAATAGCAAAATTATTAGGAGTAAGTAAGTATATTTAAACATACATTTTAATGTGGCATTCGGTTTTCGTAATCATTTCGCGTGATGAAACAAAATACATTTTTAGGATAGGTCTCTTGAATTGTCAACTGTATAGTCAAAGCAATGAATTTCATGTTGTCAGACAAAATACATTTTAATATTAGATCAAGTTAATCTACTAATTTCCAAAATAATGTGCGAGAGGTCCAGGTGGAAAATATAGGCCTACTCTTTCACAAATTATGAAGCATTTAGAAAACACCTTCCAACATAAAGATGAGATGTAGTAAATAAGTAAGACATCGTTATTGTTAATAGTATATTATTATTATTATTATTATTATTATTATTATTATTATTATTATTATTATTATCATTATTATTGTACATGTCACATTGTGATTTTACCCTCTTTGGTGATATCTGGTATTAGTTGGCAACACTGAAGAGACAGCCAAATTATCCTTTTAGGAACTGCTCTTACGTGATCCTCACTATATATTGTGATTTAAGCTTCAGGCCTCTCAGCTTTTAAACAGGTGAAAGTCAAAGGGCACATGGAGGTCGGCCTACTACGCGTTCAATGTTACATGACCGCTGAGCGCTGATGTCGCCACTGTCGTTGTATACAAGACAAGGCCATTACGGAACCCTAGATCATATATACCCAGATTGCTCGGCCTTATAGGCTTTGACGGTAACAACTTTTGTCAGGTTTACTATGCTGCACTCTAGTTGTTACATAAGGAGTCACGTCATAACTCCCATTTCAATTGCATTGGCGACTGTACTACCATCTCGTGTTCGTTTACGGCGGACGAGTGGCGATCCTGGAGGTTATTCTCTTCAAAGTGCTACCGATTTTAACATAAGGATGAGCAATCTGATACATATATGATCTAGGACGGAACGTGGGGCATTGAGGGGATCAAGGCATTCGCGGAGGGAGATAAGATGAAGCATTCTGCTAGTTTGTGGAATCAACACCGGTCAATTTACAATGGACGGATAGTAATGCTTGTTCTCATTATTGGTATTAGGAGCAAAAATTACGAGCAGTGCATGGAAAAAGTCAACAGAACGACGCGACGTGCAGACTTATTCCTCACCACAAATTTAATACAAATTTAAATTTAATCTAGAATTCTTATATTAGATATAGACCTATTCAACTTTACCACCGTTTTAGATAGCCTATAATTTAAATATCAAAATAATTTCTATAAATAGTACTCAGTCATATTTCTGTAAGCAATCAAACAACACCTACAGCTTTTTAGACTTTCACAGTGGATGTGTTCACAAATAGGCTTTTGTGTATTTCACCTGTCTTGGAAATATTTCCAACGTTTCTAAATTACATACAGATTCCATCATCAGGCAAATAGATATGACAGCAGAAGTTGCTAGTCGTTATGTCTGGCTATTCCAAACAACTGGGCTTAGTTGTTTGAACAAACGACGAAGATGGACTGACCACAATTTTTGAAGGCGAAACAGTTGCGATGTTTCTGTTTTCTGATTTGGGATTTTCTTCCTATGTGTTATTTATTTCAGTGATCTGAGAAATATCATTTATTGGGCAGCTGGTCTTTCCTCCAATATGAAATTAAATTGTGTTTTATTTATTTCTTTTTATTAGGCCGGGAATACACGGGCGCGCTGCGGCAGTAATGCAACAAGGGTCGAACAGAATTCGAGGCCTCGTTCGCTCGTTTGTACGCGATTTCAAGCACGCGTTGCGGCCAGAACGCGCACACCTCAAATGCCGCTCAGCGATCCGTTTCTTGTCGGTTTTTCTCGCGAACACAAAGGGATTCGTTGCCGCAGTGTGGACGGGTTCGTTGCCGTTTGTCTCGTGAAGCGCGCACACCCCAAGCATCGAGTGGTCTGAAGTAGACTGTAAATTATGCCCTGGTGGAAACCTGGTGATATTGACTATTATAATAAAAACAACGGAACGTGCCAGTGAATACGCAAGATGGGACAGGGCTCCAAAACGAGCGAAAAAGCAGGATGATAGTACAGAATTACTGACAGACGCTGTTGGAATTATGCAAGCCGCTGCTGGGACGTTAATGTTTTTAATTAGTTATTTTGCGACGTTCATTCAACTACTAGGTTAGGTTCTATTTAGCGTCGATGAAATTTGTGATAGCGAATTGGCAATTGACGAGATGAGGCCGAGGATTCGCCATAGATTACTTGACATTCGTCTTACGATTGAGGAAAACCTCAGAAAAACACAATTAGTAATCAGCCCAAGCGGGAATCGAACCCATGCTTGAGCGCAATTCCGGATCAGCAGGCAAACGCGCTACCGCCTGAACCACGCCTATGGTTTCTGGGAGGTTAAAGATCACTGTGTGAAGTCAAATAATTTTGTACTTTCTTTTATCGAAAATAATAGCATATCATGCGACTACTAAGAAAGGAATTCAGCAATGACGTTCAGGTGAAAGCAAAACGAAAATACTCGTTTTCACTACACTTAAATTAAAAACATCATTTGGCAAAGTCGGCCTGAGTAGCATAGTTGGTATAGCGCTGACCTTCTATGCTCAAGGTTGCGGGTTCGATCCCGGCCCAGGTCGATGACATTTAAGTGTGTTTAAATGCGACAGACTCATGTCACTAGATTTACTGGCATGTAAAAGAATTCCTGCGGGACAGAATTCCGGTACACCGGCGATGCTGATATGACCTCTGCAGTTTGCGAGCGTCGTTAAATAAACCATAATTTCTTTTTATTTGGCAATCCAATTTTGATTACTCGAAAAATAAAATGTTTGTAGTTTCATTGTATGTGTTTCTTTATTACAATGAGACTTCGAAATATTATTAATTTTTCTTTGTGTGATATTTCGAATTTTTTAACTGCAATTCTCTCAATGTCTCATTATTTGTGTTGCAATTAAAATATTCCCATTAAAGAAGCACATTACGTTGGTACTATGATTTAACTCATCGTGATATTTTTCTTTAATGCGCTGACAATTGCTGGGCAAACTTCTGGAATTATTTCTCCGATAATCTGTTTTGAAATTCGCAAAAGGTATTGAAGGCTTGTAAACGAATCTCCTGTCACCAATTTGGTTTTGTGTTTTATTATTTTTATATCTAAGAAGGTTAATGAATTATTTACTTCATTCTTTGAAATGCCAACTTATATGGTGAAGAACGTTTTCATTCATTTGCACCTTCATTTGATGTCTTACTCCCAAACGAGTTACCCTAGACAACCTATTTAATTACTCCCTCAACTTACTATGCTTCAGCTCCCGAACCACCGCAACGTCCTCCGACTCAAGTCTTCTCAAGCCGACTTTAATGACAAAATCTCCAATCCCATTCTTACTACACTACACCCTGTCACTTTCGGATTTGAATCAAACTCTCTTGGCTCTCCCCAACATCATCCAGTCAAAACTTTGTCCCCAGAATGTTAATCACATAGGCTACTCCGATAGTCAAAACCAGCACGTTTAATGTCTTCTGTTTTTTCTTATTATTTTTAATGAATTGAATAACAATTTTTGTAGTATTTGTTGTATATATTTTGCATTCCTATGTTTTATTTCAAAATCATTTTCTTTGGCTTATTTAAAATACTGGCCGCTGACTTCTTGAAATTTTATTGCCCCCAATAAATTACTCCTATCCGTTTTCTATACAGCTCCGTATGCCACCATCGTCGAGGTCTACGTTTCTTCTTGTTCAGAGCTATTACTGCTAAAGCACCAGCAGCAGTTAACAAAGCTTCCTCCTTGTTCATTGACGTCCGTTGTGGGTGGCAGATACAATGGAACTAAAGTCGTGTTCGCGGCTTGCGCGCCTTGCTCAGATGGTTTGTCCCGTGCGCGCCACTTGCTCGAGAGTGCACAATTTACTGCGCGCATGCAATGCAATGCCGCGTTACTGCCTTGTATTCCCGGCCTTAGGTTATTTTACGACTCTTTACCAACAACTTGGCTATTTAGCGTCTGAATGAGGTGAAGGTGATAATGCCGGTGAAATGAGTCCGGAGTCCAGCGCCGAAAGTTACCCAGCATTTGCTCATATTGGGTTGAGGGAAAATCTCGGAAAAAATTTCAACCAGGTAACTTTTCCCGACCAGGAATGGAACCCGGGCCACCTGGTTTCGTGGCCAGACGCGCTACCCATTACTCCACAGGTGTGGACAATTGTGTTTTATATAGGCCTACTGAATAAATGGACCATTCTGGAAACTGGAAACAATTGAAGGGTCTGTTGTAAGAGGAGAGTAATTCCATTTTACCACATATATCAGGAGAGGCAAGTGTCTCCCTCTTGCGCCAAGACCTTCAGTGGGAGATTTAGGTTCGTTTCAGGTTATGTGCTATAATATTGAATAAATGTAGTTACAATAAATATTTTAAATTGTATTTATTAAATATAATATTTCCTAATATCACAGCGTGTACAGTGCTTTCCATATTATACACCACTTCTCTCTCTGATCCAGTCTCTGTAATGAGAAATCTTTGTCCAAACTGCTGGGACTGATGCACAAGGCATTGATGTCCACGAAGTTATACCGATCTGGACACCGTCGACTATAAGAGCGCCGCCTGAATCACCCTGAAAAGATGCGAGAATATCATTTAAAAATTTAATTATTTTCTACTAGCAATCCTGTAGACTTCTTACATGCATTAAACATGCGTTGACGCTGAGTTCTGGGATTTGTGAGAATATTTGTCATTGCCTGTCTATATGAATGCACAATGGACGCAAGATATCTTTGAGCCTGTCCCACGCCACAGAAAAAGGCGGGCGAGATAAGGAGAAACAAGTGATTCTGTAGTGCAGGTTTTTATGCGTGTATGTTAAAACTGAAAACATCGATTACTCACCGCTCTCTATGTTGGTTCTTAATTCCAGTGAAATAAATGAGTCTGACAGTGATAGTGAGCGGATGTTTTTAATTTCAGAAGTATGATGGATTTGTTTCCATACCGATAATATCTCTACACCCGTCCCTTCCTTCCGCAAGTCCGCTTCTACAAATCTAAATCGTTATAGTGACGGTTTTCAGGCTCGGAGATATTGTGTGTCCACTGTGTATATGTATATATAAAGAGTGTTTTAATTTTGAAGTTAGAAATTAAATGTTATGTTTATGATTTGATTATACGTTGATGTTTAGTCGTACAATAATTTTCAAATTGTGAGATTTTCCATTAAGTAAGCGCTCAGAAACACATTATGATTTATAAGAGAGTATAAGTAATATGTTTATTATTATTTAAAAGTTAGTCAGGAGTATTTCTAAATACATACAATAAATATCATATAAAGTGATGAATGTTATTAAATGCATACTACCTATGCAGGGGATTTAAGCAGTATGATCTCTTCGTAAACTAATTAGTGTTTCATAATTTCGTGCTTTAGAGGGGTACAATTCTGTGTTCTTACATAGTGTGATTACGTAACTGAATCAATGATTCGAGTGTCAGAATAACGATTTTTAAAATTATATGCAAAATACGCTTAATATGTACATACTACGTTTATTCTTCAATCATTAGATTCATTCAGAAGCAATGACAGTGAACTTTTCATATCAGCAATGTCCTGTCGTGTGTAGATTGTTGATATTTCACGGACACACACGATATGTAGACATACTGTATAAGTTTTGGACCCGTAAGAAGTCCTAAGTATTTTCGTTCTGTTATCTTTGTGACAGTTAAGCTTTGGACATAAATATGTTGAGATTCTTCTTTGTTGAATGTTCTGGGCAACACGCTCCTCAATTAATAAACATTGGACTCTATTCACTTTTTTTTGTAAATGTGTATGCACTTTGATTAAATTTTGTTACTGGTGACCGAATGGTTAAAAAGGTAAAGGTATCCCCGTAACATGCCATGAAGGCATTTGAGAGGCATGCAGGTAGAGCCCCATGCTTTCCATGACCTCGACACTAGAATGAGGAAAATTGAATGAGGGAAATTTTATAGGAGGCTGAGTGAACCTCGGGGCCATTCTGAAAGTTTGCCAACGAGAAAAAATCCTGTCACCGCCTGGGATCGAACCCCGGACCTTCCAGTCCGTAGCCAGCTGCTCTACCAACTGAGCTACCCGGCCGCCGACCGAATGGTTACCATAATAAATTGTCATTAAATCAGAGAACCGACTGATTACAATTATAGCTCGCGCAAGGAACGATTACCGGACAACACTGGTGACGTTACTGTCTGTTTTGACGTGTGTATGTAGGCACGCCGAGGGAGCGAGAGATACGGGCCGATGTAAGTACTGCCTCTTCCAAGAAGATGAATAGATGGGGAAATCGCCTGTGGAAATGAAGAGAGAAATTCGAAGCGAATTAAACGCTCAACATTATGTCTACGAATAAAATAATGATACTCTGCGAGGGGAACGCTCCATTACTACATAATAAAATAAACGAACTTCAAACAAGATACGTATTCATTGGAACTGAAACTATAGCCGTAATATAACTATCACAATGCAAGACTGATTCTATCGATGTTGTTTCTCTTCTGAATGTACTCTTGAATATCATTCAAGTTATCCCGTGACCTTTCCAGTTGCTCGCTCTTCCTTATCGGATTGTTTCGTCCGCATTCATATCGTCGATAATCCCTGCTTGCGAGACCTATAGTAATGATTTCTTCGAAAGCGACGCAAAATTGAGAGACTGTGTCATAGATTACTGCACACAGAAAACCTTGTCGCTGAATGACATTTATAAAATTTATGTTATTTCTCACCTAAAAAATATAAATTGTTACATGTAATTCTCTACTATTCTACCATAGGTAGATAGACTTAATAAATACCATTTTTTATGTGTCTCTCACTCAGAAACGATTTTGTGCGAACTTCGAGACTGTTGAACGTGTCCTTTAGGGTCTTAGTTGACTATAACAGGAAACTTTAGCAAGTGGAGAAGAAGTTGTATAATTAGACATAATTATGTATTTCCTTACCTGACAGACTCCTTGTTCGTTTTCTGGCTTTCCAGAGCAGACCATGTCGTTGGTGGGACCTTCTCCGTAGTAGGACAAACAATCTTGAAGTGAGTATACTACGAGACTAACCTTTTGCAAGTCAGGAATTCCAGGACATTGATACTGCAGAAATACGACATTACATAAATAGTTGAATAGTACACAGTTATTTAGAATAATGTTTACAATTTGCTTCCCACAACAAAATAAACATTAAATATTGAAAAAAAACATATAAATCATTTTGCTTAAAGAATGTTAGGAAAATGAAGTTGATGCATACTGATTTCACTAAATATGTGTGATATGATGTGGAGAAGTTTTGAATAAAAATTATCGACTACAGATGCAACTATTTCTTAAATATATAATATGAGACGTCATGTGAAAGTTGGGATAATGCTTCCCGTTATATTAATATGTTTATTTGGTGAAATGTATTGAACGTTGAGATTTAGGTAACCAGTGAATTTCATCTCAGGTTTTGTAATTTTAATCTAATTGTGATCTAGTTATAGTTCTATTAGAATACTGTAGTTCTGTCGTCGATTTGCTAAAGGGGACATGTCCAAAATGACAAAGCGTTGGAAAATCGCAACAATTATAACTAAATTAACAAATTAAAATATTCATATTTATTTTTTATAGTTAGATCACATTGGATACATACATTCAGGATCTATGATTTTTAAGTATGCTATGGTTTTTTTTACGATTTCCCAATACTTTGTCATTTTGGACGTGTCTCCTTTTGCAAATCGACGACAGAGTTACTGTCATCAATCTATCACTGAAAAGAATTGCATTATGGAGACTAAAATCACTCGATTGTTGAAAAGCATTTCATTGCTGGGACTGAAATTGTGTGTCATCACGAGGTAAAACAGAAATCACTACAAAATATGAACGTTTGAATACCGGATTTGAAGTATTCTTGTTCGCAAAACACTTTCAGAATTTGAACTGGATGTCAAGGGTGATAGATATCTTGATCTGGAAAATAAGATTAACGCAAGGGATGCGGAACGTGCTCTAATAACAAGAAACAAGAAATTTACAATTAGCTGCGTGGCTGTGCACATTTCACCTAAATTTCTAAAGAAGACGATGGCCAGGAGCCTGTTTTGAAACAAAATGCTCAGTCTCATACATGGTTATCTTTTCAGCGCTATCTGTTAACAATTATTAGAACTGGGAAGAGGTAAAGGATTCGATCCTCGGAATATGCTGTGAGATTTTCGATGGAAAACTTGATTTTGGAGGAGGCTTGCATCTAATACAGTACTTTCGTTTATTAATTTCATGAAAATATCTTAAATAGTTAAAAAATAAAATAATTTCAAACACCATAAAATATTTAATGCCATGATACTTACGCAAGCATTTCCCCATCCAATGGCAGTACTTGTAGCTCCACCCGCTGGTTCAGCACCGTCTTCAGGCAGCACAGTTGGTTGCACTTTGGCACTGTATGTGAGAGGTGGACTCACCTGTAAGGATTATCATCATTACGAATTGCACTCTGTTGTTTTCTCATCATTCTGCCCACGGGACATAGGTAATAAAGCACACATGTACTGAGGAAAATGTGTTATTTTTTGAGACTGTATTATTAATTTTCACAATTTTATATATATATATATATATATTCACCATGTACGTCTCAAATTTTACATAGCATTTTTCTCTTACCTTTCATCTTAAACTTTATCTTCATTAAATAATTTTGTCATTTTATTGATGAAATGAATAATACAAGTTAAAAATATGTTTTAAAATTGGAAGCGTACTAGTTCAATCTTTATTAATTCTTTATGTTTTTATTTATTTCATATTTCTATCCTTAGTTTTCCTTTATTTTCATACATAATCTTTTCTTTTTTGTTTATCCCCTTAATTTATCTTTTCTCCTTTTTATCCTTATTCTCTTTGTTGCAATCGTATTCTCTTTTTTGTCTTCAGCTCTCTTTGTTCTTTATTTTAGTTTTCCTTTCCTTCCCCTCTTCTTTCAAAGTTTCTTTAGTACCGGGGTTATATTGCCTCTTATATTGTCTGAATATTCAATGAATGTAATGTTTAAATTTATCGTCTATTTCAACCTTTCACTACTGTTCATATATTCTTTGAACTCTAATACGCAATTGATGATGAAAAGGTTTGTGCATACCATGTTATTGTATGTCCAAATAAATTGTTGTATTTGTTTTGTATCTTGCAAGATTTGTGTAATGTTGTAATGTTTAATCTGTGTAAATTATCCTCAACGCAAACTTCTAAGTTATTTTTGCATATTATTTTAACCATATTAACTTGTAGTCTGAAGACAGAGTATTTCCAGTGATGGGAATGCCATTTTAAATTCTCTGGGCATGCTTAAGGTGCAAGATTTTCTGCAGTATGGTTCTACTGTCATGGCTGGATTCCTAGAGAATCGTTCGTTCAGATTTGCCATGTGTACAAGAAATATTATACACAGAGTTTTCACTTCATCACCCTTAATATTTTTTATAATTATTTATAGATATCTGTCAATTTATTATTAAAATTTTCTTCAGTGAAGTGTAATATATTAGCAAAAATTCAAGGATAGATTTATGTGGAAAAATTTCTTTATAGAAGAAAACTACTGGAAATAAGATATGAGAAAAAGTGATCTACATCAAGTATCTTGGATACATGATATAATTTTGTGACTAGGCCCTAATTAAATCTATAATCAGAATTATAAAATGTAGTGCAACAAAATGCACAATGAATAAAAGAGAGATCTTGGTACAAAATCGTGAGCTTGTGTGAAGACGTAACACTATTTGTGCTTTTTTCATAGAAATGAAAGTTTGTATAGGCCTAATTGCAATAAGAATTGCAATGTGATCAAAGATTTGCGAATTAGATTTGTGAGGCATTGAGCTACTATACAATGTGGAATTTTAATCGGAAATATGAAGACGAAAATCAGTGTTCACTGTTTGCGACTTCATTTTAATTATAAATTGAGTACAAAAAATTTTCTTCATTAAGAAAAGTACCAGTATTATGCAAGAAGAAGAGAAGAGAAAGAGGTTGGAAATATAAATTAATATACCATCTATGTATTAGATTTATCTTAAAGACACAGTTTTTCAGAAAGCGATGAATAAGCTATCTTCATATCGAAATATCCTCCAGACAAAATTTATAAGAAAAGCTGAAGAAATGAGCTCCACAAGCGAAGTGTAGACAATCGGCAGAGCAAGTGTAAAAATGATGTCATGAGGCTGATACGTACTCCCTTATATAAATATTCTATTTTTTTTCGAAACAATTCAGTCTGTTGTGAATGATACTGTATTATTCGGAAAGATTTAAAATCTGAAATATATGTAAATAATATTTGCACTCAAAGTACCTTGACTACAGCCACATCGTTGTTCCAGTAGGCGTAATTCTGATACTGTGCATGGTACTCCCACTGCACGACTTTGTGCACAGTTCCCCCAGTATTATAATTGTTTGTTCCAGCTCGAACTGTGTATTGGTTGATGTCATAGCTGTAATAAAATGAAAATATACGTCAGAAAGAACATTGTGTTAGTAAAAGCTAATATTTTCTGACTGCATAATATATGGATAGAACTTAGTGAGATTATGAGTTTCATTAAACGTAAGATGTCTTTCTATAACTTCTATTAATAGATTCTTTTTGTTGTATGCTCATGCCACTCAACAAAAATCAATGTGAAATGATGACTAATATATTTTATACACTTTATTCTTATGATAACAATTGAGTTTCTTTAATGTACCTATTTTAGAGTTCATTTTCTTGAACTATTAATTAGAAGTCTTCCTAAAAACATTTTTGCCTTTTATACATCGTACTGTTCAAGCAGATAGAGGCCTATGCAGATATTTTGTTTTCCACAAATTCACGTGAAACAATTATACGATTAATTTATTCATAGCTTTTGGACTAAGGGAAGGTCCTTGACTGCAAACTCAGCATTATCCAGTTTTCCCTATTTTCTGCCTTCCTCATAATCTCCGATTAGAAGAATAATTTATATTAGAAAAATTTATTTAGAAGAATTTATATTATTTATAATGAATTAAATGTCAAATTATATTTGAAGTATATTAGATACTGCTTTAGAGTTTAATCTCGTGTGACAACGTGTTTAAGGCAAAGGGTGGTAATTCTTAACATTGAGTCATTCTGAATGTTACTTTATGCTCGACCATGCCGAAATGAAGTAATTATACACCTGGTAGCAGTACTTTAATGCATGTCATTAAAGTACACCTATTCATTAAAGTTCAGGTTTTCGATTATTCTCGGATATGCAATCGAAAGACAACTAGCAAAACGTCACGCAGGCTGGAAATCCAATACTGTCGCAGAAGGTTATGTTCTGTTACTATAATAATTAGCGTTAATTGTAAATAATATTCAAATAAATTCAATTTGTCATCTCATTTTTCAATGTCTGAATCAATTTCAATGTTATATCAAGATTAATGTTCATTTTACTCTCTAGATTATATCAAGGTCAATGACATTTGTTCCTCGGAAAAAATCAATACTTTCGCGTCTGCGCACATCTCACAATTTACGAGATTGCACAAGGTCAGTTCGCTCACCAGTCACATAAGAATAACATGAATACTTACGAATAATTTCAAGTTATAAATATGGTCGAGCATAAAATGTCTTATGAAACTTGCCTATAATGGTAATTAAGACGCTCGTATGAAAATTATGAAACTCGCTTGCGCTCGTTTCATAAACATCCTCGCGTCTTAATTACTATCATTATAAGCTCGTTGCATAATGTACTATTATCTTACCATATTGATCTGGAGAGGCCAGATAGATTTTGGGACTTAGATTTTTCACAACCAAAAGTAGCTGTATCTTAGATTATTCGCAACGAAAAATAGCTTTATATTGATTCAATAATTCAATGAGCGAGGTGCTTTAGTGGCAAAACACTACACTTGCTTTCGAGAGGCCCCTGCTTCAAATCCCAAGATCTGCCAATCTAATAGGGATTTTATCGTTCGTAGATAACCCAAAAAGCAGTTATTTCAAAAGGTGAAAGATTTTTGACACAATCAGTTTTGATATTAATCAGATATATTTAAGAAAAGTATCTTGTATTAAATTTGTAATATTTCTTTTTGAAATATTCTAATATTTCGCTCCATTCAAATCAGACCATATTTTTTAAATACTGAAGAGAGAGGTTCTTACTCATAAATGCAATGAGCAGCCGTGAGAAGCCATTCGGTGTTCAAGACTGTAGCTCCACAGAAATGACTTCCTCCGTTCTGAAGGGACACCTGTAGGCATAAACAATCAAATTGAGGTTCAAAGTCAGAAAGTTGCGGTTATTTTTCTATATTGTTTCCATTAGAGCAAAACTTGCATAAAAAGTGCACTTCGAATGAAAGAAATTACAATTTTCTTTGATTTTTTATGTTGTATCCAGGTCACACATTTATCAACTACTTCTCATATTCGTTCTCACACATTAAAATATTGGAAAATTTTGCCCGATGATTTTATTATAGATTAACATTTTACAAGTGCTAACTGTTAAGGATTTTCCGTAATTATTTCCCCTCAATATTACGACATTACGACTTAACGAAAAAGTATTACGGAAAAGCAAAGGTATCACGGAAAAATATTTCTTCCGAGTACAGACAAAACAATCTGTGAAGAAATTTACAGTTAACGCTGAAATTCTCAAGCATACAGAAGTTGTATACGAGTATATTTTACGTCGAAAAATGTTAGACATTTAATATCTCAATATTTTATTAAAAAACTCGCAAATTTTGTTAATGAAAGATGAACGTAACAGACTTCAGGAGGAATTTCCGACTTACCTTACCAATGCGATACCTTTTCTGAACACATTAAAAGGGATCTAGAATAGACGCAAATAGGGTCAGAATTACAGTTTTCAGTAATGATAGTGGCTATAAAACATTAAGTAAAGCTGTTGTTCTTGCAGTACTAAATGTGCCTCATATGACTCTCTTACGAGAAGAATCTTGTGTTGTGAGAAAAAATCAGATGGAATTCAGGCCTACAATAAACACATTAACACTAAAATCACTTTTAATGAAGAAGATTAAGATATCACAATGAGAAGTAGGTATGCTTCAAGAAGTAATTTGCAGGAAAGCAGCTCTTACTCGTATATACAAAATATGCCACGAAGCATTTTTTTTTTGTTGCAGAAGTGATAGGTAACGTGTAAAAATATTATATGTTCTACATCTGATTCTGCCACAAGATGGCACGCGCGTTCCTTCTATGGACTTACTGATAACCCCATTGAAAGATTGGCATCATTAACACTTATGTTCTTACTGGATATTTTCTTCGGAATTCTGTTATGTTTGTCTCTGATGCTGACGATTTGAAATATGTAGTAATCCATGATTACCCTTAAGAGTTTAAGGATAGAAATTTAGAGTTAGTGCTCTAATTTGTACAGTACATTTTATTAGCGAATATAATTATACTGATTATTACAATTTTTATCCAATGATAAACTAGTTTTTTTCAGTCTTCAAGCATGTTCCTTTCAACGTGTTTAATTTGTATTTATTTTAATAATATATGCTGATTATTATACTTTTTATCCAATGATAAACTATTTTTTTTTCAGTCTTCAAGCATGTTACGGATTTCCTTTCAACGTGTTTGATTTTTATTTCTTTCATTAATATCTGCCGATACAGACATTTGGTAACTTAAAAGGCTTTTGGAACAGCTATATTTTCAATAAATTATTAAAAGTATTTATTAGTTTATTACCTGGAATGGAAACTCCCCATCTTCAGCTTCTTCACCATTCACAATCCTCACATTGCGAGCCACGTCCACTCCTTGGATGCTAAGTTGTGCTCCTAAGAAGATAAATTATCTGAATAGAGTAATTCCGAAATTTTTATAAGTTTTAGGTTCAAAGTGTTTAACACTGAATTTCTAACAATTATAAGTAGGTAAACATATTGACGCACAGTTGGTGTTGAGTCAATTGGGGGTTTTCTCCCATTGAGCGTAATTCGTTTCGTGATAAATCTTATGAGATGTGTATTGTGAAAAAGAACTTTCGGCCCTCTTTTCTCATGGTACTTGGCTGATCTCTGTTGGTATACTTTGATCACAAATCATTTTATGTAATACTTTAGAAATTTTGTAACGCGTTATAAAAACGTTCTCTAATTTGAATAAATCAAGTGTAGTTTTGTTTTTAATAAACTCTTGAATCTTAAATCACTTGAAATTAATTAACTATATAGGCAGTGGCGGTGCGTCAATAAGAGCACAAGAGCACGTGAACACCTTGTTTCCATTAATGCGCGACTAGTTTTATTATTTAATACCGTATTGGCGTAGTGGGGATGTATAATATCAGGATCGAGTATTTTAAACTTCACGCATCTTGCATAAACTTCTTATGTAAATTTGGCAACATCCGTTCACGTACAAGCCGTGCTCTTTTCAAGAAGGTTACAGGAATTTCACGCATGCGCGGGAGAAAATTGTCTTTCGTTGGCCGCTTATGACTCGTCAAGAGCACAAAGCATTAAGTGAACAGTGAATCTATCCTACAGATGTCAGGTGTATCGATGCCTATCGTTCACGTGCTATATATCGAGAAAATTTAATAAGTCTGTATTTTAGCCTGCAGGTGTCAGCATCTTACTGTCGGAACGTTTACTTTATGTGGATGTGTGTACAGTGCTGCTACGAGAGTGTAGTTTGTGAATTACTATACTTCAGTGTCGGCATATAGCATAGTTTGGCTTTCAAAGACTTGCTGGCTGAATGCGACGGTGGTATGAATTTAAATGTATGGTGGTGTATATTATTTAAGAATAATATTTACCGGCATGTATTTGTAGTAATCAATCTATGCGAATGGGATTACACTACTGGTATAGGCTATACTGTATTAGTGTGTTGTGAATCAAAATACAGTATATTACTGAACACACGCTTTTGTAAATTGTTTTATGTATTAATTTTTAACAGACGTAAACAATGAACTCTGTTCAAGTAATTTTGAAGAATAAAGAACTGGGTAAACTAGCTTTCCAGGAAAAATTGGAAATAAAAAGACTAGGTTTCATTATTATTATTATTATTATTATTATTATTATTATTATTATTATTATTATTATATGTTGTTTTGAATTTATATACGGTTTTTTCGACAGTGAAGCATTGGAATCATGACATTTCATATTAGGCTAAAAACGTACGATTTCAAATTCTCTTCGATTTTGGAACACAAAATTGTGAACACACATAATATTTTATCACGAGCTGCCACTGTATATAGGTTTCCTGCGCATCCTTCATACTCTATAAAATAAGCAAGTGCAATTAGGTAAAACGGCAATAAAGAGAAAAACTGGCAAAGAATTAACTAAACTGGTAAAGCATTAAAATAAATGGAAGAAAAGTGAAATATCTCACTTTATTTCATTGTGGTATATATGATAGTTTGATAATATGATCCTATTGAATGTGAGTATAGTCATTGCTGGTAATTTAACGCAATGGCAAACCGTCGTACAAGTTATTATAGAACTGCGAAGTTTACGAATTCATAGTACAGCATAATTAAATTGATGTCAGATGTGATACATAACAAATCAGGTGTCTAGTAGTGAACAGACACAACAGAAATAAAAACGTGTTCTGAGTAAGCTCTGAATTCAGTTTCAAACAAGTAAGAGAGCTCAGAATTAATAAGACATGAAACGCAGAGGGCCTTGTTAAAATTGTGAGTTTGGAAAATATTATCACTGCCAAATCCTGAGAAGTTAGTAAAGGGAAATTGAATTGAAGCTGTTTCTGTTGATAGTTATATTGGTCCAATAAATTTTATATGAAACAGTATTTAGAAGAGAGAACTGAAGAAGAATTCTAATGAAGTAAATACATGTAATTTTACAGGTACTTGTAAGAAACTTACCAAGGCACCCAAGCACCAGCGTAAACAGAACTGCAATAGTGAGCTTCATATTGAGGTTAACTGATAAAGACATAAGATTCTACTCGCTTTTATAGTAAACCATTTAATCTGATTTTTAATATAATCATTACGAATGAGACATTTAACCTTCAAGATAAAGTATATATTTACAAATGTAATTTTGAATTTTGCAACAAGGTAATAACATGGAAATCCCCTCCGTAATCACAGATGGGAAATTTGTAGATCTGAAGATGTTGACAACAAGTATCAAGTACTACAACTTCTCTTGATGCTAAACGTGATATTGTAATACTTGTAGGAGGCTGTGGGATATTTGATTTCGTCACTGTTTATAGGCCTATGTTTAGGTATGAAATGGTACAGCGATATCTTGAAGATTATAAAATGTACATTTTACTTTTGTATTCTACAAAATGTATTTAATGGTTCAACTATGAATAACATCGAGATTTTAAAGTGAATATGAAAATCAATGTCACAACAGGAAAAGTAGAACATGGCCAAACGAAGCAATTGTTATCTAGTAGTCACTGCGTAACTACCAGACGGGATAGGGTTGCTATACGGTTAGTGTTGCGAGTTTATTGTTTTTGTTTCTTTTTTCTTGCTGAAGTTTGACACCTATCGTGTGTTGAGAATTTTTCGATTTCAACGCTGGGTTTGCTCTAGTCTAGACCCTATACACTTGAAAAATTTCTTGCATATAGTCGATAGTCGAGAATCGAACCGGAAATTTTTGGTTCTTAACCAGGCAAGGTAGCCATTAAAAAAATCAATACACTTTTGAAGTCGTTAGTATTTCCTTAAGAATAAAGTTTATATAACAGTAAAAACACAATTTTCTTTAAAGGGAAACATGATTTAAAGTCATTTTAAAAATAAATTTATGTTTTCAAAATTATTTATTTGAACAATTTAGTGTTGGAGAAATATTAATCTTAGGAAAAAGATCCAAGGAATTGTTTAAAACAGTTTTAATGAAGATACAGGTAGCAAGAGATTTCGTTTTGCAGATCTGCCATCATAATCAATATCAATGCACCAAGGTCCACATGTAGGCTATTATAATATCGCACCCCTATAAAATACCTTACTGTCGTAAGTCGGAAATCACATATTACATTCGTAATTTTTTTAGTAGTTGGAGGTATAAAATTGTAATAATGAAATGATAGATTATGAAAGGTTTTGGTGCCTATTTATTAAAATATTTTTACAGCAACATTTTACTAAGAAGTAGCATATCTTTACAAATCACCGTTTTCGAGTTACGACACTGGGAGTTATAATTAATTAATTAATTATACAAGATGTATGTGTTTTGTGAATAGCAAAATTTGAATCTGTGACACTGAAATCAGCTACAATGGTCGGTTCGGTTTTTTTGCCACTATTGTACATTTCGTAACATTTTTGGTGTAATAGCGTGACATACAGCACTAATGTTTTCTTTGTGATTGTCAGTTGAATGTGAACAGATTTAAGGTGCTCCACAGAAAAAAAGGTCAAGGGTATAAGGTTAGAGGGCTGTGGGTGCCATTCCACATGTCCTCTACGACCGATCCATCGTCCAGAAATTTTCTCATTAAGCCATTCTCGCACATGTACACCTAAATGCGCAGGAGCTTCGTCTTGTTGGAAGTAGAATCTGCAACTTACTGCTACTGCCATATCGTCAACGTATGATTCCAACACATCTTTTAGCAGTTACAGATATTGTTCAGCATTGATACCTCCTTCAAGAGAAGCTGGTTCCACTATCTGTTCTACATGTATTGCGTATCACCTGTTATTCTGGTATCCGTTTGGGTATCAACATCTTGTGCTATGTGGGGATTCTCTTGCGTTCAGTACACCCTGTTGTGCCGGTTCACATTGCCATGATAACTATACTATATATTTCATTCATAATAACCCAATAAATTACAAAATTCTCCCCCTGCGCAAGTTGAGTTTTATAATAATGAAATTTATGACGCAGAATATGGTACACATAGGTTTTGGAAACTCCAGGTCCCCGTTCAATGTTTCGCAGTGACGGATGAAACTTGCTGTTACTTTGATCAAGTACAGCAACAGAACTGTAATTATCGGTGTATGTTTATGCGGCACTTTCTACGTGATATCTGCTACAGAACAAGTCTCCTGAAAGTGTATGAAGATTCGATCCACGAATCATTGCCCAGGTCTCCTTTTGTTTGCATGATGACGGTGAAATTCATCACATGTTTTCTGCTGAGAGAGAGCTAAGGCATGCAGAATCACAATTCATCACATGTTTGCTGTTGAGAGAGACTTGAGGCATTCAAAATCACAATTTCATTGTTATTATGCATACCGTACATTCCATCCCTGGTATTTATTTCATCTACATTCTGTAATAAATTATCATCACTTCAATTATTTCCTATTTTCTCTATGGGACCGGACTTTTGGGACATCTGCATAAAGCAAGAAGCAAGACAGCTGTTGAAGAATTGCCATCTACATTTATCCACTATCTACAATTTGATACTATTTCCAACTGGAAGACATATTGCGAAAGCTCTTATAAGAAGTTGAAGTAATAAGAAATTAAAAGCTCAGAAACATGATATATTTCTGTTTTAAAAGTAATAAGACACGGGGGCATTTATTCTGTTGTAATATTGATGAGAGACTTCCACTTCATCAATGACGGTTCTATTCTTTAGAAACGTTTAGTGTTTTAACAACTTTATCACCGATGATTTTGTTTCAACAGGAAATTAATCATCATGCCTAAAATTGCTAACACATTTGAAGGGTACACGGGAAAAACGAACAATGTCACAATTCCTTTAAGGGTGATGTCGTTATCTAATTCACTGTATTACTACAAGGTTTAGTGTTATTTTTACCAAAAGTGGTAAAGGAGAATTAAAACACGGATACATTCATCAATTTTTTCTTCATTTCAAGTAGAAACACCAATCAATTTTGCAGTAATATACTGAAATAGATCATTATCTCAACCTTAATGAAAATGTGACATTGTTCGTTTTCCCGTGTACCCTTCATTTCTGAACCACGAAACTCAATAACTGAAGAAAATTGACTAACGTCATGCAGTATACGTACTACAGTAAAGAAAGAATCAGATAACAGAGTGAATAAGGCCGACTATAGTAGGTAACCTAATCCTTATTTCCAGCATTATTACTTATCAGCTTTAAATTTACACGAACAAACGTTAGGAAAAAGACTAAATCTTTAAGCAAAGATATTACATTGAGAAATAATCGTTACTTAATAACATCAAATAGAAGCTCTGAAACTGATTTTTGCTCAAAAATATTTCTAGGATTATATAAATTGTACTTAGAAGTTGGTCGCGTGTCATCATCATCATCATCATCATCATCATCATCATCATCATCATCATCATCATCATCATCATCATCATCATCATCATCATCATCATCAGAGACCTGGACTTTGGCAGAATGCCTTTTTAAATGTGTTAAATCCATCTTCATTTTGAAAGTAAATCTGTAAGAATTATACCTTTGTGATTGAAACGTCACAGTTTTATGTTGCCCTTTACTGTCTTTTTTAATATAAATGCCTAATTTACAATGCTTTTTTGCCTTTATTTGATTATTTATCTATCATTTATTAATTTATAATTAAAAATTGCCTACAGGTATATTATTTTAATTTATTTCTATAACCGCTACAACAAAAAGACTTCAGCGAGTGTATATCATTTTTTTCATATTATCTTTGCAACAATGAGTGCTGGCATGCAAAAATGTATAATATTAAGCGTTTTAATTATCGCTGGTGCTTATTTGACAAGGCAACAATGAGTGCGGGTCTAACGTTATTTTTTAACCGTTATTTTTCTTTCAGTTTTCAGTAGCTATAGCAGCAAGATGCCGAAATTCAGTGTTGCTTTACGCAGCAAATTGCAAAGTTACGTTAATACTTTTGAATCCAATGTATTTTGTACTGACGGTAAAGTACTTAATGCAAAATATGTGAGCAGTCAGTGAACTACGAAAAGAAATATTTCATATCGCAACATATCAGTACAACCAAACACAAAAATGCACTTTCCAAGGCTACTGCGAAGAAGATTTATTTGCTTCCAACAGTAACTGCAACATCGAGTAGAAAAGCTCAATTTGCATTCGACTTATGTAAAGCTTTTCTTGCTGCGGAAATCCCTTTGTGGAAAGTGTAAGGTTGTTGGTCTAGTGCAAGGTTTTTGTAATTGTATTTTATTGCGTATTTTAGCTATTTATAATGCCTTTTTGCCTGCCTATTTTAGCTATGTATGATGCCTTTTTGGCTGCCTATTTTAATGATTCATAATGCCTAAACTTCCGGTCTCTGATCATCATCATGATCGTCGTCATCATCATTATCATCATCATCATCATCATCATCATCATCATCATCATCATCATCATCATCATCATCATCATCATCATCATCAGCAGCAGCAGCAGAAGCAACACCAGCAGCGGTAGGAAACTAACAGTGCATGGAAAAGTGATAGAACGACTCCTAAAGAGACTTACTCCTTGCCGTAAATTTGACACGAATCAAAATTTTATCCCAAATTCTTGTATCAAGGATGTCCAGCTTTACTGTCTTATCAATTTAATTCACACTCAGAAAAGTTCCAGTAAATAATACTGTCATATTTGTTGAAAAATCAGTGTCACTGAGCCATACTATTCTGAGCATTATCATAATATTATGATTGTTATGTATTTGTTATGCGAAACAATCCTGAATTTCCCAAAGGGAATGTCAGACAAGTTTTGGAATTATATAGTGGTTATTTCAACACAAATTGAAGCTTTCGACTTTTAACCTTGGTTTTTTCTTCCGTCTTTCTTTTAAATAGGTTAGATAATGCGAATCTGAGAGCTGGATTAATGATGACTAGATAAAGGACTCGTAGGAAGGCTAACGGAACACTGCCCTTGTGATAAGTATAAATGTTATCAGAGTTAAAGATAACACCAGCGAAGAATCGTATTTGATAGTTAGTTAGATAGTACTGTAATCTCAGGAAAAGAAGGTACTACTCCAGATTTCAGATCTGTTATGCTGCAAGGAAATTATTTTTTAAATGTAGCTAAGCATAATAGTTAAAATATTTTATAAACATTGTTCTAGAATTATTTATATCAGTAACTTCATTTCATTTTTGTTGAAGATGTGTGGTAACTCATAACTAGTGTAAACCTAGTACATTTTTCCAAATAAATAAAACCACTGTATAGAAGTGTGCTACATACATTTAATGCATGGGATTTTAACAGGTAGTATTAATTAATCGTACTTCATTAAACAATTGAAACAAATTATGTTATTCTTCACTGAGGATATCGGTATGTTTTTATGATTTAAAATGTTGCGTAGGTTTGTGCAAATGCATTATCGTATTACAAACAGTAAAAGTATGTCACTACTTTTTCATATTTTCTCAGTACTGGTACATGAACTATAAAAATACAAGATAGAATATTTTAATACTGAAACATTTCATTTCGAGATTTTTAGCATACCTGAAGCCAAAACGGTTCTACCTTCGACGACACTGTCTGTCTCTGTATATGTTCAGCAATTTATCATTAAATTATGCGACAGTTTCTGTTGAATATTCAGTATCTATTATGTTGTTGTTGCTGTTTAATCAACTGGCCGAAGAAAGATTTGAACTTCATAAGTGACACCAATAATGCATCACTCATGAGGAAACTAAGTCAGGGGATAATGGGGTAGGATGGTCAATTTCTTTCCCCCATATGTTGTATACATCGCTGACTAGTAACATATTTCACTAATCAGACTTCAGATGTATACAAACAATGTTCTTCCTCTCACGCAGATGGCCAAATGAGATGTACTGCCTGATAATAATGTGAAGTCCCCCAAAGAAAGAATGAGAGGATAGAATAAAAGAATATTGAAAGTCCCAGATACAAGATACTGCAGCATGATCGGAGATGAGAGCACTGATACACAAGGTAGTGTGCATTTTTCAGTTAAGTACACTTTCTGTGATCTTGATCCTAATACGAAGCTGGGCCTACTAACCCCAGGACTTAGCGATGTGTTTTAACAAAATTTTATTTATTTTAGTTATTATTTAATAATAACTATAATTTAGATCTTACAATATCATGGTAAACGGGTGATGTTTCTTTGTAACAATTACAATGAAATGTAATATGTTTTAACAACAAACGTTAAGGAATTTATTGGTCTCACCGCAAGGAAATGCCGTTCCAAACACTAACAAAGCTTGTTATAGCCCGGACAATTTGGGAGACTGCTAACTTCTCCTCCTCCTCGAGAAGGCATTTGAATACGTAGTACAGATTATCTGAAATATTATTTTTATGTCAATCGAAGCACGAGATCCTGAGTAACTCAATGATCTATAAGATGCCTTACTGCGTTTTGAATCCTTGCGACGAAGACTAGATTATCGACCATGCGATAAAAAAGTCACTTAACAATTGGGAAAAATAGTAGGCTTATTACTTCGAAATGACAAATATTGGACCACGACAAACAATAACGACCACGAAAAAGACGACGACGATAAAACTACGATAAGGACCACGATAAGAAATACTATATGGACCACAAAAATTACTACAACATGGATGAAGTTCAGGGCCATAACATGGAAATCGTCAAGGACCACAAGTACCACGGCAAATACAAGGCCCACGATAAGAATTACGATATGGACCACAAAAAGAACCACAACATGGATGAAGATAAGGGCCGTAATATCGAAAACGGCAAGGACCACAATAAGTACCATGGAAAATACAAGGACCACGATAAGAACTACGATATGAGCAACGACAAGGACCATCATATATAGATCACAAAGACTACACCCACGACAGCGATCACGATAAGGACATGACAAAACAACAAAGACCACGACAAAGTACAGGACCACGATAAGGACCAATACATAGACAAACAAATGACGAAATAAGGACCATGCCAATGATAACAAGGTCCACGATAAGGACCATTACAAGGAAAATAATGTCTACGTTAAAGGTCATTACAAAGACAAGGACCACGAGAAGACCTACGCTGAGGACCATGAAAAGGTCAAAGACAAGGATCACGACAAAGATCACGATAAGGACCACGTCAAGAATCACAGTAAGGACCACGACAGGACCACAAGCACCACGATAAGGACCATGGTGCTTGCCGTGGTCCATGTCGTCATCCTTGAAGTTTATGTCGAGGCTTTATCTTGATTATTGATGTGAATTTCTTTCCGTTGACATTGTTGTGTTTGTCGTAGACCTTATCATGGTCGTTCCTTTTGTCATGATCCTTATCGTGGTTCTCGTTATTTTTGTCGTGAACCTTATCGTGGTCCTTATCACGAACCTTGTTTTCTTTGTCGTGTTCTTTATCATGGTCTTTGTTGTCTTTATTGCGGTCCTTATCATATACTTGGTCATTGCTGTGCCCTTTATTGTGGACCTTGTAGAGGTTTATGCCCTGAACCTCATCATGGTAATTGTATTGTGTTTGATGTTGTCTATGAAAATGGGGCATCGCGATCCTTTCCTTGGTGTGGTCCTTGTCTTTGGTGTGGTCCTTGGTCCTGATTTGCTTTGTCATGCTTTTTATCGTGATCAGTGTTGTCTTTATCGTGGTTCTTGTTGTCTTTGTCATGCTGCTTATCGCGACTCTTGTCTGTATCCTGATCTTTATGATAGGTACTTATCGTTATCCTTGTTGTCTTTGTCACGGTTCTTATTGTGGTCTTGGGGCTTGTGTTACTTATCGTGGTCCATGTCATAGTCCTTATCTGATACTTGTCGTTCTTTTTATAGTGGTTTTTGTTGTTTTTGTCACGACCCTTATCGTAATACATGTCTTTGTCGCGATCATTGTTTTCTTTGTTTTTTAATCATGATCGTTCTTGTCTTTGTCGTGGTCCTTATTACGATCCTTGTTGTCTTCAGTGTAATCCTTATCAGGTTCTTTGTTGTCTTTGTCATGACCCTTATCGTGGTTTTTGTTGTGTCCCTTAGCGAGGTCCTTGTCGTTGTTCATGTTGTGGTTTTTGTGACGTTTGTCGTGGTGCATGTCGTGATCCTTATCGTGATCCTTGTGATCCTTATTGTGATCCTTTTCTTTGTCCTCTTGATCCTTATAGAGGTCTCCGATTTCTTTTAATATGTCATTACCATGATATTTCTTGTTTATATCGTAGTCCTTGTGATCATTCTCATTGTGATCCTTGTCTTTTTCTTAAAACTTTTTGTCATTGTCCTTATCGTGATCCATGTTGTGATACTTACTGTGGACAATGTCGTGATACTTGTTGTGGTTCATGTTGTGATTCTTATCATTGTCTTTTCTTTGTTCATTTCGTGGTCCTTGTACTGGTCCCTCTTTTCTTTGTCATGGTCTTGCATTAATTGTCATTAAACATTAATATTGTTTTACCCCTTTGCAAGCGACTTCTATGTAACACGGTACGTTGTATATTTTCGTATAAAATAAATGACCATGGACGTAAACAGAGACGTATGCAAGAAACAGAGAGACAACTGATAATATTTTTCACTGTTGTGTGCTTAAGAGTAGAGTGAAAATACACGTACACGGCCAGATATCTTCCAGCTAGGCTACGTCGCTATCGTGTGAACTGCGCTATAGAACTTGACTTTCGGATCACCAAGAGACGTCTCATTCTTTCTCTAGGGAACTGTACAGCTGTCGAAAAAAAAAAAAAAAAAAAGTGGCCGCACTCGTGAACAGCGAATATTTTCAAAGTCCACTTCGGGTTGCGGCGATGCTGAACGATGCATGTGCTTGTACAAGAAGTTCCGGAACTATGAAAGTGTTCCATATCTGCGTCTCGTAGACCAGCGGTAGAGTGCTTGTTTAATGATTCAAAGGTTGTGGGTTCGGGTCTTCTTCAAGTTTTCATTTTATTTTCTAATCGTTCTTTAGCGATGTAAATGATATTCAAATTATCATTTATATTCAGTTATCGTTCTTTATGGATATCACGTTATTTATATTTTGTTATCGTTCTTTAGAGATATGAATAAAATTCAAGTCATCATTTGTATTCTGTTATCGTTTTATAACGATATGAATAATAATAATTATTATTATTGTATCTCCAATGGGGGTTAGCCCTATTTTACATATGTATGTTAGGGCTATGGTTTTATACACAAAAAAGATAAGCATAAAGAGAAATAGAAAATAAAATTAAATTAGCTTATGCGATGTAAACAAAACATAAACAATCCGTAAATTACGCATTGCGATTGCAAAACAAATATCAGGTATCGATTTGAAACATACAAAAACATTAACAACACACATACGTAACACTTCTATAACACAAATATGTAGCTTTCCGTACCATACATCATAAATTAATACACAACAGTCACACAAATACAATCAAACTATAATTACGACATTGCGACGACATCAAGTATCCCATAACTGACTCACATACATAACAAATCAGGCATCCGTTACAACACATACACTTCAACATTGTAACCTCACTTTTAAAAGTTACAAATTTGGCTCCAAGAAGAATAAATAGGACACTGTTACTAATTACTATTCTTCTACAATTTCTTAAATACATCTGTAATAAATCTGTGAAATTCCGATATGAATAATATTCACGTTTTTTATATTGTTATCGTTCTTTAGCGATATAAATAATGTTCAAGTTATCATTTATATTCTGTTTTCCTTCATTAGCATTATAAAATAATATTCAAGTTATTTATATTGTTATTGTTCTTTCGCAATATAAATAATCTGTATTTTATGTAAGTAATTATTATAACACAAATAACCATTTTTCTTAGTAAAATAGGTTATTTTATTTAGATAATTAAATATGTATTATATAATATCTTATATTAATTAAACAAACCGATATTTATCATTTATATTCTGTTATCGTTCTTTAGTGATACTGTATAAATAATATTCAAGTTATAATTTATATTGAGTTATCGTTCTTTAGCGATATGAATAACATAAATTTAATATTAGGTTTGGAAAAATCCAGTTGCATAATACTGGTATTAGTTTTTCTTTTTGTATTATTACATTATACTATCTTGAACCACAATAAAATGAAAAGGAGTAATGAGGAATTGAACCTGAGACGTTGACATCTAAATTCCGACGTTCGTCCGCTGAGCTACGAGGACAAAAGTGTGGAAACATTTTCGGAAAAATTGGCCCAATCACAATCCAAGATTTTCTGATGATTCGTAGAAGCTAGTCCAGGATGCGGGGGGCAAAGGCTAATTGGGATTTCTCGGTCTCTGATCGGGTCAAACATCCTGATAGAACTAATATTTAACTCTTGCCGTGACTTTCGGTGAAGTCCGGATGGCCCAATTAGTCAAATCCACTCTCCTCATCTCCACGCTCGGGCCCCCTGGAATCTAATAAGATGCGAAAGAGATAGTGGTGTGCGGAAAGCAACGGGATGTTACCGCATTTAGGCCTATCCTTCCCAAGAAAAACTGCAAACATAAACAAAGGAGGCTTTTAATAGAAGAAGAAGGATCTTCTGAGGACCTCTGGAAAAAGAACTAAGGAAGAGACTAGTGAAGTGCTTTGTGTGGAGTGTGGCATTGTTTGGGGAAGGAACATGGACATTACGACGAAATGAAGAGAAACGAATTGAAGCATTTGAAATGTGGATGTGGAGAAGAACGGTGCGTGTGAAGTGGACAGACAGAATAAGAAATAAAATTGTGTTTGAAAAAGTGAGTGAAGAAAGAATGATGCTGAAACTGATTAGAGAGAGAAAAAGGAATTGGTTGGGTCTCTGGTTGAAAAGAATAATAGACGACATTAGGATATGTGATCATACGCGGAGACTAAGAGGAAGGCAGAAAATAGGAAAGATTGGAGATTGCTGGGTTTCCAATGAAAGACCTGCCCATGGGCAGAACACTTATGTAGCCTATGTATGTTCAGAATACCTGGAATATCGTGTCTAAGAACAGTCGCTATTTGCAAAGACTAGTCGATTCCATGCCCACTCGACTGCAAGATGATCGAGATAAAAGGAAGATAGACTAAATATTGAATTGTGGATTTTTGTTTTGTTTTTTGAACACTTAATTGTTTGAATGTTTCAAGGCCGACACCAGTAAATTTGTTTTGTTTATGCCACGAAAGATATTTTTATTGAGAATAAAATCTTTTTTCTTTCCATTTGCAGCCACAGTATCATAATGATAAAGTCATGGCATAATATATTGATGAACCTGATGTTAATTACTAAAATAATCGTAAAAGAGAAAGGAGCCATTATGTATAGTTTGTCTCTCTCAAAAACAAAACAAAAAATAACATAAAAAGCACGAGGTTGTAGTCGAACGCAGGAGCTCACGAATAAGAGGCCAGAACGCTACCATTATGCTATCGAATAACACACAGAATACTTCAATTATAACTGTAGATAACAGGCAACGTGGTCCAACAACATGTAACATCGCCTGTCTCCGAATTGTAGCGAAGATACCCGAAGGGAACTTTGTTTCAGGAGAGCGGCCACTTTTTCTTTTGACAACTGTACATATCAGCCAGAAGATCAATCACATGTACAGAATCTATGAGTCAGTTTTAGTTGCAAATGATCACATGATATTTAGGCTTATTACTGAAAATTTATTCACCACTCGGTTTTTCCTGTTAAGTCACACAGAGTTAGTGTGCACTCAATGTTGGTTGCTTGACGGTTGTCAGCCCACTTTGAGGTCTGTGGATATAGAGGGAAAAATTGGATCGGTGTCTGGTAGAGTTCCCGGGTAGCTCAGTTGGTAGAGCTTGGCACGTTCGACCAAATGTCCCCGGTTTGGCCCGGAAGAATTTTTCCCTCGAATTTATTCAAATAAACTTTACAGGGAGTTATACCTGAAAGTAGGGGCGGCTCGTCCATAAGCGCTGCGGACCTGCAGCACACCTGATTTAACAGGAAAATAAAAATAATATTTATTTTAACTTGTAGAAGAATTTTTACAGCTTTTATTGGTAAATTGCTTTATATTTCATCTGGCCGGGAAAATGTACTATTACCTTACGCATAATCTTTTTGCGCGTCGACTGTACTGGAATTGACACTGCATTCAAAGTCGTCCTGGGATCTGCAGGGTGAGACAGCTCATAGAGAGTGTCTTGCTCGGTCAAGGGGTAGAGAGGTGAAGGGAAGCAGAGGGAAACGGCCGCCGTTTAAAACCCATATTTCGATGCAGTGGCTTGCAGAGCCAGGCGACAAGGGAAGATCTTTCCTCCCCTCCCACACCGCTATTGTAATGCTGCGTCAAATGGATTCTCTATTCGCTTGAAACTTAATGACAACATTTTTATTTTCTCTTGACATACTTATTCTTGTAGAATCTTATCGAGTTAATATAACGAAATTAATATTCTCTTTTGCCTTATTATTACGTATATATCCAGTCTCCAGCAGAACTTAATATTTGCCTTAACTCAAAATGATTACACGAGTAGAATCCTTTTAACATAGCACGTAAAATATGAAAGATACTTCTTTTCCAGTTTTAGAATATTGTTGGCCATCATTATATTTGAGTGTTGCTTTGGTGTGACGTCTTAGTATCGTAACTTAACCAGTGCAAATGTGCAAGCATGAGTGTGTGTGAATTACAGAATATTAATTTTATTTTTCTCAACTTTCCTTTGCAGAGAAGATTGATGTAATGAAATGAAATTAAAGAGTCGTCCGTTACCCGACTTAAATCTTACTCAAGCTTCATCCAGCCGAAATAGTGCATTTATGTAAGGAAGAATAACAATTAAATTTACGCTAAGCATTTGTGGTTACGTGGATATGGACAAAAAAATTCAGTATTTTGTTTTCCTTGGCTCCTCTTCGGTGGTGATGCTGCTAGACTAGGAGTGGTGTGACAGATTTAGGACATTTGCCCTTAAAAATTGAAAAGCACGAATCTTCGCAGTCTCACCTGAAAAATGTTGTTTCATTGGCTATGTTAGGCAAAAGTAATATTTTGCGCAGTTATGTGAAGAGAACAGAACAAACATTCTCAAACGTAATCAAGAAGTGTGAAAAAATCGTGAAATTATTTAAAAAAGTATTGATTTATCAAATTTTGTGGCCAGTATGAACTCCCCTTAGGGAACATGATGAAAAAACTATTCGAAGAACCCTGTGTATTTCGTGGGTTGCTACAGTTCGTGAGTAATCTAAACGAGCCTCTCAAAAATCATTTGGAACATGCCACTGTTTAAAGGTAGTTCTAAAACAATTCAGAATGAACTGGTAGATTGCATGTTGAGTGCCTGCCGATCTGAAATTCAGACTGAAATCGATAGTATTAATTTTTTTAGCGATTATGGCAAATGATGCCACAGACATCTCCCAACTAAGTCAGGAAGTTTTGATTTTTCGATATGTAGTGCATTTATTTTTGTCCTACACTTATTAGTAATGATATCAAGAAGTGAAATTTGTATGTACCAAAATCTACTGCAGCTCCCCCAGTCCACAAGTTCACGAGCCGCCACTGCCTGAAAGCTTGATTTGCATCATTTACATTTGTTGCTCCCAGGTATTTGAATTTTTCCACCTCTTCAAGGGATAAATTTCCAATTTTTATATTTCCATTTGGTACAATATTCTCGTCACGAGACGTAATCATATACTTTATCTTTTCGGGATTTACGTCCAAACCTATCTCTTTACCTGCTTCAAGTAAAATTCCCATATTTTCCCTAATCGTTAGTGGATTTTCTCCTAACATATTCACGTCATCCGCATAGACAAGCAGCTGATGTAACCCGTTCAATTCCAACCCTCTCTGTTATCCTGAACTTTCATAATGGCATAATCTATAGCAAAGTTAAAAAGTAAAGGTGATAGTGCATCTCCTTGGTTTAGCCCACAGTAAATTAGAACGCATCTGACAGAAACTGACCTATACGGACTCTGCTGTACGTTTCACTGAGACACATTTTAATTAATCGAACTAGTTTCTTGGAAATATCAAATTCAATAAGAATATCATATAAAACTTCTCTCTTAACCGAGTGATATGCCTTTTTGAAATCTATGAATAACTGATGCACTGTACCCTTATACTCCCATTTTTTCTCCATTATCTGTCGAATAAAAAATATCTGATCAATAGTTGATCTATTACGCCTAAGACCACACTGATGATCCCCAATAATTTCATCTACATATGGATTTAATCTTCTCAAAAGAATATTGGACAAAATTTTGTACGACGTCAACAAAAGTGATATTCCTCGAAAGTTACTACAGTTAGTCTTGTCCCCCTTCTTAAAGATAGGTACGATTATGGACTCCTTCCATTCGTCGGTCGGCGATCAAAACCTCGTAACACCATTTACAAGTAAAATCGGTTTTTTGCCATTACCTGGCAACAAATAATATTTCCCATGTTCTATTAAAGAATTGTGACTCCAAATCTTACAGAAGCCATCTACTGACCAATTACAAAGACCTCGTATCTCCTTAGCCTTTAATCTCAGACTCAAAACCTCGGATCTCCAGCAGACTGGAATCACGAGGTTTCCACTGCTTTTAATCTCAGACTCAAAAGCTCGGAACTCCATTGGGTGGGATATTACGAGGTTTTAAATACCCATGCTGATTGATTATTGGCAGACTGAAACTGACATAAGAGGCATTGTGACTGATGCTACGTTAAAAATATGCTATGTCAAATGATCAGTATGAGAATAATCTGCTGTTAACTTCGGTGTTACAGAATACAACAGTTCAGAAATTGTTCCTGCACTATATGGAAATAATACGCAGAATTTCGAAGTCATTTCAGGTTAGTAGGATTATTTTAATGTGATGTAATAAAGGGAACTGAAATGGCGCTTTTATTAGGCCTAAGAGATGAATAAATAAATACATAATTAAATAATAAATGAATGAATGAATAAGTAAATAGTTAAATGCTTTAATTACATTATTTTTATTTAGAACAAGATAAATATTAAACACCATTATTATGGTTCCTCTGTAAACTTCGGTGTTACAGATCACAACACTTTAGCAATTAGTCTGCACTCTGTGGAGATATTGCAAAAAATCCTGTTAAAGGTATCACAATATCTAATATCTCCGTTAAACTCAGTAGTAATACTAAGGCTGATATGACTTACAGCAGTGAAGAGGAATCCACTGACAGTAGTTGTGATGAACACTATATGTCAAAAATAATAGCTTTTAGAACGAAAGTGAATCAGGAAACGCAAATGGAGAGACAAGTGAGTGACACTTGAAATTAATTGTTGCTGCATTGGTATACATTATTTTGTTATGGTTTGTTGAAATGGTAATGAAACAATATTTTTTTTTTCATTTACTATTAGCAATAAAGTGGCAGAACTTAATACTTATATAAGAAATCAGGATACGGCTAATGGAAACTGACAGTCAACAAGAAACAACGAATGAAAGAACTAAATCACATGGAAGGAAGATGAGGCAGAAAATGGAGATATGAAGTAGAAAGAAATATTCTTGTAATGCAAAAAGTAGGATTTGTAAAATAATTTCAGAAAATCAACAAAAGACAATTTTCGATAATTTTTGGACTAATCTGCCATGGGAGAAAAAAAGGTGTTTGTAATAGGGCTTGTAGATTGTATTCCACTTCAGCGTCGAAGGGGAAATTCAAAATAATCAAATCGATTTTATACTATGCACAATTATTTTTCATTGACAGTAAAATACAAAAAGTCTGCAAGATCATGTTTCTTAACATATTTTCCATAGAGGAATGCTCTGTAAGAAATGGGACCTAAGCTAATTCTAAATCTACCATCAAACCAAAGAAGCTGTTAATAGTAAAAGAAAAAAAAAGGTAATAACTTAAGAATGAATACTTCTCAACTTTATCTGAGCTGCCAAAATTGGAGTTCTGTCATTGCCAAACTACTTCCAGAAAAATAGGCTATATTTTGAACCAAATTGGCAGAGTAAAGCTGCCCTCTACAAAGAACATGAGACGAGACATTCTATACAGAAAAAAATCACAGACTTCAATAAATATATTTATGTATGTGTTTGAGGAACAAAATTTAAGTCTATTTTCACATAAAAAAACACTGTCATTTGTGCTGCTCTCGTGATGCAGGAAATGTTGATGATGAAAAATATTACTATCATATTCTTAGAAAATATGAAGCAAGAAAGTCTAAGGAAGCAGACAAAAAAGACATTAAAAAAGTACTGACTATTGACTTGCAGGCTGTACTTCTGTGCGTATCTCTCCATGACTCAGCTCTGTACCATTAAGACGAAACTGAAACTGCATAACTTTACACTGTTTGATTCACAATGAAAAGATGTATTTTGTTATCGATGGCATGAGGTTGAAGATAGACTAAATTCTAATTAATTTACCAGTATAATAGTGAGTTTTATTTACAAAAAAGTACCTGAAGATGAAGTAATTTTGTATAGTGATGAATGTACTTACCAAAACAGAAATAGTATTTTGGCAAATGATTTAATAGCCTTAACCATGAGAATTGTTCAGGAGTTTCTTGAGATAGGTTACAATCAAATGAAGTGTGATTCTGTTCACTCTACAATAGAAAGAAAATTAAGCAACAGCTAAATTTACACCTGCAGTGTATGTTGAAGCATGCAAAACTGCCAGACAAAAAATTAGCCATACATAATGTAATATCTTCACCATGACTTCTTCAAAGTATGTAGTAAAGTTTCGAAGTTCCATTGGACTTATTTCAAAACCAGGAGACCCAACTGTCGCCGACAATTCGGGAATAATTATTGAATATAAATTTAATTTGAATTGTGCATGGAGCATTATTTCTAAAAGGATGCCAAAGAACAGAGAAAATATGTCTGTACCACAGCTTTATACAAATTCTCACCTACTTGCAGTAAATAAATAAAATTATGCCCCATGATTTCAATGTATTCTACGACTTCCTACAAAACCTCAGCAGACATTTTCTTCCAGTTTAGTGGAAAGTATAAAATTTTGTATAAATCCCAACACAACGAACAACAGAAATATTTATAAAATTGAGAAATTAAAAATTAAAGTTGTCTTTACATCGTTTATGTCAATTTTTTTTAACAGTTTGTATAATGGTTATCTGTAAAGTTTGTATTCATTTTTATCGACGTTAAATTTGTCATAAAATATACAAACATGCCTGTATTCCACTTAAGTGTAGTCACTTACTAATTTGGCATCCATGTAGTTGTGAACAACTATTGAGATCACTTAAAAGAACATAAAATATACGAAAGAAGTGTGTTCATTTAGTAGAAACCACGTAAATCCAAAGTCCTAACCAGTAACAAAAACCCGTAACTCCACCACACACAAATGTATATAATTTGCAGTATATACTGCTATCGTACATTTAATGTATCACATTTCGGTTGCTATATTCAAAACCACATCGATTTTGTTTCAAAAACACAGTCACAGTAACATTATTTCTTTCTCCTGTAAAATTTTCAATTTTGGAGTTACGAGGATTTGATCGCCAGCGGACGCATTGTTCTGTCACAATTTCCTTTTCCCAAATAGCAAGTGCAAGATTATAAATTTCGCTAGATAATACGCTTCCACCCTCTTGTATTAATTCTTCTGGAATTTGATCGATATCTGGAGATCATCATTGATGCTATGGTTATTTATTTTATTTTCTGATTTGGTTTTCGTTCCTATGTGGCATTCTTTCAGTAGCCTAAGAAACATAAGTTGTACAACTGGTTTTTTCAGTCAATCCGAAATTAAATCGATCTGGAAACTGGAAACAATTGGATAATTGGGTTTTTGTGAGGTTGTGTGCTGTAATATTGAATAAGTATACTTCAAATTAATCATTTGAATTGCATTTATTATAGCTTATGTAACAGTATATCGCAGTACATGCTTTCCATATTACACACCACTTCTCTGCCTGATCCAGTCTCTATAATGAGAAATCTTTGTCCAAACGCCTGGAGCTGAAGCACAAGGAAGTCCTGACCAAGACGTGATACCGATCTGGACACCGTCGACTATGAGAGCACCTCCAGAATCACCCTGGAAAAATACGAAAAGATCATTAAAATGATTAATGTTTTTTGCTGGGAATCTGAAAAATTTGACATTGTCTGTACTGTTATGTAAACACAGGCGTAAACGCAGAATTCAGAGATTTGTGGAAATCTTTGTCATTGTACGTATGTATGGGTGTATGTATGCGTGTTTGTATGTGTGTGTATGTGTGTTTGTTTGTTTCCATTGCCAACCATTTTAACTAAGTAATCGATTTTACTTAGCTGGTCAGAGGGCCTTAGTCGACCATAACAGAGATTGTTAACGAGTTGTATATTAAAAACTGAATTATTATATGTTCACTTACCTGACAGATTCCTTGTTGGTTTTCTGGCTTTCCAGAGCAGACCATGTCATTAGTGGGACCTTCTCCATAGTAGGACAAACAGTCTTGAAGTGAATATACTACGAGGCTGACCTTTTGCAAGTCAGGAATTCCAGGACATTGATACTGAAAGATTACATTAAATAAGTAATTAAGTTATTTGGAATAAGTTGGTGTTTAAAAGTATCTTCCTAGAACACGATAAATATGTACTGTTCAATATTTTATTACGAAAAGTAATAGAATAACTGAGATTCTTTATTTCATCCGGTAGTGTGCTCTAATGTGCAGCGCTAAGTATCGACAGTACAACTGGGCATGATCGATTACCACGCTATATTTTGATCAAAGAGTACAGCTGCTGCAATATTATTTTAATTATTTTATGCTCTTTATTTAATGACAATCTATACGGACAGTTGTTAGTTTGGCGGCCATTTTTTCTTTGTATACAACTCTCAAACAGGTGATTTCGTGTATATAACTACAGCAAAGCATTTCCCATATATAGTTACACATTGCTTATAAATCCAGCGCTTATGCATGGTTTATTAGTACCATTTTCTGTCCTAACTCTGCATAATTGTCTTATAAAAATTACAAAGATTTATTAGTAAGACCGTAATTGTTTTGGCCTAGTTGTAGCTATGTCAGTTGAAATGTTTTTGTGGGATAGTAAGTCACTAATGATTAGAAAGACGCCTAGCCAGTGAAATGTTGAACAAATCTACCAAGCAGAAGAAAGTGAAAGTCAAAGTAGTTTGTTGAATTCCATCACCACAAGACGAAAATTATACGTTTTGTGTAAGAATTACCATCAGACAATACTGCCAAGGGAACGCATTGCACATTTTACCGAAAGTGTTTAATGGAGATTAAGGCCAATAGACTGCTATCAAACAAACAGCTCACTCTATGACGAAAGGAATGGACAATGGCCTTCCGTTCACATACGGAAATGCTGTAAGTGAGAATATCTACACGATACAGACCTGAAGGGTTCGGTCCTAGAAATATCTTATGAAATTTACAGTGGTAACGCAGCTGTGTAGAAAGTTTCCACAGAATAATTTCGTTTATTAATGACATTGGAATATCGTCAATATTTCAATAAGGAAAATTACAAACACTATCAACGAATAGTTAATATAGGGTACTTACGCAAGCATTTCCCCATCCAATGGCAGTACTTGTAGCTCCACCCGCTGGTTCAGCACCGTCTGCAGGCAGCACAGTTGGTTGCACTTTGGCACTGTATGTGAGAGGTGGACTAACCTGTAAAAATGATTTTAATTACGAATTTCAACATAGGTTCTGGTCATCTTTTCAAACAAGAGACATTGCCAATAAAACATCTGGGTGCTAAGGAAAATGATATATTTTTTTGAAACCGTATTATTAATCTTTACAGCGAATCACCATGTCTTAAAATTTGCTCAGTATTGGATCATACATTTTACCTTAACCTTTATCTTCAGTAAATAATTTTGTTCTTAAGCTGGATAATAAAAGTGAAATCCATCGATATATATATATTGGAACTGCACTAGTTGTAAATTTATTAATTCCTACATTTATTTCATATTTCATTCTATATTTCTCATTTATTGTCGTGTACATTTCTTTCTTTCTTGTTTGCTTCTATCAGTTTTAACCTCATGATTTTTCTTTTTCTCTTTGTTGCATTCTATTTTTCTTTGTATTTTCTTCAACTATCTTTTATATATTATTTCCTTCATTTCTTCCTTTATTTCCCATTTTCTTTAGTATCACCGTACCGTTATTATTGTCTAAATGTTTATAGAATTGAGTTCTCTAACTTAACGTATCATCTTATGTTATACCCAATAAAGCATTTCATTCTCTTTACTCTACACATTTCCTTGCAAATCTGATTCGCATTTTGTGACTAAAATATTTGTGCATATGAGGTTGCATTATTTTATTTTGTAACTTGCGGCATTTCCGTAATGTAAAGTTATTCTGAGTAATTATGTTCACTGCGAACTTCTGTGTACCTATTGTTACGTATTGTTGTAACCATAAACAACTATATTTTGAAGACAGAGTGATTCCAGTGGTGGGACTGCTACTTTAAAACATCTAGGCATGCTTAAAACCCTAGACCATATGTACCCAGATTGCTCGGTCTTATAGGCTTTGACGGAACAACTTTTGTCAGGTTTACTATGCTGCCATCTAGTTGTTACATAAGGAGTCACGTCATAACTCCCGTTTGAATTGCATTAGCGACTGTACTGCCATCTCGTGTTCGTTTACGGCGGACGGGTGCCGATCCTGGTGGTTGTTCTCTTCAAAGTGCTGCCGATTTTAACATAGAGAAGAGCAATATGTTACATATATGATCTAGGTTAAAACACAACTCTAGAGATTCGTTCCTATAGATTTTCCAAGAACGATAAGAAATGAGAAAGGTTATAGTATGCTCTTTACCGTGCCTTTTTAAAAAATCGCGTCGCATGTTCTGCGCTTCTTCCATTGTACCGTTTGACAACTGTTTCAGGAGAATATATCTAGTAGGCAGACCTATGCCAGTAAGCGTTGATTACTCTACCCTTGTGTTGAAAAATTCTTTAGAAAGAATTTATCACAAGATCTCAGGTGAGGCAGATGAGGCATAAACACTCCGCAAAACAGGTGTGTAAATTCGTCATAATTTACTCGCCATACATGTGAGTCGTCGCACATAACATTTTCGTCACAGAACTTATGGTTTCATAATATACGTTTGTCTCAGGATTGTATGTCATACGATACTCGTTCGTAACGTTTCTGTGGTTTCATAATATCGCAAAACATTTGTATTGTTTTTTTTTTATTGTATCGCAAAACGTTTCCATGGTTTTTATTTTTATGATATTGCAAAGCATTTCCATGGTTTTTATTTTTGTAATATCAGAAAGCATTTCCGTCGTTCTTATTTTTATAGTTTCGCAAAATATTTCAATGGTTTTTTCTTTTATAGCATCGCAAAACATTTGCATGGTTGATATTTTTATAGGATTGCCAAAGATTTCCATGGTTTTTATTTTAATTGTTTTTCAGAAAATTTCAATTTTTTTTTTTATTTTGGTAGTATCGCAAAACATTTCCATGGTTTTTATTTTTATAGTATCGCGGAACGTTTTCGTGGGTTTTATTTTCTTGTAATGCAAAATATTTTCATGGTTTTCATTTTTATAGCATTGAAACCATTTCCATGGTTTTTATATTCATAGTATCAGAAAACGTTTTAATAATCTATATGTTTATAGTATAGCAAAACGTTTCCACAGGTTTTTTATTTTTGTAATATCGCAAAACATTTATTTTTTCTGGATGAACTGGAAATTATTGCTGATAGGCATATCGAAACTTTAAACGGCGAAAAATAGATATGTTTGTGATGTATCTGGTGTTCTGACTTATCGTACTTAGGTGAAGAAAAGCTCTGTGACAAACAAATTGTGACAAATGATTACGTTGACGAAAAGTTAGTGACGAAAACCCGTTGACCCTTGCTGAAGTTTACACGTAATTTCTTAGTATATGTTGTTCGCGTTTCGGAACAATCCAGTTGGTTACTAAATTATATTACTAAGGAAGAATTTTAAATCTAATATGTAACATTTGCAATTAACCACCTTGACCACTGCCACATCGTTGTTCCAATAGGCGTAATTCTGGTATTGAGCATGGTACTCCCACTGGACGACTTTGTGCACAGTTCCGCCAGTATTGTAATTGTTTGACCCAGCTCGAACTGTGTATTGGTTGATGTCATAACTACAATAAAATGAAAACATACGTCAATAAGCAAATAATTTTATTTAGACTCGTATAAATGCACACTATTTGTGACGATATGTAATATAGATAAAATGTAGTGTGATTGTGATTTCAATTTTCTGTCGTCTTGTAACAATTATTATCAGAATCCTTTTGTTGAATATTCATGTAACTAAACAAGAAATTAATGTCACAATAATGACTGACATATTACGTATTTCAGCCTTGTTGTAACTATTGAGTTATTTGATAAATTTTGTATTTCATTTCTTTGAACTATAAATTAGAAGACTTGATTAAATTAAATTGTGTAATTGCAATGTAATAGGTAGATGAATTTCGTTATGTGAATTGGACACACATGCGTTCTTTATGACCTCAAATACTAAGACATTTAATTTTTATAAGCGTATGATTCAAGCAGATATATGTACTAGTAGTTATTTTTTTGCAAGTGTACGTAAAATGGTTCTTTGTATTAATTTTTTACTCTTGTGAGCATTAGAGATGACCCAATGCCCTGAACTATCCCTAGTTAAATAAAACCATTATTAATATTACTATTAATATCAATTATAAATACGTATATTCGAGAACTAATTTATAACCCAGTTGTATTAAAAATCAATATTTAAGATTGATCAGAGTATTTTATATACTTTTTCAAAGTTCACTTAACGCGAAACAAATGTGTTAACAACAAGAGACGATAATTCATAATATTGCATCACTTACCACACAGTCTTACTTTGACTACAGAGGCGAAATAAATTGCGATTTAGAAAATTCGTAACGGAAAATAGCTATATTTTTAGTTATTAATTCACCTAGGTAGCTCATTTGTTAATACTAGATATCTTTCAGGAGCTCCCGGATTCAAATCCCGGAATGTACCAATATAATAGAAATTTTCAATGGTTTCAGTGGATCATAAAAAGTGAGAATATAGTTATTTTAAAAGTAAAAGTATCTTTGACACAATTAGTTTTGATGCAAATTCTTACTATTGTAACATAATAATAATAATAATAATAATAATAATAATAATAATAATAATAATAATAAAAAGGTAAAGGTATCCCCGTAACATGCCATGAAGGCACTTGGGGGGCATGGAGGTAGAGCCCCATGCTTTCCATGACCTTGGCACTAGCACCACGCTCTGACCGCCTTTTACCCCCGGGAAAGACCCGGCACTCAATTTTATAGAAGGGTGAGTGAACCTGGGTGCCGTTCTGAAAGTTTGGCAACGAGAAAAAATCCTGTCACCACCTGGGATCGAACCCCGGACCTTCCAGTCCGTAGCCAGCTGCTCTACCAACTGAGCTACTCGGCCGCCCAATAATAATAATAATAATAATAATAATAATAATAATAATAATAATAATAATAATAATAATAATAATGATGATAATAATAATAATAATAATAATAATAATAATAATAATAATAATTTTATTTTCCGTGGCAGAGTTAAGGCCATCAGGCCAACTGAGCTACTCGGCCGCCCAATAATAATAATAATAATAATAATAATAATAATAATAATAATAATAATAATAATAATTTTATTTTCCGTGGCAGAGTTAAGGCAATCAGGCCTTCTCTTCCACTCAACCAGGATCAAATCACATACGGAAAAATACATACCGGTATACAAATATTAACTTAAAAATAATAATAAACATAATTAAGTAAAAAAGAGAGATTGAATACACATACACAATCAGTATTAACTTTAAATAACAATAATAAAAAATATATATAATAAAAAAGAGACTGAATACATAATCACAAACAGGAAAATACATTCTAGTATACAAATATTAACTTAAAAAAAAAGAATTAATACATATGAATATAATCTCACAACTAAAGGCATAGTAGAATTAGTATGATCAGCACAGCACATGTTATATTGAGACAGTGACAATTACCTAGATATTAGTGTTAATGGAAAAATAAAATAATGACTGTAAAATAGTAATAATAATAACAATAATAATAATAATAATAATAATAATAATAATAATAATAATAATAATAATAGTAATAATAAAAATTATACCTAAAAAATCGTTCTGTGCATTTAAAATATTTCTAAATAACCTAATTTTAAACAACTGAGGACTAAGACTACCCCTGATTTCCAGCGGCAGCGAATTCCATGAGCGGGCCATGGCTATTGAGAATGAACGTGAGTACAGAGATGTCTGATGACGTGGTATTGATAGCAACAGATTGTGCTGTGAACGTGTATCACGATTATGATGTGACGCTAGGAATGAAATGTAATGAAATTTCTAATGCTAATAGTATTTGTTTTTGTAATATTCTATTTAATTGAATACCGGTAGTGGTTTTCTTATGCGAAATGAGAGGTTCTTACTCATAAATGCAATGAGCAGCTGTGAGGATCCATTCGGTGTTCAAGACTGTAGCTCCACAGAAATGACTTCCGCCGTTCTGAAGAGATACCTGTAGGCATAAACAATCAAATTGAATAAACAATAAGCACACCGTCTTATAAGTAATTTGATTTCATCGTGATTTAATACATTTTTATTATATCAAAGAGTGTCTAGAAAATATGTTCCGAATGAATGAAATGACTATTTTATTTATGTTGTTTTATTATATTGCAGTATTACTTCGTATCAACTCTGTTGCATTGTATGTAATCAAGATCACTTACCTAAATTAAACTTCGTTGTCAGATGTAAAACTTGTCCAATAATTTTGCTATAGATTAATATTTCTATTCTTACTAGACATTTTGTTTGCAACTCTTTTATCTTTGTCTTTGATATGTAAGATTAGACGTAGTATTTCATTACCACTTTCAAGAATTTATAAATGGACAGTTGGAGTCAATTCTTTGATTTGAAATGTGGAAAGCGATACTTAGCAAATAAAACTTTGCTGATATTCTAATTTGATCTATTTTATTCCTGACGAAGGTAATATTTTTCACTTTTTGAGGGTGATGTGGTTAATAATAAGCGTTTCTTTTTAGATGTATTGATTTTAATATTGTCTGCTTATACAGACGTTTGTTATGTTGAAAGGCATTTCGGATTGCCATATTCGAAATAAGTTAAACTGGTAGGCTAATTGGTTTCTGACCTGGAATGGGAACTCTCCATCTTCAGCTTCTTCGCCATTCACAATCCTGATATTACGAGCAACATCCACTCCTTGGTAACTGACTTGTGCCCCTGAAAAGATAAACATCCACTTAATATAGATTCATTTGTAGGTTCAAGCTTTTTAAAAAAATGAATTCCTATTAATTATAATTCAAGGAAAACAATAATGAGGCACATTAGAATGTGTTTCAGTGATTTAACGATGTTTCTCCTAAAGGAGCGGAGTTCTATCTATGATAAATCTTGTAAGATATATCATACATTTGAGAAATCAAACTTCTGTCCGCTTTCCTCAAAGTACTTCGTTTTTCTTTGACAATGACATAGCTAATTCCTTTTTAGACCTATACATTTGGTTCCCAAAATCTGTTCCATGATGCCCACTACCGAAACTAGATAATCGCATGAGTAATTGTGCTTATTTTAATTGAATGTGTGTTGTTCTTTGCAACGGGTACTGTTGTAGACAGAAGTTACCTTCCATGCCGGAAGGATGCGTGTTCGGTTACCGATCTGATCATGGTTTTATTTCGTTCATTTAAACCTCCTTCCGTACTGTGGCATTGGAATTTACTCAGCCTCTAACAGAAATGAGTAGAGCCTGATCGCAAACTCGTGGCACCAACATGCGCGACCTTCTTTCTGAGGTTTCGGAGTGGGGGAAGTTCTGTGTGTGCGAGCTGCTGCTTTCTCATAGAGCGTACTGTTGAAACACCCCTTCAGCAAGACTCTTGGGCGAGTTCATGTAAGTGGATGCCAATTGATTCCTCTTTTGCGCAGGTGCCACGAATTTGCGCTCGGGCTCTACCAGGTGTATGTCCATTGGGGATAAAGGTAGAATGCACGTAGGACTAACATGCCTATTGGTACTAATGTCAATTGCCTAGAAAATGTAGTAGTCCTAAACTCCATCTAGTCTCAGAGACTACTCGTATATGACCTATAAAAGGGAAACCTTTACCCTTTAAATTGTCTTACTGTTATATATTTAAAATGTTAGAATCCAACTACTTAATGAATAAAGCAATTAGGTGTCTGTTTTGATTTGGAAGATGAAAAATTGTTGAGACTCTAAGGGATGCATGTTATAATTGTTGTTGTACACTGATTCCAAAAATGCATGTGTATACATTTTTAAAAAATCCGTAATCTAATATATTGATTATCCAATATTAATTTTGTTGCACTAGTATATGTATTACGGTTTTCTTCTTGTTGAATTGTAAAATATTTCACTTGAAATGCAAGGTTCGAAATATAATTTCCAAAGTACAAACTTTATAAGTGAATTGTGAAGAAGAACTTTGACACCCTGTTTCTAAGAGAAAAATGAAAGACAAACATATACAACAAAAACCTATACTCCATTTGCAACCTTACTTTAAAGCTATCAAGAGCTGCATAGATGTCGAAGAAATAAATGAAATATTGTACCTCGGAACATAACTACAGTATAGGGGAGAGTCGGTAGTATCGGACAGTGCGTTTCTTTCATCTACCTCCATATGGTAGTATCTTAATGACATGGTTACGTTTCTCTATGCGACATCACAGAAACGTAACCATATCAATCAGGTACTATCATCGTGTGGTAGATGAAAGAAACTCACTGTCCGATATTACGCGATGTCCGATACTACCCGACTCTCCCCTAAATCCATATCCAATATCACTTTTATATATGTTGGTATACTATGGTCTCTGATGATGTTAGGAAATATTTTAGGAATATTAAAACACGTTGCGAAATCATCGGAAGGAACGCTCTACCAACAAGCGAACACTGGAATTCGCTGAAATAGCAGTTCTTAATGTTCTTATGTTTCAGCATTGCATGAACTTTAATAAGACGCTGACTGAGTGACAATTGATCACACCTGTCTTTACTTACTACAACGAGAATATCATACGCTTTGAAGCACTGTTAAGTTGGACCCATGTGGTAGCGTGTAATGGATTACACATTTTAATAGGCTATTGATGACATTTTCTTGTGTGGAATTTCATTGAATTCACTTACTGCGCTATTGTTGCTATAAACATCCAGAAATGCCAGTTTATACTCTGTATTAATTATGATGACACTTCGCTCTTTCTTAAAACATAAACGTTTTAAGACCATTTTCCCGATTGTTAAAGAGATACAATTGATGAAATTATACAGTACTTTGCCCAAAGTTAGCTTCGGTTATAGCTTTTATCCATCCATGATCTGATGATAAATTTCGGAAGAAGGAAGAAGAAAGTATGCTATCAATTACAGAATACAGGAGGACAAAATAACTATTTTATGTTAAAATAATCAAGTTGCAACAGATGTCTCTAAATCCAATGAAGCAAACATGGGTCAGAAAATAACATTAAGAATGAATGTATAAATTTATGGTGGTGGTAATATTGATTCAACAATTTTTTTTTGTGAAAGGTTGTACGAAAGAAAGATAGAAGAAATATTCTTACAGCAAATGCTGTCAATGAAGTAAATATATGTGATTTTAGAGTACTTTAAGGAAACTTACCAAGGCATCCAAGCACTAGCATAGGCAGAACTGCAATGGTGAACTTCATATTGAGGTTAACTGATGGAGACATAAAGTTCAGCTTGCTTTTATAGTAAATAATTAGTGGTCCTTCCTTATATCATTACAAGTTACGTATTTAACCTTGAAGATAAAAGTATATTTTTATAAATTAAATTTGGGAACATGGGATGGATTTTGCAATAAGTTCACAATCTGGAAAATCCCTGCGTAATCACAGAGTGGGAAATTTTTATATGTGAAGAAGTTTACAGCGTGTATCAAGAATTACAACTTCTCTTGATGTTAAACTTGATATTGTCATGAGGTGTGGGAAATTTTATTTCGTCACTGTTTCTGTCTTTACGGAGGATGTGTTATCATATGGACACATATCTCGCAGATCAGTAAATTTGTATGTTACTGTACATAAAATGTACTTATGATTCGTCTGTGAGTGATGTTTATATAGGCCTATTCACGAAAATATGAAACTTCATGGCGCTATAGCAAGACATGGGCCAGAACCGAGTCAAGTACCTGTCGCCTAATGGTCAATTGCGTAACTACCTGACGGAATAGGAACGCTGCATGGTTTGTGCTGTGAGTTGTCAAAGGTTTTGTTTTTTTTTTTATTTTTAACTTCAGTTCGCCACCTATTGCTGTTCCCCAGTCTACCTAAACGCTCATAAGAAATATTAGCCAAATAAAATAAATCTGAAGAACATAAACCATGAGCAATTATTAAAATATGAGATCCACAAAATGCCGAATAATTCAAAATTATTAACCCTCCAATAACAATTCCTATATGAGCTACAGAAGAATAATTACGACTTTGGGTTTGCTCCTATCAAGACCCTATAGGCTATAATTCAAACATTTATATATAACTGAGAATCGAGCTCTGGACCTTTTGGTGTTTAATCACAGAAGCTAACCATAACACCAAGAAAATATCTGGACTCTTTTGAAGGCCTTCCTTACCAGTAAGGTTGACATGATAATAAAAATATGATTTCCTTAAAATGTGAATAGGATTTGTCACAATACTTTTTCCTTCTGTTGTTCTGTTTCCGTTGCTTTCGCAACATTTATTTAAAAAAAGATATACATTGTGCGTTAGTTTCTTTTTTCAAATATATATAATTTGAAAATAAGTTTTTATCCCTAACGAAAGAGTTCTATTCAGTTCTATAATTAACAGTTTTTCAATGAACTCAAAAGAGATATAACTCTAAAATGACTGCAGGATCTGCTTGGGTATCAACCAGAGAGCTGCAGAACAGCGCTTAGAAACGGTTTGTATTCGACCGATCGCAAAACAGCCGGCGAGGTTGAACATCCAACCGAATATCCGACTTTTAAGCGGTTGCGCCTGACGTATTGCTGGCTAGACAGAAGTACAAATATATAGGACAGAACGCCAAGCACACTTCACCATACAGTAACTCTGATGACATTTTCTAACTACAAAAATGAAGTAACAATTGAAGAACATTTACTTTTCCTAATTAAAAAAGAGTTAGCTTGAAATAGGATTATAACTGATTGGGCACTTTGGTACATTTATCCTAATAACTAATATATGAATCAACTAATGGACACGTAACAACAAAGGAAATAAGCGTAATGCGTAGATGAAATCTCACATGTAACAAATACAAGAATAAAATAAAGAGGAATTACTTACAAAATAGAAAATCAAATGAGTACACCCTTACTATTGTAACGTTCATAATTTAAACTTAAAATGCATAGGCTATCTCTGAAAGAGTAGTTGTTAATATAGCCTTTGTCTTTTGATTATTCTAAGTGGCTGTGTTATTATTTCACTAATAAATAATTTTTAAGGCGGTAAAAAGTTATTAACAAAAATAAAAGCATTCTCAAGCTCTAATAATTATTGTAGCTTCATGATGCGTGCTGTTGCAATACCTGAACTGCTGAACGAATGAATGAGTCAGTCAATCAGTCAGTCAGTCAGTCAGCCAGCCAGCCAGCCAATGGGGAGAGAGAAGAAAATATCAATCGAAAGGTACACGATGATAATCGCGTCCTTGCAACGATTCTTGGAACTCCTGGATGGCTCAATATTATCTTTCATGACCCAGAGCCGTCCACCCGGGAAAGACTCGGACATTCGTTAAACCGAACAATGGACCATTGGAGACGGAAGAGCTTCGCATATTGTCTATAGCGCCAGGCGTTCAGTAACAATATATCATTTCCATTTTTCGTAATCGGTTTTGCACGACTCTAGCATCAACACATTATGGTTTGTGAGGATTCTCTTGCGCTCAGTACACCCTGTTGTGCCGGTTCACATGACCATGATACCTACACTATTTATTTCATTGGTAGTAATCCAATAAATTATAAAATTCTTCACACGGCCAGTATCATCACCATACAGTCCCAGCGCAAGCTGAGATTTATAAGAGTGAAATTTATGACGCAGAATTGTTCAATTTTTCGCAATGATAGATGGACTTGCTGTTACCATGACCACAAGTACCGCAACGGAACTGTCATCGTCAGTGAATGTTTGTGGGGCACTATGTACGTGGTCTGTCTGCTACAGAACAAATCTCCGAAGATTCGATCCATGGATCATTGCCTGGTCTCTTTTTGTTTAGATGACGACGGTGAAATTCATCACATGTTTGTCAATGAGAGATAACTGAGACATGCAAAATCACAATTTCATCTTTATTTTCCATATTGCACGTTCCATCCCTAGCCCTCAACTGGTATCTATGGTTCAATATTTGATCTACATTTTGCAACAAATTTATTATTACTTCAATTATCCGATTTTCTCCATAAGACCGGACTTTTGGGACACTATATAAAGTAAGAAGTATGCCAGCTTTTGAAGAATGGCCATCTACATTTGTTGACTGCCGACAATTTGAAGCTAGCCCTTACTACGAGTACCTCAGATACTATTTCCAACTTGAAGATATATTGCGAAAGTACAAGAAATTAAAAGCACAGAAACATGATCTATTTCTTAGCCTGAACATTTCACGTCTCCTCAAATTTATTATATAAAGAGCATGGATGAGTTGCTGAACGATCTGAAACTACTACACTCGGAAATCGTTCTTCAAACTAACTTGGATTTGGAGGCCTATTTTGTGAACATACATTAATAATCACTGAACAACAAATTTTTACCTTTTGTCTTGCTCCGAAATAAAAATAGGTGAATATTACTAATATGTGTGCCCTAAATCAGAATTTAAAATCCAAATTGTCCCATCACGTACCATTTTCTGGGAAAAATGAATTGAATTTTTTATGACAAACTTTTTTTGTTTTTAATTTTCACTGCTACTGATAAAATTACAACACACTAGGGATTCAAAATTTCTCATAATACTTGAAAAATGCGTACTGGTTACAAAAATGATGCTACATAGTTTAAAACACAACAACAATAAAAATATTTCATGCGTATAATGAGAAAAATCTCGGAATTTGAACTTACATTTAAAATAACTTTCTGGACGACTTCTGTTTATAATTAGACCTGGGACTGTATTTTACAAGGAACCAACAATAGTCTAAAAGCATGCTGGACGGCGATCTTCCTTTATATCGCCTTTCCATTTCAGATATTTCTTGATGAAATCTTTTCCCATGCTCGTCGCATATCGCTCCAAAAGTTAGGAGGAAAGAAATCCAAATGAGAATGTAAAAAGTGCATTTTGAGAGATATATTATACTCCATTTTGTCATATGCACTTAACGTGGTTTCCACAACAAGTTCTATGTAGTTCTCTGCCCTAGAATTTCCAAGGAAATTTGAGCAAACGTCTTTGAAAGCTCTCCATGCCATCATTCTTTCTGTAACGGAAAGTTTTTCCTCAAACAATGGGTCAGCCATAACTTTGTGAATATGTGGACTGGAGAAATTCCCTCTTTTAATTTGCCTTCACTCAAACTGGTAAATGTTTTCTTTAAATACTGAAAAACCACACCCTTGTTTGTTCATTGCATAGACCTCACTTTGAACTGTTATGAAATTTACTTAATAGAAGGGACCAATATCTGTTTATTTATTGGAAGTACAAGAGAACATGCCAACAACCATAAAAACCGGAAATAAGTCATATACTCACAAAATCCATTAGCTTTTGTTTTGGTTTATACCCCCAACCCGCTCCAGATGTTTCCTGGGGCAGCGCTTATCGAAAAGTGAAATCATAGTATATCTTAAAAACCTTATGTGATAAGAAAAAAGAGATGCATTTTCGGATTCAGCGCACATCAAACCATAAGGGACACATTATTTTAAGTCGGAGCAAAAGTCGTGTTGTTCAGTGTAATCAAAAATACAATTATTGTTCAATATGAACAAACTTATAGCCATAATATAATTTATTTTATTTATTTATTATTTTGCTAATAATTGTAACATAAAATATAATATATACAGAAAAACTTTAGCTCGCCCCTGAAAGAGTAGACACGTTAGGTTACATTTATACAGGGTATATCAAAAGTCCGGTAACATTTTCAATATTTTATTACACAAAAACTACTAATGATAGCACTTTCAAACACACATCAGTTTAAAGTCAAACTCTCAAAGTTCTGTTTACACCTTATAGAGATTCTTCAATGTGTGAACCACGAGTGACCCGGTAGATGTCCAAACGATAATTAAACTCTTCCCATACCCTTTTCAACATATCCTCTGTGACCGTGGCGGCAACTTCTCGAATTCTGGTTTTTAGTTCCTCTAAATCACGTGGCAAAGGCGGTACAAACACACGGTCCTTTACGTGCCCCCATAGAAAAAAGTCACATGCATTCATATCGGGTGACCTTGGTGGCCATGTCATGAAACATCTGTCCCTTACTCCAGCACGTCCTATCCAACGATCAGACATCTCCGTATTCAGGTAAGCACGAACTGCATTGTGGAAATGTGGCGGAGCCCCATCTTGCTGAAACATGAAATCGTCATCGAGATCTTGTCTAAGTTGAGGCACCAACCATTGCTCCAACTTGTCCAGATATGAATGTCCAGTCACAGTAGCCTCAATGAAGAAGAAAGGTCCGTACAGTTTTCGTTGTGACAACGCGCAGAAAACATTCACCTTTGGTGAATAACACCCATGTTCAATGATTCTGTGAGGTTTCTGTGTGCTAGAGTAAGGGACAGATGTTTCATGACATGGCCACCTAGGTCACCCGATATGACTGCATGTGACTTTTTTCTATGGGGATATCTAAAGGACCGTGTATTTGTACCGCCTTTGCCACGTGATTTAGAAGAACTAAAAACCAGAATTCGAGAAGCTGCCGCCACGGTCACAGAGGATATGTTGAAAAGGGTATGGGAAGAGTTTGATTATCGTTTGGACATCTTTCGAGTCACTCGTGGTTCACACATTGAATCTCTGTAATGTGTAAACAGAATTTTGAGAGTTTGACTTTAAACTGACGTGTGTTTGAAGTGCTATCACTTGTAGTTTTTGTGTAATAAAATATTGAAAGTGTTAACGGACTTTTGATATGCCCTGTATAATAAATACTCAACTTATAATAAGCTAACTGTTCTACTAGGCTTACTGACGTGACCTCGACTGCATGATCATAGTTGGAGAAGAAGCTGTGTGCTCGACGATAGCACTCTGGTTCGTATTTCAATGCTTCATCTTGTAATTTGTCTTTACTATATACATTTGTGCAATTGGGAAGCATTTCACTACCGGTATATTATTTTTCAGTTATACTTCCCAGTGTACGTTACATAATAAAATGATTAGTTAATTTTATGCGTCGTTTACATTGGATCTACAGAACGTCGTTTGGCAGGCACATACACACACACCCTCGCACGGATGCACAGATCCGAAAATTCACATGAAATAGATATTCATATGAGAAAGGAATAAAGAAGAAAACGCAGGAGGAAGAAAGAAAGGACGATGAGAATAAAGTAACAAATATTGAAAAACCATACATTTTACTTTTCTTAATTGGTTATTTATGACGCTTTATCAAATACTATGACTATATAGAGTCTGAATGTGATGGTGGTAATGCCAGAGAAATCAGTCCACCTGCGCCGAAAGTTACCCAACATTTGCTCTTAATGGGTTAAGGGAAAACCCCGGAAGAAACCTCAACCAGGTAACATCTCCCAACCAGGATTCGAACCCGGGCCTGCTCGTTCACGGTCAGGCATGCTAACCCTTACTCCACAGCGGTGGACATTTAACTTAATATGTAATTGAAGCATACAATTCAGAAAAGGAACATGTTCGTATGTAAAAAACCAGAAGATCTATCCTTCTTGCACTGATCGCTTCGATTTAATGTTATGTAAATTAACATGAAATAGCTGTATTTGTGTATAAATAGTTTCTATTTTTTCAATTTGCAAAATCATAATTTAAAAGTCATACGAATGTTGAACTATGTAGAGTAATAAGATACGAGGGCATTTCTTCCGCTGTAATGTTGTAGAGACACTTCCACTTCATCAATAGTGGTTTTCTTTAGAAATGTTTAGGTATATATTCATTAGTGTTTTAACAGCTTCATTACCGATGATCTTGTTCCAACAGGAAATTAATCGTCAGGCCTGAAATTGTCAAGGAAAAATCCAGTATACGTGCTTCAATAACGAAAAGATCAGATAGCAGAGCGGATAAATCCGACTGTTGTAAGTAACCTAAACCTTATTTACAGCATTATTACTTATCAGCTTTAAATTACAAGCGCAAACATCAGGAAAAATAAATCCTTAAGCAAAGATATAACATTGATTGTACCAAAATTGGAGAAATAATCGTACTAAGTAACATCAATAGAATCTTTGAAGCTGATCTTTGGTTCAAAAATATTTGTAGAATTTCATAAATTGGACTTCGGGTACGTGCAAGACGGAGCCTGGTTGGTAGTTGGTAGCCTGACCAGGTTACCTAGTCGGAAGAATGCCCGAACCATGGATGAATATATAATAGGATTTGAGTTTTAAGATGTTTTTATTAAAAGTACCAGGTCTCTTGGACCCTTGCCTTTTACAAAAATATGATTTTATAAATTGAAATGTAAATAGGTTTTGTTAAAGAAAATTGATTACTAAGATCGTCAAAGACGGAAGTATTTGTTTGAATTTATGTTATGTCTCTTATTAAAGGTTGGCATGATGAAGTAGCTTATTCCTGTATGTAGTCTGTAGATCTTGAATATGAACAACCAGGAAGGGTATATGAAGTTCACTGTAGAGTTTGACATTGTTCGTGAGGTAATGTGCACCAGTGATTGTTCTGCAGACAGCTCTTTGAATTCCTTCCAGACTCTTCAGGTGGCGAGGATGAGCTAGGCCCCATATCTCACAGCAGTAGTGGATGTATGATCTGATGATTGATGTATATAATAGGATGCGAAACTGCGGTCAGCACCATCTGGCGGCGGGGGACTGAAATAAGATGATCTGCGCCAAACGTCGTAGGTGGTGAACATTAAAACTACGTGTTGGGTGCATTACCCAGAGTTCTCTATTTATCTGTTCGAGATATTGCTCGAGGAACGAGATGGCAGACAGAAACTTGCTAATAAGTGAACATAAAGTGATACGTGTGTGTTTAAGCAGTATATGTTAAACATTGATGTTTATGGACGTTGCAAAAATAGTGTTGTTGAATGTATTGTAAAGTAATAGTAATATAATAAAGTGAACTATCTAAGTAGTTATTCAGATTTTTCCATTGTGCTATACAATAAATACCCAAAGAATACAATCCCAATCATCTAACTTTTGCTTTATTTTTTGTCTCTGTCTGATTATATTTTAATTGGGTAGTGTAAAATAGAGCGTCTCTTTTATCTTCCTGTTGGTTTCGGTAAGAATTTTCAGTAGAAGATGCTGTGAGGAATAAAAATGTAAATGTTTTATTTTAAATTGGGTTAGTTTTGAATATTGATGAGGGTGGGAGGAAATACTTTCTGCACAGTTTAACATTTTCGTCACCAGGTGCGCTGCTAAATGCATGGAGTAATTACTCTTTTTGCTACTTGGTGCGCTGCTAGATGTAATAATGCCCCTCCCAGAAATAGATGGCAGCAAGATCAATTTCTACAACAGCGCCTCTAGTATGTGTTACGGGAAACTCAGTAAGTTCATCCATGGCCCGAACGTTAAGCAATGGAGACGTGCAAGACGAGGCCTGGTCGGTAGACTGCTACGTCGCCTGTTAGCCCGTTGGTAGCTCGTAGAATGAATCACCTCATTTTTCCGGCTACCAACCACCTACAGTAAATGTCTTTACTGCGCATGCGTCCGTAGAACTTCCCCACGTGCTAAACGCCTACTGCTTATAATGGATTGGGAAAGATTAATTTCAAATAATAATAATAATAATAATAATAATAATAATAATAATAATAATAATAATAATAATAATAATAATGTTTATTGCCAGAAAAATACAATACAGAAAAATTGTAAATTTACAACATTCTAGCACGCCCCTAAAAGAGTGTGTTCTCATTCTCAGAGTAGGATTCGATGCAAAATAAATGTAGACGCATAAATTACAACATCAGATCTAAAAATTAATAATTACTTATAACAAATTGCTTACATACATTTTTAAATTTCAAACTGTTGGAGATAGATAAATTTGTGTAGTTCTTTATTAATTTGATATAAATTCTAGGGCAGATATTAGTACTTTGGTTGAAAGCAATGCTCGTTAAACACTTGGCTTCCAACAAACATATTGTATTCATGCTTTTGGTTTTGTTTGTGAGTATATGATCTGAAATATGTGTGATTTTTATATGTGAAATTTAATAATGCATTGATATAAATTGGATGTATTTTCAAGACTTCAAATTCTAAAAACAAATTTTCGGTAGGATAATCAATGTTTACAAATTTTGAAATCAGGTTCAACTCGACCACCAAAGCCCATATGTTATTGTGAAATTGTGAAATGGAATAGGAGTTGAAATGAATACTAATAAAGGTAAAGGTAGCTCCTTCACATGCCATAAAGGCACTTCGGGAGCATGGAGATAGAGCCCCATGCTTTCTTGATCTCGGCACTAGAATGAGGTAGTGTGAAATGGATACTAATAATAAGTAACTTTGTAAATGAATAATTTATATTTTACAGAAAGTGACGATTTTAGAAACAATATAATTACCGGTACTGACCTTTTGACAATTAATACATATTATTCTATCAATACTCTATGTGTATCAGAATGAACTATATGGAATTTAATGAAAGGGTTTTATTATGACGCTTTCCAGAAAAGTGGAATTATTTACGTGGTTATTTCCGTACTGAAAATACCCAAATATCTAAGGTACGTTTAGGAGAACTTGAAGACCAATATAATCCATTCTGGCACTTTTATAAATTATTGTTTTTTAAATACAATTTTGAAAAAAGCAGAGTAAGTTCAGCTACATTGACTGGCAGGCGCAAACAAACTTCGTTCTCATCACCCCGATCTTCTGCCCAGCCACCAGCTAGCTTACGAGCGACCAACACGGTAACCAGCCAGGCTCCGTCTTGTACACCCCAACTTTGTGTCCAACGACCAACTAGGTTACGAGCGACCAACTAGGTAACGAACCAGGCTACGTCTTGTAAGTACCCTTAGAAGTTGATTGTGAGGGCATCATCATCATCATCATCATCATCATCATCATCATCATGTCCACACCTGTGGAGTAACGGTCAGCGCATCTGGCTGCGAAACCAGGTGGCCCGGGTTCGAATCCCGGTTGGGGCAAGTTACCTGGTTGAGGTTTTTTCCGGGGTTTTCCCTCAACTCAATACGAGCAAATGCTGGGTAACTTTCGGTGCTGGACCCCGGACTCATTTCACCGGCATTATCACCTTCATATCATTCAGACGCTAAATAACCTAGATGTTGATACAGCGTCGTAAAATAACCCAATAAAATAAAAAAAAATCATCATCATCATCATCATTACCAGCAGCAGCACAGCAAACTATCGATGGATAGCAAATTCAATGGAACGACGCTCATAGATACTTACTCCTTGCCATAAATTTAATCCTAATCAAAATTTTATCTCAAATCCTTATATTAGGTATGTCGAGCTTCACTACCATTTTATCAAGTGCACTATCAAAATGCTTCCGGTAAATTGTACCGTCGTATTTCTGGAGATATTGCAGTGTCACTGTGAGTACTATTCTATTCTGAGCATTATGATGATATGATTGTTATCTCTTTGTTACGCGAAACAATCCTGAATTTCCGAAAGGGAAATTCAGAAAGTTTTGAGATTATATAGAGTTTATTTCAACACAAATTGAAGCTTTCGACTTTTAACCTTTGTTTTTTCTTTCGTATTTGTTTTAAATACTGTAGGTTAGATCATACGAAACTGAGAGCTGGATTAATGATGACTTGATAAAGGACTCGTAGGAAGGCTAACAGCTCTCTGCCCTTACGATAAGTAGAAATGTTATCAGAGTTAAAGATAACACTAGCTTAGAATCGTATTTGATAGTTAGCACTGTAATCACAGGAAAAGTAGATACTGCTCCAGATTTCATATATATTATGCTGCTAGGAAATATTTAAAAAAATGTAGCTAAACATAATAGTTAAAATATTTTATAAACGTTATTCTAGAATTATATGTTTTATATATCGGTATTAATTAATCGTATTTAATTAAACAATCGAAACGAATTATGCTGAACTTCACTAAAGATATCGGTACCGTATTACAAATAGTAAAAGTATGTCACTAATATTTTATATTTTCTCAGTAGATGAAATATGAAAATATAAGATAGAGTATTTTAATACTGAAAAATTCATCTCGAGATTTTTGTGGAAATGTCCATGTTTAGCATACCTGATGCCAAAACGGTTCTATAGTAGAGGAGGCAAGACCTGTCCTATGACCTTATCATGTACAGTGGCTATATCACTAAAGGGTGTGGAGGGGGAAGATAATATGTTTTAGTCTGAGATGAATTTCCGTGTAATATTAACCATCCTGAAAGGAACTCTCTTTCTGATAACTCATTCTTTCCCCTCTCATATTGCTCACATGCCAGATCTCGCCTCCTCATCTATACCTTCGAGGACAATGTCTGTCTGTGTATGTGTTTAGCAATTTATTATTAAATTAAGTGGCACCAATAATCCATGTATTGTGGGTCCCTATCACCACGGCATGGCGCGTCCTCAGGTTGCGGATAGAGGAGACGGCCTCCAGATATGGAGGGTAGCTGCGAATATATTGAATAAGCAGTCGTGGACAGCCGATAAGGGGTGGTCCTCCAGCTTGGGGGTTGGGCGAAGGGCTAACAACCCATCACCGTAAAAAACAGCTTGTTACGTATCCCTATAATAAGCCTCGGAATAGGACTGATTCTCTGGCACGACCACAGCAAAGGAATAAGGATTTGAGATTTGGCACTTGGAACGTAACTAGTCTTTATAGAACAGGAGGGGTAACATTAGTAGCAAAAGAACTAGCTAGATATAGAATAGACTTCGTAGGAGTACAAGAGGTTAGGTTAGATGGGAATGGCATATCACAAATAGGAGATTACTTGTTGTATTATGGGGAAGGAAACAATAATCACCAATTAGGAACAGGATTCTTTGTTCATAAAAGAATAAAATCAGCAGTAAAAAAGGTCGAATTTATCAGTGACAGGTTATCATATTTAGTACTTAAGGGTAGATGGTGCGACATCATAGTTATAAATGCTCACGCCCCTACAGAAGAGAAAGACGACCATATAAAGAATAGCTTCTATGAGGAATTGGAACATACTTTTGATCAGTTCCCTAGATATCACATGAAAATTTTATTGGGGGATTTCAATGCTAAAGTAGGACGGGAGGATATTTTTAGACCAACTATTGGAAAAGAGAGCCTACACGCAATTAGTAGTGACAATGGAGTTAGATTAGTCAACTTTGCCACATCGAAAAATTTAATTGTCAAAAGTACAACATTCCCCCATAAGGATATACATAAATATACTTGGACTTCTCCAGATGGATTGACACACAACCAAATAGATCACATCTTGATAGATAAACGGAGACATACTAGTATAGTAGATATTCGAACTTTCAGGGGTGCAGACTGTAATTCTGACCATTATTTGGTGATTGGAGAATTAAGAGAAAGATTATCAGTAGCCAAGCGAGTAGAGCAACAAGTTAATATTACTAAATTCAATATTTTGAAATTAAAGGACGAGGAAGCTAAGCAAAATTATCAGGTCGAAATTTCGAATAGGTTTGCCACTTTAGAAAGTTCCGACGAAGTTGAGAAAGAATTAGATGTTAATAGCGTGTGGGAAAATATCAGAGATAGTATCAAAATTGCAGCTGAGCAGAGCATAGGTTATTATGAAACTAAGAAAAAGAAACCGTGGTTTGATGAAGATTGTTGCATGGTAGTAGAAAGAAGGAAACAGGCAAAATTGAAATTCTTACAGGATCCAGTTGAGGAGAAGAGAGATAATTATTTCAATGAAAGACGGGAAGCAAGTCGTACACTTAGGAATAAAAAGAGAGGTTACTTGAAGGAAAAACTGAATGAGGTAGAAACAAATAGTAAGAATAAAAACATTCGAGATTTATATAAGGGTATAAAGGAATTTAAGAACGGATATCAGCCAAGGGTAAACGTTATCAAGGATGAGAATGGTGACTTGCTTGCAGACTCTCCATCAATCCTAAACAGATGGAAAAACTATTTTGCGCAACTACTAAATGTACATAGGCCAAATAGAAATGATCGGGACGAAATTGAAATACAAACTGCTGAGCCATTTATACCCGAACCCACGCTTACAGAAGTCGAAATTGCGATAGAAAATCTGAAAAAGTACAAGTCTCCAGGTATCGATCAAATTCCAGCAGAATTAATACAAGAGGGTGGGAGTGCATTATATAGCGAAATTTATAAACTTGTACTTGCTATTTGGGAAAAGGAAATTTTACCAGAACAATGGAAGGAGTCCATAATTGTACCTATTTTTAAAAAGGGGGACAAAACCAACTGTGGTAACTTTCGAGGAATATCACTTTTGTTGACATCGTACAAAATTTTGTCCAATATTCTTTTGAGAAGATTAACTCCGTACGTAGATGAAATTATTGGGGATCATCAGTGCGGTTTTCGGCGTAATAGATCGACTATTGATCAGATTTTTTGTATTCGACAGATAATGGAGAAAAAATGGGAGTATAAGGGTACAGTACATCAGTTATTCATAGATTTCAAAAAGGCTTATGACTCGGTTAAGAGGGAAGTATTATATGATATTCTTATTGAATTTGGTATTCCCAAGAAACTAGTTCGATTAATTAAAATGTGTCTCAGTGAAACGTACAGCAGAGTCCGTATAGGTCAGTTTCTATCTGATGCTTTTCCAATTCACTGCGGGCTAAAGCAAGGAGATGCACTATCACCTTTACTTTTTAACTTCGCTCTAGAATATGCCATTAGGAAAGTTCAGGATAACAGGCAGGGTTTGGAATTGAACGGGTTACATCAGCTTCTTGTCTATGCGGATGACGTGAATATGTTAGGAGAAAATACACAAACGATTAGGGAAAACACGGAAATTTTACTTGAAGCAAGTAGAGCGATCGGTTTGGAAGTAAATCCCGAAAAGACAAAGTATATGATTATGTCTCGTGACCAGAATATTGTACGAAATGGAAATATAAAAATTGGAGATTTATCCTTCGAAGAGGTGGAAAAATTCAAATATCTTGGAGCAACAGTAACAAATATAAATGACACTCGGGAGGAAATTAAACGCAGAATAAATATGGGAAATGCGTGTTATTATTCGGTTGAGAAGCTCATATCATCCAGTCTGCTGTCGAAAAATCTGAAAGTTAGAATTTATAAAACAGTTATATTACCGGTTCTTCTGTATGGTTGTGAAACTTGGACTCTCACTCTGAGAGAGGAACATAGGTTCAGGGTGTTTGAGAATAAGGTGCTAAGGAAAATATTTGGAGCTAAGCGGGATGAAGTTACAGGAGAATGGAGAAAGTTACACAACACAGAACTGCACGCATTGTATTCTTCACCTGACATAATTAGGAACATTAAATCCAGACGTTTGAGATGGGCAGGGCATGTAGCACGTATGGGCGAATCCAGAAATGCATATAGAGTGTTAGTTGGGAGACCGGAGGGAAAAAGACCTTTAGGGAGGCCGAGACGTAGATGGGAGGATAATATTAAAATGGATCTGAGGGAGGTGGGGTATGATGATAGAGACTGGATTAATCTTGCACAGGATAGGGACCGCTGGCGGGCTTATGTGAGGGCGGCAATGAACCTTCGGGTTCCTTAAAAGCCATTTGTAAGTAAGTAAGTAAGGCACCAATAATACATCACTCATGAGGAAACTAAATCAGGGGTTATGTCGTAGGATGGCCAGTTCCTTTTCCTTTGACCTTTCTGGAACAGAATTTCATACAAGTTTCCAGGAAGGTGATTCATATTTATTTTTTATTTCAGCTAAGCATTAAAGCACATACATTACTTGTTCATAAAATGAACACTACATGGAAATAGCATGCAAAAATGACAGTAATTAAAAATTGTCATCTTGTGGTTTAGACCCTTATGGAACTAGGTGCCTCATGTTGAAGTCATTCATAAGCTTTTTCAGGATCTACGAAATTATTAAAAATGAAATTTTAAACATATTTCGTAAATATGTCTTCTGTTGTATTTTCTGCAACCGGAGCACAATATTATACTGGTGTAGCAACATTACAAAGTGTATGAATATGGCTTATTAATTTAAGATGGCTGTGGCCAGTAAACTCTGATGCAAATACAGTACCTATTGTACTATAGGGTAAACATTGGTAATTTCGTGATAATTTCATGAAAATTAATTTAAAATGCAAATGTGTAAATATATCCTTATTCCGATTTTTTTCATCTAAAAGACGATAATTTGCTGTACAAATCTGGAGACATAAAAGATTGGACATGTTCTTGAACAAGTGCTAAAAACCACTTTTACAACTTAAGCTAAAAGGTTGGTTATTTCGTGATAACCTTGGTAATTTCGTGATATTACATTGATAATTTCGTGAGAGGTAGAAGAATTGTGGAAAAATTCATTAAAGTCAAATGAAATTCTCATTTATTGTTACAAGACTTCAAACATAGTAATTCTGTCTAATATTCATAGCAAGAAAACATAGAAATACATATCAACACATAATAAGAATGAAATCAAAGTAAAAATTGAAATTGAAAAGGCATATTCTTTGCCTTGAAAGGGTGAACACTTTTATTACGGACTTTACTATAGCCTATATTACTAGGGTAACTCCAAATGTAATGCATAACATTTGTTTAAAAATTATATTTTTATCCTATAGCTTTGCTATTTTCACATAATGTAGATACATCATTTAGGAACAAAATGTCACTTTTCCACATAATCCCCGTCCCTTTCAACTGCCTTACGTAACCTAGGAACGAGGGCCTGTAGACCAGCACGGTAAAAGTCTGGACCAACACGTCTGAGCCACTCTTTGGCAGCATGCACAAGGGAGTCATCTTCTAACCTCGTACCGCGAAGGGATCCTTCAGTTTACCAAAGAGATGGTAATCGCACGGTGCCAGTTCAGAACTGTACGGCGGGTATTTCAGTGTTGTTTATAAGAATTTTCTGATCTGGTCTGTGGTCTTGTGACTGACATATGGTTGTGCGTTGTCATGCAATAGCAGAATAACCTGCTTCTCCCGATGTCGAACAAGACTCAGTCGAGCTTGAATTTTCTTGAGAGCTGCCACATACGCGTCAGAATTAATGGTGGTTCCGTATGGCATGATGCCCATAAGCAAGAGTCCTTCTGAATCGAAAAACACAGTAGCCATAACGTTTCCTGCCGAAGGTGTACTTTTGAATTTCTATTTCTTTGGTGAATTTGCATGATGCCACTCCATTGTCTGCCTCTGTCTCCGATCCAAAATGGTGGAGATAAGTTCCATCTTCTGTCACAATTCTTGCAAATAAGTCATCTAGCACTTATCATTGACACTTAGCATGATAACAAATCAAACAGAAGCTACACTGAACCTATTGCGTCCCCCTTTTCTTTTTTTTGCTATCACATCTTATCTTCAGATTTATAAAATTCGTATTGTAATACAATTTTTAAAATAGTATAATATGTAACGCTTAATACTCAACAAAATTTCGCCTCAAACAGCTAAGATTTCTATCAGTAAATCTAAGCCTATATGTTGACTACAGCTGTATCTAAAATTCCAAAAACATTTCCTAAAATTTCATGATGATACAATAAATCTTTGTACCAGATATCATATGCTTACCTTTAGTAATAAGCCTGTAATGTAATTACAAACATCCACAAAATTTTTACACCTGAGAAGTCGACGCTAACTTGCTCTCTCCAAACATAAAAGCTCACTGAAGCAGCTACAATAGTCATACAAAGCGTAGCTGTATGTTTCTGGAAATTGGACAACATATGCAATCCCTTGGCGGAAATTTGAATCTCGTAACGCCATTGGTTAGTTCACGAAAGAGCAAAGAAAAAGTATCACGAAATAACAACTGCCACGAAATTACCAATGTTTATCCTATTCAAACTTCATTGAATTCGGCTTACGGAACGTAATCAAGTCGTAAGTCGAGGTCTATCTATGGTAAACTATATCTATACTCTTGTGGTGTTTGTTTTGGTATAAGTCTTTTGTTCTCTTTGCCATCTGTATTAAGAGAAGTCAGATGAGAGGAGTGTTATGCCAATTAAGGTAAAGGTCTGTAGCAAGTTTCCACAAAATTTATTTTAATATTACACTATATCTTATAACACAATATTTTAGAAACATTTACACATTTGTTAGAAACAAAATAAATATATAATTGAGAGTATTTATGTCCATGGCACATTTCTATTTTTTGGCATATTCCGATGATTTGCCAAAATTTTCATAAAAACCACAGATGAATCACAGGCAGAGTGAGTTATCTCAGTTTTGGAGAGTATATATTTTATTGGATGACAATATTTTTTGTTTTACATTATACCCCAGACTTATTTCTAATCCAGTCACGATAGTGGGAGACTCTGGTCCACACTGCAGGGTTAAATGCGCAGGGCACTACTAACCATGAAGTTATTCCAACCTGGGTACCGTTAACAAGAAGAGCACCGCCGGAATCACCCTGAAAATAAATTCCATTATAGAAATTATTTAATTAATTTGAAGTATTAGTCTAAACGCAATATAAAAGTATTATCTGATTATTATTTTCTAATTTATCTACTCTGTTACCTACAGATGATGCAATAATTATTGAAGTCACAGGTATAATTATGCACGAATTGGTTGTCGGTAATAGATGTTTAGCAATTTTCTTAGACTTTAGGAAAGCTTTCGACAAGGTCAGCCATCTATTACTGCTGAACAAATTGTATGATATGGGAGTGAGTGATATTCCTCATAAAGTTATATATTATTCCGATCATACTTAAACACAAGTTATTAGATAACAAAAATTAATACATTTATATATTAATACAGGTGTACTTTAGGGAACAATTTTAGACCTTGTTGTATTTTTAATATAATATCTTAGTGATCTATTAAACATTGATTTTAAAGTACATAATGGCTCCTCCTACTCTTATGCTGGTAGTACGATGCTGATTATTTAGTCCTTTAACTTGGAAGTATGGTTATAAACAGAGGGCGGATGTTGATGAAAAGTCATTTTCTTATTTTTCACATTAGGACGATGCCTATTAATATAGAAATCCTTTCTATGTTTATATCAACGTAAAAAAGACGTTCTTAACGTTTTTGAACTAATAGGTCATTTTTATATTTTTTTTCGACATTTTTTGATCATTTTTAATACTTTAAAGAACTTTTAGATCACTTGGAATGCATTTTACTTTCTTCTTTACCGATAGGTCTGTTAAATCATTTTCAAACCAAATAGGTCAGTAGCAATTACCAACTGAATAAGTGAATAGCAATGAAGTTTGAGTTTTATAGTTTGAAACAGACTCTAAAGTTCATCCCTCATTCCATTGAAGGCTTCACTTCAGACAACGGAAGTAATGTAATATGCGTGACAGCAGCTTAGTTTAAGTGAACACTTTGACCGCTACTGTTCTTTTGTCAGTACGAGGCTGTCTTTAGAATTTATGTTGGAAGGGGGGAAACTTTCACCATGTCCTGGACAGGACATTGTGTCCTCAACATAGTTCGGAGAAAATCCCTTTCAGGAGCTAGCAGAATTTGTTATATGCGCATATTAGTACTTCCTCATTCCAACGCAGACGTAGAGCGTGCCTTTAGTGCGATAAATGTAGTGAAAAATAAGCAGAGAAATAAAATGAAGCTCCCACTTCTGTCGACGATTTTAGCTACCGGTATTCGATTCAGATTATAAAGATGTGGCAAAGAATGTTACACGTATGTATTCCCATCTTGAAATGCTGACATTAATCAGGACTAAATGTACCTATGAACGCGGTGCGTCTGGTGTGATTATGTAGAACTCTAGAAGAAACAACAACTTCAACCAGCAGTGATGTGTTGAGTGACGAAGAAATTCACATCCATATAAATGGAAGTGTGCTTCATCTGGCATCAACATGTTCATTATATTGGTGTCGTCGTTTATTAAGTTCAGGAATTCGTTACAATGCTAAAGCCGGCTTACTTTGTCTTTCTGCTTAAGCTTTGTGTCATTTGAAAGTTATAGGGTGAAACTTCAAAATACTGATGCCAATATTCAATGTCATGTAGGCGAAGAGCTAAATCATGTTGAGTTGACTTTTTTGACTATTAAACACATTATTATAAATGACAATTAAAATTTATTACATGTACCGTCTATGCTTATCCTTAAAAAAATTATTAAACACAGTTTCCTACAGTACCTGGTATACGACCTAACATGGACGTTCAGAATATTTAGTGTCCTTGCGGATCCTTCCGCACTGTATTTTGACATCCACAAAAGCAGAGTAAGGCCGGCAACATACTGCATCAAAGATTCTGCCTAGTACAAGATGGTTTTATCTTCTGAATGAGCAAAATTACCGGTATTGGGAACCAAACTCAGAGGTATCATGTTAAAAAATGATGTTATCAGATTAGTCTCTAGAGAATTTACATTAAATGTGTTTAATAAAACATATTTTTACTTCACATTTGAATTGTATTTCTAAAACCTGTCAGGTGACATAACCAGTACAACAGAGATATTGCCATATCCCTTTTCAGATGTCTCACAAATACCACAATCAATAATATATAATTTTCTGCAATAAATCGTTATTGATCAGACCATATACTTTTCCCCCATATTTAAGATTATTTTTGAAGGATAAAAGATAGTGACAGTCGCCACTATTGAAAGCTATTACTTACACTGCAGACTTCTGCTCCTTCCCCTGGAATGCCTGAACAGATCATGTCAGTAGTCGGTTGTTGTTGCATACTATCCAGACATTGTTCATAAGAGTATATCTCCAGAGATACTTCGTGGAGATGACGAATGGATTCACATCCGTACTGTGTTGAAAGAAATGAGTTTATATGGTGAGATGTATGATTATGTATTGTATACAGAGCAATATAAAATAAGTATTGTGAAATCATGCTACTTCTGACTTCACTAATTCGGAATTCTCTATAATTCAGACAGTTTTTTATATATGCCGCTTGGAGATTAATATTGCACACATTGAAGGCTAAAGTGAATACAAAGAGTGAAAATGTGGTGAAAAATTCAAATTATCCAGCATAAGATTCATTTAGGTAAATTAATTCAATTTGTGTACTGTAATCAAAACTATCAGACATTTCATCTTGCTTTAAAATAAATTCATTATTTTAACAAACAGCAGCTCAAACGGATATAGGCAGCACTTGTCTCTTTCTTTAAATCACAGTCTGAAGATTCAGAAGCTAGTACAGGGATATCATTTTATTTTTACTTCAATTTTTATTGTACCTGAGTTTTTTAATGTACTTCATTCCAACCCCTTCTACTAGTAAACTTCCAACCGATCTCCACACAGAACCGAGGCCGCGTATGCAGTACTGAGTTGGTAAGTATAGTACGTTCCAGAAATATGTTCGCGTTTTCCAATGACGAAAGAGCTTTCAATATTGAATCATATTTTCGCACAGGTACTGTCGTCCGTTTGCCTACGTCGCATCCCGGTTCCCCCACCTGCTTCTGTTCGTCCCTCTGTAAAGTCTAATATCTGGGCTGTCTTAGCTCTTTTCTGAAAACATTAATTTCTGTTAGGAATTGGACGTCTACGTAATATTATACAACTGTTTAAAATAACTTAAATAAAAGGGCCTCGTTAAGTAATTAACTGTCACGTGAATTCCCTCCTTTCTACGACTCTGCGACAAAACCACTTGAACGGACAGTAGATACCATTTCTGAGTAAGTTTATCTTTTCGGATCGGGCAGAAGTGAAGATTAAATTTACAGTACGTAAGGTACGCTTTTATAGAATAGGTATAGAATTATTTGTACATGAGTTACTTGTACGAAGGACGAAACTGGTAATTGGAATTAGGTACAATAGTCTATAGTGCGATAATATGCACAAAAGAACTGAAGCCTGTCTCGAAATGAACGGCCACCATCTTAAAAAATGTATTTAAATATCCATGTTATGATTATTTTTCAATTTAACTTCATTCTCTATATTGTACGCTAATGTGCTGCAATAGTACAATATACACTGCATAATTAATACGTACGAATGAATGTAGCTCAATTCGTGAGTAAAAATACTAAGCGTTAATACAGTACTGTATTTTGATTAAACAAAAACCTAGTGAAAATTATCAAACTCAAAATTGCGATATTTCCTACTTTACATAAATGGATAAACTATTTTTCTTCCCTCCTATACCTAGTAAAGTGATTTGTATTTTACGCCAGTACCATCGAACTCCAGTCTTGGAAGGGGGAGCAAGCGGTGTTTCCGGTTCTAGACCTTTAATCCACAGATATAAGCAGGTTAATATTAAAAATGTTAGTAAAAATAAAATGATGTCCCTGTACTTTCTGTGCACTTACTTATGGTAGGCATATTTGATGTACTTACACATTTTGATCCCCACCCTATTGCTACGCTTGCCGCTCCAACAGTGGGTTCTTCACCGGCTACAGGAAGTTTGGTGGGTTGGACTTTAGTACTGTACGTGAGCGGTGGATCTATCTATGACACAATTTCATCGTATGTTGTCACTCATATTCTAACTTTTCAAATTGTCAATATCAGATTATTAATACGAAATAGAGAGAGAACTAAAATTATTTGATTATCAGATGAAGAGTGTTGCCCAGACCTGCAGAACTGTAGCCCCTCAGAGCGACTGTCTTACCATCCCTCCTATCCCACCCACCTTTTCTACCAGTGCGGTCATGGCGTTCTAGTTACGCTCGGCTGCATCAACATTCATTCTCGCGGCGGCAGGTATACAATACGCTATCAAGAATTACAATTGAATAGATAATAAAATCCTTAGAAACATACCTTTAGAAAGTAAGAGGAAAATGAATGAGGGAAATAAAGCAGTTAAAATACATGTAAAATAAATTTAAAAATGTATCCTATGTGTGCATATAATGTAAGAAAGTCTACCTATGTATTTGTATTGTATTGTATTTATTAACATTCCATGGTATTCATACATGCTTACAGCTAGAATATGGAACAAGTCAAAAAACTTAATACTATTATAAAATTTTAATTTATAGTCGCAGTCTAGATGAAATATATACAGACGAGATTTACAATATAGTCTACTAGTACAACACAAAGTTTTAGTATCAATTTCATGAAGTGTTATTGAATGTCATGAATTCACCTACAGAATAGAAGGCGTGAGAAATGAGGTACTTCTTTAATTTGGTCCTAAATAATCTTATGTTTTGAGTTTCATTTTTTATATCGATAGGGAGGCTATTAAAATTTTTTACTGCCATATAACGCACTCCTTTTTGATAGCACGATAGACTTGCCGATGGAGTATGAAAGTCATTTTTTGACGTGTATTTATGCTATAAACTGTTGAATCAGTTACAAAGTTTTCACGATTACATACGAGGAAGATTATTAATAAAAAGATATATTGACAAGCCATGGGCATTATTTGTAGTTTTTTTTAAATAGTCCTACACGATTCCCTAGATTTGGCACCTACTATTATTCTAATTACTCTCTTTTGTATTAGAAATGTACTGTTACTATCTGTGGAATTTCCCAAGAATATTATTCCAAAACTCATTACCGAGTGGAAGTATGCAAAATATATTGTTTTTGAGGTATTGATATTTACTATCTTTTGCATACATCTAATAGCAAAACAAGCTGAATTTAGTTTGGGGGTAATTGCTTTAATATAGTTTTTCCAATTTAACACATTATCAATTTTTAAGCCAAGAAATTTGGTTGTTGTTTCTAATAGGATCTATTATTAATTATTGTGCTAGAAATTTGCGACGTTGAATTTGGAAAGGATTTAAATTGAATTATGTTAGTTTTGTTACAATTTAATACTAATTTATTGACTGAGAACCAGTCACATATTTTGAAGAGAATTTCCTCTGTTGAAGATTGGAATGTGTTGGAGTTATTGGCTGTAATTACTATACTTGTGTCATCTGCAAATAATATGGGATGACCTACATCTTTTATTAGGGGGGCAAGACCTGGTTAAGGTTTTCTCCGGAGTTTTCCCTCAACCCAATACGAGAAAATGCTGGATAACTTTCGGTGCTGGACCCCGGACTCATTTCAACGACATTATCACCTTCATTTCATTCAGACGCTAAATAACCTAGATGTTGATACAGCGTCGTAAAATAACCCAATAAAAATGTATTGCTGGTCTTAACTGGTTTTACTAGTATAGGACGATAAATAAATTTTACGTTGATAAGTGAGTGATAGCTATATGACCGGATGTCAATTCAACATTGTAACGCACTCCAGCCAGATAAATAAATAAAAAATGAATAAATACACAATACGCGTACTGCAGTTTAAAGAGAACTGGTACATGGCAAAATCTAAACCCGTAAAGAAATACTACTTCCAAAGGAAATGGGAATATGATTATTTTGTTGTTGAAGATGAAAGAATCGCTTGTTTACTGTGTCCCATCAAATTATTTTTACTCGTCATTTCAATTTTAAATCACATTTCAATAAAGCCCATATTGAGAATTATGGAATGCACAAACTTTCGGGTAAGTTCATTATTACGAACTGTAATATTGATTATTTATTTATATACTCTTAAATTAATGACGACACTCGTGTTCATTTTGAATTGAAATTAATAATGACTTTCAAGTTTCATTACTTAAATGCTATAAATCTATGTTTCTGTAGGTGATGACAGGAAGAAAATTTTCGAAAATCTAAAGCAGGCTAGGTGCAAAGAAATCTCAAATAACCTACCGACAGGAAATCTAGCATAATTATAAACCTTGAAACGAGACAATGCATTATAAATACAATGAATTTATTACAATCCTTTTTGAAAATTACAGTGCCGCCAGTGATGGACCTTGACTCTACGCGGAATTTGATCATTCCCAATAGAAGTGGAGTGAGGCTGACGTCATATTTCCCCTACTTACGAGTTCTGCAGGCCTGGCCTATTGTCCATTGTTCCAAATAGAATGAAAATGTGAGCAAGAAGTGGACAGAATGGATGAATTATTACCGTTAGGACTGCAATTATGACGGTCCCAATTATGCAGTTTCAAAATTACACCTGCACAACGATCGCTCGCACAGTTTTCAACAATGATTCTTCAAGAAAATCTCGCCAAAATCTGTAAGATTTTGGATAACTCCTATTGTTTCTAACAAGCTTGACTGGAAGCGTAGTTTCACGGTTTTCAGAGGAATCAACAACCTTCTGAAGGTTTACTACAACCAAGAGAGAAGTTTAAATCTCATGACGTAGCTGTATTATCAATCATCATGGAAGTTCGTCAGTTTCCCGCATTGGGGTCGGAGTGTTAACTATGTTCCTATGGGAATGATTGGGGAAAAACTGGATATATGTGTCGTCAGACTGCCTATTTTAAAGAGATATTATGAATGCTCATTATTTATATAATTTCCTAGTTTTGTAAAATTGGTATTATTATTGCAGTATAAAGTCATAGTTTTGTAGACACGATTTAGAATTTTAGCAGGAGATAAAGTAGTCATATTAGGAACTACTGCTCAACTGGTCAGTGATTGTTAGCAATTCCGTTATGTTTGAATATTGAAAACATAGTCCGTTGATGTTAATAGATCGGGTATCAGAGGAAATGTGTTGTCAATGGTTTCCAATTTAATGTTCAGCCATTATATTCATATGCATATTAAAAAAAAACACAATTATGTGGTATGCATAGAGTGGTCAAATATTTCATTTAAACTTATAGATCATTAATAATATTGTAATAAATATTGTAACTGTGTTGTTGGAAAATTGACAATTAGTATGTAGTGTATTTGTTATTATTATTATTATTATTATTATTATTATTATTATTATTATTATTATTATCACCAGGCTTCAAGACTTGGGACCCGATGCAATAAATTTACTGTGCATGTACTATACTGGGTGTTCATTTCAAAATGTGTCATGACGTCACTGTTGTGAGTCAGCGATTTGAAGCGAGTTTCAGCTTTTACGTCAGAGAAGTTGCCTATTAATCAAGGCGTTCAATCTGAACTTGAAAACGTGTATGGTATAAATTGAACGTTGTAGCAACAGATGGCTTTCTGTAAAGTCTGTGTGCTACCATAACCTCTTTCGAACTGTGTTTTGCGTGGGCAAGTCGTTCGCAGAGTATTTGTTATCATCGGTTGCGTACGGCAACATTCCACAGTAGAAATCAAATGTTCCGTGTCCATGTTGACCGTCGTAGTTAATGTCAACAAATACGTAGGTAGTCGTCTTAACCCTTTCCCTATATTCCGACAGTAAGAAGAAACTCACCTCAGTACGTGTTTCCAAACAGTTCACATTCCTGCCACTACAGGCGTTACCGTATGTATCGGTAAGTACTCTTCAGAATGAACGCCGTACTTGCTAGGCAACTTCTCTGGCACAAAGGTAGTACGCCTCTGCGGAAGTGTAGGAAGATTGAATTCTCTAGGCTCATCGGCTAGCCACATGACGACATACAACGAGCCAAGACACACTTTGAACTGAACACGCAGTAGTTGTTGACTCGCTGCAGGTAGTGAAAGATAGAGATGTGTTGAGGTAACAACGTTGCTATTTGAAGAGTCCACTACAAAAATTATGGTTGTCACTTTCTTGTCGAATATGAACCAAGACTGTCAATGCAGAGCTTAAGACATATAGAATGTACATACAGCGTTATATGGCATTAACACTGATAGTCGTTGTCCAGTAATGATCGGAAAATCACAGTTAAGCTTTGAGCGCTAAGCATTTCAAACTTTCAATTGCTTCTCCTGCAAAATGTATTCCAAATGACATCCATCATTCTTGCAGTGGACTCTTCATTTAGAATAGAGTACGGTAGTATGGGGAAACCACACACATATGGACATTCTGAAAGTAAATATACATTACACAATGACAATGTCAAAAGAATATGAAAAGCGTTTATTCTCCTGTCTTTTATAAGCATTTGTGTTTAATTATACACAGTGTTAATGGTGGAAATACACATGTAGCAATTTTAATTTCTTCATTTATCCTATTGGTCGTCTTTAGGAAGTGCAGTTACAGTACCGAATTGTAATGTACTACAAGATACATTTTCAGTGTCTCAAACGTAAATCTTTTTCGATTATCTGCCAAACACAGTTTGTACTGGGACAAGCTACGCTCTACGTCGCATGACGTGATAGGAGCAAAACGAAGAAACCTAACATCATTGCAGTATCTAAGAGACAGTCTTTTATTCTCGGGTGACTCTTGTCCACTAATTTGCTGTTTATATTATACAATGTTCCATATCCATTATTTTTACATAAAATTGATTTCCACTTCTGTTTTACACGTTCAGTAACCGGTGTACTTGGTGTCTCTTTAATTCCCTGTGTCATTTCCTCAATTAATTTGAGGGCTTCCGGCATCTCTTGCTCTGACTTTTCTAACCGTGTAATAGTTTCAGACACAGTTTGAAAATAGGTTTGTATGAAAACGAAATTATTCGTCAGAACCTTCAAATCCAGAGCGTTCTCCTTTGCGTATTTGTTGGCATTCATTCTACAGTACCCCCACCCACTGCACGCTTAATATTATACTCAGTATGCCGTTATGCGGATTTCCCCACTGAACTGCTCCATCGGGTCCGTAGCTTCGAAGCCTAGTTATCACTATCATCATTGCTATCTCTGTTTTCTTTCTTTTTTTTTTTTCTTGTATTAGCTCGACGAGAGCTCTGTAGTATTCTTTTGACCCTGTTGACCTCTACAGGGCTTTAATTTAATTTGTATTATTTACATCGCTGTTTGTATTTATTTTTATATTTATATGTGCTATCTGGTGGATGGAAGAGAATGCCTCATGCCCATAATTCTGTCAGATTAAATAAATAAATAAATAAATAAATAAATAAATAAATAAATAAATAAATAAATAAATAAATAAATAAATAAATAAATCATTGCGCTTATTCTGTTTTGGAGTAATATGAAAAATACTACTGCTACTACCGGGAATAATAATAATAATAATAATAATAATAATAATAATAATAATAATAATGTTGATATAATGGGTACTTGTAATACCGGTCCGTCTCTGTAAAATGAGGTGGCTATCATTGGGAAGATCCCAGATTCAGATGCACGGCCATCTCTCCTAGTCTCGAGGTAGAAATTTCACAGGAAAACTTCTGGGTTGGGACACCTGAAGGGTGTTGATATAATGGATACCTGTAATACCGGTCCGTCTTTGTAAAATGAGGTATAATTTCAATTTTTTCCACCAGTAGCAATAACATTCGCTTACGATTTTAATAGACATTCAATCGAATACAGTAAGTTGGTGTCTTTGTCTATGACTACAACATCTTGTTTGTTTGTAACATTCTGTAAACTGTTTATATGCGACGGAGTACACTTCACGCCTTACCAAAAGCTATTGTTTTGATAACAATTTTGTTGCAAAATATTAGTTTACCGAGCGAGGTGGCTGACTATCATTGCAAGATCCCAGATTCAGATGCACCGCCATCTCTCCCAGTCTCGAGATGGAAATTTCACATGAAAATTTCTGGGTTGGGACATCTGACGGGTAGTCTTAGTCGCTGCCTTCCGTACCTTATAGTAATAATGTAAGACGTTTCTTGAATGAATGTAGTAACTTAATACCTCAACAATACAGTATACCTACTAACTCATGAAGCATGATTTCTCATTATAACATCCGATGAGATACTTGTTTCACACTAATAACTGAGCCCTTCCATGACTCAACACTGCGAGCCGATATTGATGCATTAAGCACTTATGACTAGAACATCTACAAACTTTAAGCACGACACTATAAAATAGATTATGTTACAATGAATGACGAAAAACACTCTGTATACTTTTTATTTTATAAGATAGGGAACCTGCAAATGACGTGATTCTTACCTTCAAAATAGCAATATCGTTTTTCCAATATTTGTGGTTGAGATAGTTTTCGTGGTATATCCAGTCTATAACATTATGCACAGAACCTCCTCTTTTGTAATTGTTGGAGCCTGCACGAATTGTGTAATCGTCCATAGAGCCACTGGAATAAATCAATACATATAATTATATCGTTCTTAATCATCATATTACGGTATTAAAATACTTTTCGCACGCTGTCGTATAATAGTACATTATGCAACGAGCCTATAACGGTAGTAATTAAGACGCGAGTATGTTTATGAAACGAGCGCAGGCGAGTTTCATAATTTTCATACGAGCGTCTTAATTAACATTATAGGCAAGTTTCATACGACTTCTTATGCTCGACCATATTTCTAACTTGAAATTATTCATAAGTATTCATATTATTCTTATCTGACTGGGGAGCGGAAGTGACCTTGTGCAATATCTCGTAAATTGTGAGATGTGCGCAGACGCGAAAGTATTGATTTTTTCCGAGGAACAAATGTCATTGACCTTGATATAATCTAGAGAGTAAAATGAACATTAATCTTGATATATCTTGGAAATTGATTTAGACGTTGAAAAACGAGATGACAAATTGAATTTATTTGAATATTATTTACAATTAACGCTAATTATTATAGTAACAGAACATAACCTTCTGCGACAGTATTGGATTTCCAGCCTCCGTGACGTTTCGCTCGTTGTCTTTCGATTCCATATCCGAGAATAATCGATACTTGCGCTTTCATATTGCTACAATGGTGCTTTCTGATTGGTGGAAAACCTGAACTTTAATGAACAGGTGTACTTTAATGAGGTCCATTAAAGGGCTGCTGCCAGGTGTATAATTACTACATTTCGGCATGGTCGAGCATAAAATATATTTTAACACGCTTGCCTGTCGGTAAAATACGGTATCTAGTTTTAGGAAAGGCTATCGAAAAAGTGTTTATTTAAGATAAGCTATTTTTGTAGCTTCATAATGCCTTCTACAAACTTATCAATAGGGACCGAATTTGAAAGGGAATACCTATTTTATGTTTTGTCATGAAGTACGAAATAATCAATAACAGCGTCGATAATTATTTTGAAACTCAAGATTGCGTGAGTTTAAATTCCATTTCTCCCCATTTCATTCTGTGTTCCCCTTTTCAGCATCATCTCTCTTTATTATCCTTTTTTTTTTTTTTGACAATACATGACAAAAATTTCGAAAATTTATTTTATGATAGAAAACATCACAAACGCCTATACTGATGCAGACTGACGTGTTCTACAGTGGCGAGGCTCTTAAGAGGCATTTGAGGTATAGCCTACCCAAAAAATTAAATTTTTGTACCTAGTAACAGTAGGCCTACAAGTTCGTAATAACGATGTATCGTAACACTTGGCTTCACTCCAATTCTTCCCTATATTAAGTTCACTGTTGTTGGCAGTCATTCCAGAATGGACAGTTCAGTGCTAGAGGCTTGTGGCAGAAGCTTCTAAGGGCATGGCTACGATCTTGACTCGCAAGCTTGAGGTGGGACCGGGGAGAGGGTATTGATAACGCTAGCCTCAACAATAATACTTTGCATTGTATAGGTGTTCTGTGAATGCGCTGCGTTGTTGAGTGTTATTTTAATCAAAAGTGCATTACGTGTATGTGTTCCATATTAATTTTGTGTAAAATGGCTCATATTGAGATAAAATTGGTCATTATTTGTAGAATTAAAGGAGAAACCGTTTTGAAGTTGGACGTATGAAATAAAACGTGCTTACAAAGATAGGAGATGGACACTACATTTACATAGTAAAATAGCGGATGGAGGAAGACAAAATAGAAGTTAAATTTTTATGGTATAAGAAATATCCTTGACTAACAGGGTACTCTGAGACAAATAAGTTATATTGTTATAACGCGTGCGTCCACTTAATTTGTAATGTTCGATACTATGATCATATCTCACCTTCTTTCGAGAAGTTATCATGGCTTAGGTTACATGAGAGGAGAAATCTGCACTCGCTTTCTCTCTTATATTGAATTATGCACACTTCATCCCCCTATTATTTATTCGCTTGTTTTCATGCTCTCTCTCGCTATCATAATATTAATACTCGATCACAACGCGATAACACGCTAGAAATTCCACTTCACACATCATCTCTGTATTCCTCATCTTTCACTGTTGCTACCTCTCGTCACTGGAACTCTCTGCCGCCTGAAGTCAAGGGCTGCCGAACATTGAAATCTTTCAAATCCAAGTTAGAAAATTATGTTATGACGAGTTGCCAAACTAACTTACTATTATGATAAGTGTTGTATTGCATGTTTCCACGTATTCACATTTTTTTTAATGTTCTAGTGATGTTTAACTTATTTTATATTTATGTTTTCATGTTTTCCGATAATGGTATATCTATAATGTGATAAGTTGAGCTATATATAATCATAATTTTCCTTGCTGTGTGTACTTAAAAATATTGTATTCATTGTATGCTTTGTACTGCACTATTTTACTACTACTATTATTGTTATAATAATAATAATAATAATAATTATTATTATTATTATTATCATTATTACTATTCTTATTTACTATTATTATTATTATTATTATTATTATTATTATTATTATTATTATTATTATTATTATTATCATCATCATCAATAATTGTCTTATTTTTTATACTTTGTATGTCTTATTTATTTTGACCTGCTGTACACATTTTATTATGCTTTTTTCTTTCTTTCTGTATGTTATATATTATGTCTGATTTCTATTTACTTGTTGTTTACATTTTATTATTATTATCTTATTCAGCTTTGGTGTAAAATTGTAGTGTACTTTGTAAATTTGTAGTGTTTTTGTAACGCGGTTTTACTCCTGGTTGAGTGTTAGAGAAGGCCTTATGGCCTTAACTCTGCCAGGTTAAATAAATTATTATTATTATTATTATTATTATTATTATTATTATTATTATTATTATTATGATTATTATTATTATTATTATAGTACCGTTTGTTCTGTATGCTTGTGAAACTTGTACTCTCACTCTGAGAGAGGAATATAGGTTAAGAGTGTTTGAGAATAAGGTGCTTAGGAAAATATTTGGAGCTAAGGGGGTTGAAGTTACAGGAGAATGGAGAAAGTTACACAACGCAGAACTGCACGCATTGTATTCTTCACCTGACATAATTAGGAACATTAAATCCAGACGTTTGCGATGGGCAGGGCATGTATCACGTATGGGCGAATCCAGAAATGCATATAGAGTGTTAGTTGGGAGACCGGAGGGAAAAAGACCTTTGGGGAGGCCGAGACATAGATGGGAGGATAATATTAAAATGGATTTGAGGGCGGTGGAATATGATGATAGAGACTGGATTAATCTTGCACAGGATAGGGACCGATGGCGGGCTTATGTGAGGGCGGCAATGAACCTTCGGGTTCCTTAAAAGCCATTTGTAAGTAAGTAAGTATATTATTATTATTATTATTATTATTATTATTATTATTATTATTATTATTGTTATTATTATTATACCTGTACTCTGTTTGGAGATGAAAATGAGTGGTCATCATCTTGTTGTGAGGCCTGTGTCACAAAAAATTTTAATAGAAAAGCCGAGAAACAACTGCTCTATAAAAAGATGCAAGGTAAGCAGATTTTTTCAGCCTGCCCAATATTTACACCTTATCTTCGCCACTGCTTCTATACCAAACTCATCCTAGTTTTGGACTCGCCCAGTACGCCCTACGGAGCATGTTGTAGCGTGAAGGTGTGAAGTTGGCAGTAGCTGTAGGCTAGTAGCAGACGCAGACATTAAAAATCTGCATAAACAAACTTAGTCAATTCTTATAAGAATAATTCTGATCTTGAAAAATTAATGAAGTGCAGTGATTTGGAGTTCAAAGTCCTAACCAAGTATTGACTATTGGTTTCCATTGATGTTGGGCGATCATTTTCCTAGTCAAAAGACATTTTACATCCAAAGAAACCTTTAAACATATCGAAATGTTGAATGTAATTAAGTACAATTCTTTCTTGACTCAGTAAGGTGAAAATAGAAATGATTACGCTTTCCTTTTTTTTTTTTTTAATCTTGTTATATCTCACTTTCAAGCGCTTTCTTCGAAAATGTTTTTCCCTCTTTTAATCCCTTTTTAATTAATTTTTCCCTTTAAAGTCAGGTGTCTACTTACCATAATGACAAAATAACAACTGGTAATTTAATAATCTAATCTAATCATGAGATTTGAATTTTAGCAAATGACGTTTGATGTTTTATAAAATACATTAAGTATTCCAAATAAAGTGTTGCATAAGTTGAGAAATTAAATGTAGAAAGTAAATGTACACGTGGAAACATTTGCAATTATATATTTCAATAAAATTAAATCGATGTAATTTAGTTATTTTCGAAAATTGATAACTATATATATGTTATGACAATGCTATAAGTCTTGAAATTTCATTACACTATACTATACATATAGGCTACAATTTACGGTTAAAATATTACGACAAGGATTATATTGTACAAAGACATTTTATTCAACATACTTATAAATGCAGTGGGCTGCAGTTAGCAAGAATTCTTGATCCAGTATTGTAGCACCGCATTCATGTTCAGAGAAAACCTGCAGGGACACCTGAAATGAAATCGCAATTGTACAAAACAGAGAAAATAAGGCGACACTATATTTTTCAGCGTAAGAATTTGCAACATTTCTTGCTACACTACTACTATTACTGATCTAATATATTCGCATTACTATTACTTCTGCCATTAGTGCTACTGCTACTACTATTAGGCTACTACTACTACTGCTGCTACTACTGCTACTATCACTGCTACTACTACCGCTACTACTACTACTACTATTGCTGCTACTACTACTATTGCTACTACTGCTACTGCTAATACTGCTACCACTGCTGCTACTGCTATTACTGCTACTACTACTACCACTGCTATTACTATTACTACTGCTACTACTACTACTACTGCTACTACCACTGCTACTAATACTGATACTGCTACTGCTACTGCCACTGCTGCTACTGCTATTACTACTACTACCACTGGTACTACTATTGCTATTACTAATACTACTGCCACTGCTACTACTACTGCTACTAGTACTACCACTGCTGCTACTAGTACTACCACTGCTGCTACTACTACTACCACTGCTACTACTAATGCTACTACTACTACCACTGCTACTACTAATGATATTACTACTACTACTACTATTGCTACTGCTACTACTACTGCTGTTGCTACTACTGCTACTAATACTGCTACTACTACTGCCACTGCTACTACTGTTACTACTACTACTACCACTGCTACTACTAATGATATTACTACTACTACTACTGTTACTACTACTACAACTACTACTACCACTTTTACTATCACCACCAACGTTCCTATTACTATTACTTCTACCAACACTCAATATTACAACTAATTGAATGTATTGTAAGTATCACTGCGACTGTATAACTAAGAAGTTAAGACCTGAACAAAACACGCGCAGAGGGGAATTCATTGTTGTGCCTGATAATAATTCACTACAAGCCATATTATATTTTACACTTGACACACACATGGTGGGACAACCGTGACTTGAGGTATACATGACGTAATTCCTTTAAAACGCACATCACGTTCACTATTCACAGCCATTAACGCCCGAGCAAAGCTTAATGACTTAGTTTTACTTACATCTTCGCAGAAAATAGTAATAGTAGGCTAATAATAATAATAATAATAATAATAATAATAATAATAATAATAATAATAATAGCAATACTTTCAGCTTTAGTAGAATATAAGCAGATATTACCCATTTTATTCTCAGATTTACTGCGAGTATAATAGGCCTATTCCTTGAATCTATCTAATATTGCTTTACCACCTTCCTACCTATTTCTCCGAATACAGAATTCTGAATAGATATTTCCCGAAATATTATTTTTACGATTGAATTTTTTTAAAATACACATTTACAAAAACATGTAGCAGTAACGAATTACAGATTTTACGTACAGTTTAATTATGGAACAACGTAATAAACGTTCCTACACTTTCAAGTTTCAGTCAAGATTAAGAGTGAATTTTGTAACGAAATCAGCATGCGGTGGGCTGAAATTATTATTAGACGTAAGGGCGTCGTCAGGGAGGTGACATGGGGAGCAGCTGCCCTCCTAGACAAATTAATTATGAAATTGTTTTCATAGTGTACTGTATTGTACTGTACTTGTTATTCCATTATAATAATACAATTAATTAAATATCTATTATTTACTTATCAATACAAATGTTTCTAGTTTATTATGCCTACTTATTTCCCTGAAAACTCTACAAAATTTTAAGCTGCCTCCTCCTACCTTGGAAGCTAGCGACGCCTCTGGTTAGACGGCTACAATATTATTAAAAGATATGGCCGAGATGGAAGACTCGAGCTATCATTGAATTGCGCTTCAGAACCGTCTGGAACGTGTTGTGCAACGCTACGGGACATAAAAAGAAAACAGACGGCTGGAGTATCTGCGGATTGTTGATTGCAACTTTATCACGTCATAGGCTATGGTCATTAATTGTCAGATGAAGTGACAGATTAATAAAATTGCAATGAAGGGTGTAATGTAAATATTGTAGAGATATATACAAAATTTCACTGGAAAAAGTCAAAGGCAAAATATTGTAAATAGAGATGCAAAATCCCAGTAAATGAGGACAAATACAAGTACTGTAAAAAGATTTGCACTAAAAGGTTAAATGGAAGCCGAATTCCAAGTCAATTACTCTTCCGTAATACAATTCGAAAAATGATATTGGAAAAAACTATATAGAGAGACATTAGCTTTCAGGAAATGTTCTGTTCGAAAATTTGGCTTCGGAATTACATCCATTTGGAATTTGCATTTCGTAAATTCCGATTTCGAAAAATTTCGTTCGGAAATTGTTCTTTCTGAAAATTGTATTCAGAAAAATGACCGGGAATCACTTCATCCACCTACCTGAAATGGGTATTTCCCTTCAGAAGCACGTCTGGCATGTTTTACCCATCCATTTCGTGCAACATCAGCATGCGGTCTTTGGAAATCAGCTTTTGACCCTGAAATAATATTAATAAAATAAGTTTAGAGTTAACAAAATTTCATTCCTTTTCATTCTATGTAAGAATGTATAATTTACATAAACTAAAATTAAGTATATACTGCGGCAGTAAATTATATACTGAAACTGTATTAGTTTTGAAAAAATAATAAAAGTTTTTAAATCATCATCATCATCATCATCATCATCATCATCATCATCATCATAATCGTTATAAACTTCAGAGGTTAGGCCTCTTGATCTGCTCTATTTCACAAAGTATTTTTTGTCCTTCACAATTATATTCTTTCTAGTATTTTCTTTATCTCGTAACATTCTGTTTGCTACTGATCTGTGATTGTATATTTATAATAATATGGGTGGACTCGAAAACTCTCTTACTCGGCATTTTCACAAAGAAAATATCAATACCATATTGCCTTATTTCAGAAAATTCCTGTCGTTTCGATACAAGTGGTAGCTCAAAAAGGGATGGAAATACGGTGTGGTCTTGTTTACGAATAGCTGACAATGGCGTCTTGAACGAAATCAATAAAATTTAAATATCTTTCTTTCAGAAGAGAGTTTAGTTGTAGAAATATAATTTAGTGGCAGGATGATAAATCTTTAGAATACAGTGAGTGGGAAAGTATAATTATAATGATTGTTTTTTTTAATCAGACAATCTACTATAACTGCCATCTTATGAACTGGCGCCATGTCATGGAACTAAAACCAAATTACTTGGCGCGCTATACTCAAATCTAAAACGAAAAATTCGTTTATGTCATCCTAGCATTATGAACAGATTGTTACCACATCCAATATCGTGCGTAATCGGCTTATTATGGCACGCGTGCCAATAATAGCAATGACGTATTCGCTATGACGTAATACCGGAACGCTTGGGTGCGGATGCATGCAATCGTCTATATTTCTTCCGGAACGTCAGCCATTCTTTATTCATTCTCTGTTCAATCTCACTGCCATCAATCAATACGATCAATACGAACATATCAACATTTATGTCAGCTATGGATGCAGAATTATTGCATAATTTATTGCCTACAATTTATAATGCTAAGATGGCATAAAGTGTTACATCCAACTCGTGGATAATCTTATTATGACACTCGTGACACGATCGTTCGTGCGACAAACATTCAGTCATGCCATAATTGTCAAGAGTATCCACTTGTTGCATAAATAACTATTTCATCGTCGTTTCGCAACTCAGTGAAAGTCGCAAAATTGAATAAATGGTTGATGTAGCAATTTATCAGCATTGTCTTGATCAGCGGTACCTGAAAAAGCTTTCGTCAATTTTTAAATTCCATTCTACAAGTTGATGCTTAGTTTCATGTTGAGACTGGTAGCATTTCATCACGTATCAAGATTTATTACAAGAATTGTGTGTTCCTTTAACAATTTTAATTATTTATTTGGCGTACCGGTATTAAAATCATATCGTTGATCTTCTGCTGTGCTGTGTTTTTTTTATTTTTTTTTTTTTATTTTATTGGGTTATTTTACGACGCTGTATCAACATCTAGGTTATTTAGCGTCTGAATGATATGAAGGTGATAATGCCGGTGAAATGAGTCCGGGGTCCAGCACCGAAAGTTACCCAGCATTTGCTCGTATTGGGTTGAGGGAAAACCCCGGAAAAACCTCAACCAGGTAACTTGCCCCGACCGGGATTCGAACCCGGGCCACCTGGTTTCGCGGCCAGACGCGCTGACCGTTACTCCACAGGTGTGGACTGTGCTGTGTTGAACGAATCGTGTACAGACCTACATTTCATCTAAATCATCTTAGAATAAAGCCATGCACATTATTTTCTTGTCCATACTGAAGTTACGTTCCACCATTCTAATTCCTTTTTTCAGACTGAAATTTTGAACGTTAATTTTTGAAACATTTCGCAGATCTATTTGACCTTCTTTGAAACTAAATAAATTAGAAGTGTATATACACATGTAATAAATTAACTTCCCATGTTCATCCTGAACCAATTTCACTGTCTCTGATGCACTTTTACTGAATTTTACGCAAAAAGTAATATTACCTCTTTGTTCAAATTTGATTTCGTGACAACAGTTAACATAGTTAAATTGGTAGTAACATTTTTAATATTGTAGTAAAACGTTTCTCATAAGCTCTCTTTGAGAAAAATAAATTTTCTCATGAAATTTCAACCAGTGCACGGAAGGGACGTACCCCCTTTTATTTTCAAACTATGATGGTTATGATTGAATGTTTGATACGGACTTTTACCTGTTGGTATAAGGGTACAGAACATCGGTATAGAAACCGTTTTGTCGTATCACAACTGAATTTTGCGCCATGTTCTGGATAATGTTTTGCGGAGATAATTCTGGGTTATGTGCTGGAAGGCATCTTCCAAAACTGCTCGTGACTCTTCCTTGGTATACAGACTCCCCTTAAGTTACTGGCATTTAAAATTACATTCTGACATTAAAAGAGCGCTAAGGTAGAAATATTTAGCTCAAATCACTGAAAGATAAAGATATCTTCTTATATTCGACATCAAATTTTAATGGGACTTCCGGTACCGGTGTATATATGAGTTCATCATCACGGAGAAACTTTACTCCTCAAAACATAGATAAAAGATGTAGGCGATATCTATTGTTGACGTCAGGTATTGTTCTTTTGTTTCGCCCACAACGTTATTATTACGCCTAAATTTAATTTTTCTGTAATAATTCTTAAAGACAAAATGATGTTTCAACAGATCATTACATATTTAGGGGAGAGTCGGGTAGTATCGGACAGTGAGTTTCTTTCATCTACCACACGATGATAGTACCTGATTAACATGGTTACGTTTCTGTGATGTCGCATAGAGAAACGTAACCATGTCATTCAGGTACTAACATATGGTGGTAGGTGAAAGAAACGCACTGTCCGATACTACCCGACTCTCCCCTATTCTTCAGACTTAATTCTCCACAGGAGTTTTAGTTGGGGAACAGTATCGTTATGTTGTTGATCATCTCGTGATTACCTTCTGATTAATTCGTCACGATTCCAGCAACTTCCTCTTCGAAACCTTCTCAGAATTTTTAACAACTAAATTCAATATTTTCTTGTTTACTTGGGAAGATAATACATCTTTAAAAAAACGGATATAATTTAAAAAAATAAATACGAATTGTGAGACTCAGACTATCGAAATACCACAAATTATGAAATCAATAAAGTTTTCTGTATTTTTTTAGGCTCGGAAAAGAAGCCTATGAGACGTCGTGAACGTAAAAACAGCCACCGGAAGCTCTCATTCAAAATTGGACACGGGGTAAATAGGTACAGCCTACTTAAAGTTGTTTGGAATTGTTAATATCCATTAAATTATACCTGAATATTAAAATTTTTTGAGTGACGTTTACAAATATAATTTTATTTATTTATTTACTTATTTATTTATTTTATTCATTCATCTATTCTGGTAGAGTTAAGGTCATACACTACCAGAAGTGAAATATACGTAAATTGAAACAATAAAACGTAGTAATATTAATTGTAATACTTAAATATAAAATCGTTATCATGCGCATTAAGGAGCTTACATACTGTATAATGAAATATTGACTAAACATGATACATAATTAAGTAATTACAATTTATGTACTAATTCTACTTTATAATAGGCCTAAATGATAATTTACACAATCACACAGAATAACCTATAAAAATAAGCAAACACTCACAAATCAATTCCATGTAAAAGTGTACAATCCTTAATTCCTGATTTAAATTGATTAACTGTTCCACAATCCCTGACAAGACGAGGTAAGGAGTTCCATAGGCGACAAACTGACACGGTGAAAGAGGATGAATAGAAAGAGGTACGGTGACGAGGAATGGATAATAAAGCCTGATGTTGATTTCGCAATGTTGTAAATGTGAGGTATTCAAAGCGAGTCCTCGGATATTTTGGAGTAGAAGTAAGTAATATTCTAAATAGAACGGATAAAGAATGTCCTGTTCTTCGTTCTTTAGGCGGGCCCATAAAAGAGCTTCAAAAGATGGCGTTATATGGCCAAATCTACGAATATTTTTTCAATGCACCCTGACATGCTCAACAGTAATCCTTAGTTAAATCTCATATTGAGATATATAAATGATTGTTTTCGCTTTTCGTTGACTCAGTTTTGCGCATTCTGCTAGTATATTATTACTGGCGAATTCTCTTTCTGAGATCGGGACACACATAAAAGTCAGAATTGTTACCACCATAACAGAATTATAGACGAGGATGACGACTGGATGAGTAGAATTTTATTGTAAGAGAAAAGGAAGCGTCTTATTGTTTAGGCAATTGTTTTCATTAAGGAAAAATTTTATTTGATCTTAAAATTTCAACATTAAACCCCCGATTACATTACAAAACCATGTCAAATATTTTATCGTCATTAAACATACAACATCTTTGAATTTCATAAACTGATCTCTACTTAAAAACACTTAAATTTATGTGTATTTATTTTGTTGTTAAATAGGTTGTAAAGTTGTCTTCTAACTGCTAACAACTTACCAAGGCAACTTAGTAGAAGAGTAGAGAACACAGCAAGAAGGAACTTCATGCTTTTAGTAAGCAGACTGCGACAATGATTAACTTGGCAATTATTTGAGTACACTCAGCTTGGAGATATAAAGTCTTGTGACAGATCAGATAACGCTGATAGATACTGAGATAAAACTCAAACGATTACAAGAATTAGATTATAATTGGTGTTATATTTAGAGGAAAAAAATGAAGAAATTCAAACGATTAAATTCCTTTGCAGTGTCGTACGAATTTTGTATCTGAGATACAAGTGTGTGCCGTATGTGTGCGTGCATGTGTTTCTCTTATTAACATCGTTGACGTTTTCGGATCCCAGGAACCAAGCCTTCCGGTCCATCCATTGATTCTCTCTGAAGTCCTCTTTCTTGATTTGCTTTGCTGTTCATTTCTTCGACTTTCCTGGTTTGCCCTTCTTTCTTCTTTCATTTGGTAACTATTTTAAATCACTTTTTATTAATGTGTGAATGGAGAAAGTTACACAACACAGAACTGCACGCATTGTACTCTTCACCTCACATAATTAGGAACATTAAATCCAGACGTGTGAGATGGGCAGGGCATGTAGCAGTATGGGCGAATCCAGAAATGCATATAGAGTGTTAGTTGGGAGGCCGGAGGGAAAAAGACCTTTAGGGAGACCGAGACGTAGATGGGAAGATAATATTAAAATGGATTTGAGGGAGGTGGGATATGATGATAGAGTATGGATTAATCTTGCTCAGGATAGGGACCAATGGCGGGCTTATGTGAGGGCGGCAATGAACCTCCGGGTTCCTTAAAAGCCAGTAAGTAATAAGTAAGTAAGTAAGTAACTAAGGAAGTAAGTAAGTAAATAAGTAACTAAGGAAGTAAGTAAGTAAATAATTAAGTAAGTGTGATCTTCATTCCTTGTACGTGGCGATATAACTTTAATTGAAGGGTTGATAGCAAAAACATGGCAAGTCCAAAATATTAATTTTTCAGAAAAGGAAATAACTCACGTTTCTCGTATAATAAAATAATCTGACATTTTATATAGGTTTCTCATATAGGTACGAACTTTTGTAAAAAGTTTCACTATACTCTTGTATATGGTTTCTTGAAAAAAAAAACTTTTGGACATATCTACTTGTTGCAGAAAATTTTATATGTACACATTAAGTATATATGAGAAAATGTAAATTAAATCATGTTTAATTCATATTGTTAACTGTATGAACATACAAATAAAGACTTCATAAGTGTTGTATTAAATTAAAAACTTAATGTTGGAATGATTTACTGAAGAAGAAAAACAATATTGTTAAGCTTAGGCCTATATTTTTCTCTTTCTAAATTTGTGTTCTTTAGTCTTGGATTCTTGGCACGTCAGGTATGTGAAGTAAATAACGAAAAATATTTATTTTAATAACAGCACAAACTATACTCAATCAAAACATATATAATAATAATAATAATAATAATAATAATTATTATTATTATTACAGCTGTTTCCACTCATCACAACTACTGCTACTGTCATCTTTGCCATCTACTGCCACCTCAAAATTCTCCTCATTCTAATGGCTTGCTTTTTTGGATCTGGTTCATTTGGATGAACAATCATTCATTTGTAAAACGAAATATTTAACCAGTAACACCGACAATAACAGCTAATATGGCGATGAAACAAAAGAAGACAACACTAATGCCATCTTCATGATATTTTGTAATGAGATCGAGTTATACGTAGGCCTACATCCAGTGGCGTGTGGTGATAAATAATCCTGGTGATGCACAAATATTTATTATGATTATGATTATCATATTATTATTACACCCTATTATTATTGTTATTATTATTATTATTATTATTATTATTATTATAGGTACTAACTACGACATAACTATTAACATTTATGTTCTTTTTTTTTTTAACCCTTCAAAATAACTACCAAATTTATTATTCTAGTGAAATGGTATTCACATTGATATGTATACTATAATAAAAAACAAATAAATTGAATAATTAAAGGAAGAAAATCTCATCTAAATAAGAGGACTCGGGGAAGGATGCAAGAATACTTGTAGCATTACCGCGCTGAATGGCGATACCAATGCGCTGACGTAGATATTGACTGCTTCGAGGATCCCCAGAAAGCTGCACTAAACTTCTGCCTATGGTGGAGATGAGAGCTTTGGCTTCACTACACCATGATCCAAACGTTTCAACCGCGAAAGGGACAAAAATATAGTTATCTGCAAGATGTTTATATTTATGGTGTTTACTGACAGCGGCACTTTCTGCTGCAGATCCTGGTGTCTTAGAGGTTGAAGGGGCCAGTGTATCCACACATGTGGAATCCCAAATTAAGGATTTGCCTACACGCCACGGGACTAGAGTCAGACCATCGGGTCTCTTGCCGTTTGAACGGCCGATCCCGGAAGGTTCTAAGATGGATGGAACCCCTGAGGATGTTAATGCTCTTTTAATGATGTCATTGAGCGATGAATGACGAGAGAGACGCCCCTTACTCATGACACAACTTAAGGCATGGTGGCCGTAAGAATCTACAATATTGCCACAGATACTTTTATGAATGTGACAGATTTTGCAACCGAGTCGTAAAGCCACGGAAACTTTAAAGGATCTGGGATCCATAAGGGTACCGATGTTAGGGGAAGGAATTGCATGAAGCCAAGACCCTGAAACATTTTGTTGGAGAGCCAAAAAACGAGCACGATCTGTATCTGAAGAAAAAGATGACTGAAGGGACTCCTTAACAAGAGAGATTAGTATTTCATCCCAATTCTTTTGAACCGCTGGAAAAGACGGAGGATCAGAGTTATTGGAAACCTCACCCCATCGAACTAAAGCCTCCTGCACATTTATGTCATATAGGTATAGATTTACATAATTTTGTTAGTCAAGAAATTGCAGTTAATCAGTCCCCTATGTAGGTCCAGTAATAGCAAAGTAAAGTGTTCAATTTCTATTGCAGCACACCGTAAATAATATTGTTTTCACTATATTGCGTTTTATCACAGTTCACACATTCACAAGCATTCGATACGTATGTTGTCTCATCAGCCTTAACTGCTAAAAAGTCAGCAGCTTTCTTTATTTCTTTGAAATCTCATCATGGCATACATCCAAAATGGCGTGAAGGATTTCGTTCTGTATAGTGTTTGATGTGTCCTTAAACACTGTTGTTCCTTAATAGTGCGTCTAATTCAGAACTGAAATTGATGAGGCCAAGAAAAATACTAGCATTTAGAGATGAGTCTCCGTCATCATGACCTCTTAAAGCCAACTCAAAAGCTCCACAAAACCGCACGCACATATCTGTTCTTGGTAAATCATTGTGAAGTTGGACAGTCTAATTGAATCTAATTATGTCTGTATGTTTGTTTGACCCAACACTGCTAATTTAACATTATTGTTGATGTGTGCAGCTGAAGAATCGTGTTTTTTAATTCTTTCATCAATCATACCTGCAGAACGATAATCAAAATTATTTAGTTACTACGCACAGTCCTAAATTCAAACAGAAAAATGAATAAAATTCATAAAACGTACTTGTTTTGGTCAATGCGTGTTCACCACCGAACAATAGGCAAACTAAACAAAATACAGCGTCTTTTATATTGCAGCCGTATACTCCATTTTTCGCAAGTCCGACTGTTGAATTTTCTTGTCACTTCTCTATTACTGTTCTTCGTCACTTATAATTTTAATTCCTGTGTACGTCTACCCATTTTCTCTATTTTTATCTTTTCGTGTAAAGGTCTTACAGAAAATTACACATTTAAAAGATTTTGGACACTATTCATCGCAATATTTATGATGGAACGAGCTAACAATTACTGCAGACAGCTTGAGAACACATCTGAAAGTGCTCCTAATCCCTCCTACGCACACTGTACTGGCTCCCTCCCATGCTCCAAAGTCTTGTCAGTGAAATACTACTACTGCGCATGCTCCAATGGAACAGTGTGCCGCAAGTGTCGAGCGGTAAACGAAAGTCCCAGGCGTCAACAAGACCAGTACATGCAGTGTTATTTTTACATAGTATTAAAGGTAAAAGGTAAAGGTATCCCTGTAACATGCCATGAAGGCACTTGGGGGGCATGGAGGTAAAAAAGAATTATGTCGCTCACATAGTCTATTGCAGCTCATTGATATAACTTTAAAAACATGTGTTATTTGAAGAGGTGGTGCACTGCTCCTGTGCTCCTTAAGAGAAATCGCCACTGATGCCACCTCAACATTCCCCTCATTCTAATGGCTTGCTTTTTTGGATCTGGTTCATTTGGATGAACAATCATTCATTTGTAAAACGAAATATTTAACCAGTAACACCGACAATAACAGCTAATATGGCGATGAAACAAAAGAAGACAACACTAATGCCATCTTCATGATATTTTGTAATGAGATCGAGTGATACGTAGGCCTACATCTATTATCAGACAGTACATCTCACTTGACAATATGTGTCAGAGGAAGAAGAATTTGTTTGTATACTTCTGAAGTCTGATTAGTGTATGTGTTCTAGTCTTGGTGTATGCAATGGAGGGAGGAGGGAACTAGCCAACGCACCCCATTACCTCCTGGCTTAGTTGCCTAATGAGTGATGCCTGATTGGCGTTACTTATGAGGTTCCAACCTATCTTTGGACAGTTGACTAAACAACAACATCCTATAGCATGCAATTTTTACTTGACAATGCATATCTTCCCTTTGCATTTTCTCTTTGTAATTTCAGTTTTTCTGGGACCAACTCACCACCCAAAGAAAAAAATACTAATGTTAAAAGCTTAATGAGCATAATCTGGATGGATTTAGAAATAATTGTATTAATAATAAAAATATCCATTTTTTAACTTCCCTCTTGCGTATCTCGAAAACAACACGATTGCGAGAATACAGGTTTGAATAAACGTTTCTTCATTTGAAGGTGTAAAACAATCTTCCATTAGTTATTTCTGATTTAGCGGAGGTTATGAAGGTAATTTTAAGGTCAACTTGGTTTCTTTAAATAGGAACCGAATCTATTTCCATCACATTCTGATTTTACATACAAAAACAAAGTTTGTGTGAATCAATTCTTATAAAATCTCCTTTTTTATAAAAAAATTAAAAAAATTGAGTGCACATTCATTCTTCCATTTTAATTTTTTTTGTTTACGTTTCACATAAACATTAGATCAAACCTGAATATTAAAAAAAAGTGAATAAGATTTCGTAATATTTTTTATTTTTTTTTTATTTTTAGTTAATCCAGATGTCCTCAACTAAATCATTCTTGTAATAGAATATGCAAATCTTTGTTTTTCGTATTTCGTTGACTGAGTTCTGCACATTCTGCAAATATATCAGTGTTGAATTATCTTTCTGAGGTAGGGATATACATAAAAGTCAACATTTACCGCCATATTGGAATTATAGGCAAATATGGCGACTGGAAGAGTAGATTTTTATTGTAATAGAGAATGGAACGTTTTCTTGTGAATTGCTTTTTAACGCAAAAAATAATTTCCTTATTATACACCTATTACAGTATACTGAATCTCCCGTTTCAATACAGGTCTGAACAAAACCGTAAAATATATTCGTCATCTTCGAAATTAAAATAAAATGAGATCTAGTTAAAACACTTAAATTCATGAACATTTTATCATGTTGGTCAAAGAATTGTAACGTTGCTTTTCTAATTGCTAATCTCTTACCAAGATAATTTTATGTTCTTTCTGAGGAAATGAGGCAATAGGGAGCAATAAACTGAGATGTAAATTCAACTTGAAGTGATAAAATCACATGACTGAAGATAGCACTCGAAAACCTAAAGATTAGAAGACAATAGCTGCTAATGCCATTTACAGGAAAGAAGATGCTAAGTTCAAAAGATTAAATTCCTTTGCACTTAAAAAGAAGATGAATATTAAACGTCTATGCATGCAATATAACTTATTTGTATGTGTGTATGTAGGTCTAAGTTAATAAGTCCCTGCTCATATGTTTTTATTTTTTAAGAAGTTATGTGCAGCACAGCAAATTTTGAAAGAAAATACCTAGCCATCAGGGATGTCGTCTCTTGATATAGGAAATTACAAAAATGATCATGAAGTATTAATTAATAAATTAATAATGTATTTTAATGTCTCTTTATTTCAATGATTCATATGTTAACAAAATATATAACTTAATTTTAAAGCAATGAAAATTTATTCGTACACAAATAGACGTGTTTAATAGATGCGGGGAATATAAAGAAAGAAGTACTTAATTTAACATACGAGTACTCTAATTCTAAAATAATACTGTTATATTAATTCTCAAATGATTCCAATCATTTTTAATGACATTACTTATTATTCATTACAATTTCAAACAAATCATTGGCGTCATATTGACATGTGAATAATTTCGACTACCATTTGAATTGTTATCTCATGACTAGGACTCATGTAAGGAGGAAAAAATTATAAGGATCTGAATAATAATAATAATAATAATAATAATAATAATCATCATCATCATCATAATAGTTTCATGCGATGACACATAAAAATGAGACATTTTGTTGATGCTTCTTTTGCCTATCTCCTACATATTTGAAAGATATCTCTTATCACCAAATCAGCAGTAGGCTAGTCATTTTATTATCTGCGTATTTTAACTTCGCCATGATCACGTCATTCTAATGTCGTAATAATTGTTGGTGCAATATTTCGTCATATTAATTTCTTCAGGTAAACGTCCAAATGAGAATGAAAGAAACGCATTTTGCGAGACGTGTTGTGTACCATTTTAGTGTATGCCATAAATACATTATCCATTAATTTTATTATTGCTTTCTTTGTACGGAGGAAGGGCCTAAAGACTAGCACCTTAGCCTTCAATGGTTTTACTGCGCCTTATCATTTTTATACTTAGGAATGCTTGTAGAAGTCCGAATGGCTGTATGATCATAAAATATGAGTCCTATTATTCGTGTTGCTGTTATAGCACATCAACATACGTGAATTATTTCATAGTGAAGGTAAACTTCGTGAATTAAACGGAAATCTTCTGTGCTCCAGTACTTATAGTTTTGCGAACAAGTAGTCATGCATATTAAACCAAACCTCATCTGAGAAAAATATTAAATTCGGATCAACAAGATCATAAGCAATATTATTCAAGAGCAAATTACAGAAACTCACACAATTTATCTTGTTATGCGGTTGTAATTCGTGGACTACAGCCATACTATTCATTCATTTATTCCTTCACGATTTTCTGCCCAAGGGCAAGTCTTTCACTGCAAACCCAGCATTCTTCAATCTTTCCTATTTTCTGCCTTCCTCATATTATAGTATCTTTATAACTTACGATCAATATATCTTAATGTCGTCTCTCATCTGATATCTTCTTGTGTCCCGAACTTTTGTCCCGTTCACCATTTCTTCCAGTGCATCCTTCAGTAGACAGTTTCTTCACAACCAGTGATCCAGCCAATTTCTTTTTCTCTTCCTGATCGGTTTCAGCATTATTCTTTCTCACTCACTATTTCTAGTACAGCTTCATTTCTTATTCGGTCTGTCCATTTTATACGCTCAATTCTCCATTCTTCTCCATATCCACATTTCAAATGTTCCTAGTCGCCTCTCTTCAATTCGTCGTAATGATCATATTTCTGCCCCATATATTGCGACACTCCACACAAAGCACTTCACTAGTCTTTTCCTCTGTTGTTTTTCTACAGGCCCGCAGAAGATGCTCTTTTTCTATTAAAACTACCTTTGCCATTGCTATCCTCCTTTTGTTTTGATTTTGATAAAATAAAAAAAATTAATACAATTATTATTACAAAACAGGAATTACTAAGACAAAAAATATAAATCAAGAACAGAATATGTTTGAATGAATGAATAAATATATGGGTTGTAAATAAAGAAATGTGTCATGCGCGTCCGCATGCGATACGAGACAACTGGTGATCGTAGTTGGAGATATATGGAATGATAAAACCGGTTGCTATGACAACAGATATTATTGTACGTGGTTAAATGTAGAGCACTATTTTAACTGCTCTAAAGCATGTTTACTAAACTTGAGCAGCGGTTGTGGATAAAAAACGAGGTAGCCCGTGGTAGAAATGCACGTCAGTGTCATCAAGGGTTATTTGAAGCTTGTGGCGACTACCGTATCGGAGGGTTGCAAGATGGGTCTCTGCATTTCGTACGAGTCTACATTTCCTGAGAGACAATTAGCCTTTCATCTCGCATGATAATGCTCGTTGTCATGTCACGGAGCAGTGGTCGTATTGCTACAGAGATAGGATTGGAAAGTATTGGAACATCCTCCGTATTCCTCTGACATGAGTCCTTGTGACTACGACTTATTTCCGCGGTTGAAAGAACAACTTAGAAGCAAACGGTTTCATATATTGCATCAGTGCTTTATGCAGTATAGCAATCCATCAGAGAAATCAACAGGATCAATCTCGCTAACGGCATTCAACGGTTATCACGGGTTTGGCAAAAGATACAGGAACACGCTGGTGGTTATATTGAAGGAATATAAATGTATTTTCCATATAAGTTCAATAATATGTTCGTACTGTCTATGTTGCCACTACTTTATTTACAACCCTCATATGTAGATGTTAAGAAAGACAAAAAATGAAAAAGGAACATGAATACTATAAATTTGCTTGATTTAATTTTTAAATTTACCAAAATTAAAATTATCTAGGTCTCCACTTATTATCAATGTAGTGTTGTAAAACCTTGGGTCGTAACTTTGGCTTTGATTTAGTCCAGTGGTTGTGTAACATTTTGGTTTAGCTAAATATATATTATTATATGTTACTTTTGAGAAGCCCTGTATAGAGAAATCTCTCAGAGAATGGAAGAGACGATTCGAAAGAATGGGCGTTCCAACGACAGGACGTCAGTTCTCATTTAATTTCTCAAACGATCAAACAATTATAGCTCAAGATCATTATGCCACAATGAAATTTATAACTTATGGAACGAAGATTGTTCCTAGAATAAGAAAAGTGGCGTCAAAATATTAATTTCTCTAAAACAGAATATTTAGTTACATCTCTGACAAATGACACACAACTGACACAAGTAGAAGAAATAAAGTATTTAGGAACCATTACAAATTTTATTTTATTTTTTGTTTTATTTATTTAATGCTAGTAAATTGCAAATTAATACAAGTTAATATAGTATGATATAAACTAGCCCACTCCTGAATGAGTAAGACTTGTGATCAGGAGGGGATTCCAATACAAACAAAATAAAATTGAGAGTGAATAAATTACAGATTAAAAAGTGTTAAATATATTTAAACCCAAACTATAAATTCAATACAATTTATTTTATTTTATTTTTAATTTGGAGAGGTTTAGTGGTTAAAATATTATTACAATAACATTTGTTTAATAATCTAGGACCTTGACTCATGCTATGAATCGTTTATAATTTTCTGTCCAAGGGCAGATCTTTCACTGCAAACTCAGCATTCTCCAATCTCCTATTTTCTGCCTTTCTCTTAGTCCGCGCATATGATGCATATATCTTAATGTCTTCTGTAATCTGATATCTTCTTCTATCCGAACTCTTGTCCTGTTCACCATTCCTTCCAGCGCTTCCTTCAGTAGGTAGTTTCTTCTCAGCCAGTGACCCAACCAATTCCTTTTTCTCTTCCTGACCAGTTTCAGCATAATTCTTTCTTCATTCCCTCTTTCCAACACAGTTTCATATGGTTTTTATATAGAGGAAATCAAGCATAGAATGTAACACAGTAAGAAAGTAATTTAATGTCTAAATTAATTGTTATGGGGTGAAGACATTTCAAATGATGATAGCTACTGACAGTGTTTTAACTTGAATAGATAAGATAAGTTTGAAATTATTCGGTGATTAACTGACGATGGGAAATGATTGTTCGCCTAACACAGGCATGTCAAAAATCAGACACTGAAAGTGCAGTGCATGTGCGCGGAACGCCGGTCTGTGCAGATTGCGTCATTCACGTGTTGCTCTTACCAGTTCTTAGCGGAAGGGATATACAAGAATCTATTCTGCGCTTCTAGTGTTCAATTAAATTGAAATTTGGACATTATAAACATACTTAGAGAAGGAAAAAACACCCGGGATGGGTATCCGGTGTGGCTTAGTGGATAAAGCATCAGCACTTAGAGCTGAAAACCCGGGTTCAAATCCCGGCGCCGGAGAGAATTTTTCTCCGTTCCATTACTCTTTCATCGTATGATAACGCAGAATATCTGCATGGAAATATCATATGTACTTCGGTACATTAAAATAATATAGAAAAACGTAGCCAAAATGTGTAATTAGAATGTAAATTATGTCCGTGGCGAAATTCGTTTATCGATCATCCTGACATTTTTCTTATTAGCTAAAGGAAGCCATTAAAGGACCACAGAGATTAGTTCTTTCATTTTAGCAGACTAGTCATTGGCTATATTTGCTGACTTTAATTGAAAGCATAAATGCTCAAGTTATTTAAGAGCTTTAACGTGCCAAAAAGAAACCGTCTGTTTGTTTCACATTACACTCCAGACTTTTCTCTAATCCAGGAACGATAATGGGATACTCTGGTCCACACTGTAGGGTAGCTTACACAGGGAAAAGCACCCCAAGATGTTATACCAACTTGGATGCCATTAACAAGAAGAGGCCCGCCAGAGTCACCCTGAAAATAAATTTAATATTAGAGATAACATAGTTAAATTAAATTCGATAAACTATATTATTTGGAGTTACCTAAAAAAAACAGTCCATACCTGTGGAGTAACGATTAGCGCGTCTGGCCGCGAAACCAGATTCGATTCCCGGTCGGGGCAGGTTTTTTCCTGGGTTTTCCCTCAACCCATTATGAGCAAATGCTGGGTAACTATCGGTGCAGGACCCCGGACTCATTTCACCTGCATCATCACCTTCATCTCATTCAGACGCTAATAACCTAAGATGTTGATAAAGCGTCGCAAAATAACCTACTTACTTACTGGCTTTTAAGGTACCCTGAGGTTCATTGCCGCCCTCACATAAGCCCGCCATTGGTCCCTATCCTGAGCAAGATTAATCCAGTCTCTATCATCATATCCCACCTCCCTCAAATCCATTTTAATATTATCTCCCCATCTACGTCTCGGCCTCCCCAAAGGTCTTTTCCCCTCTGGCCTCCCAACTAACACTCTATATGCATTTCTGGATTTGCCCATACGTGCTACATGCCCTGCCCATCTCAAACGTCTGGATTTAATGTTCCTAATTATGTCAGGTGAAGGATACAATTCGTGCAGCTCTGCGTTGTGTAACTTTCTCCATTCTCCTGTAACTTCATCCCTTTTAGACCCAAATATTTTCCTAAGAACCTTATTCTCAAAAACCCTCACTCTCTGTTCCTCTCTCAAAGTGAGAGTACAAGTTTCTCAACCATACAGAAAAACCGGTAATATAACTGTTTTATAAATTCTAACTTTCAGATTTTTTGATAGCAGACTAGATGACAAAAGCTTCTCAAACGAATAATAACACGCATTTCCCATATTTATTCTGCGTTTAATTTACTCCCAAGTGTCATTTATATTTGTTACTGTTGCTCCAAGATATTTGGTGATTAATGTTTCCTTCCCCATAATACAACAAGTAATCGCCTATTTGTGATATGCCATTCCCATCTAACCTAACCTCTTGTACTCCCACGAAGTCTATTCTATATCTAGCTAGTTCTTTTTCTACTAATGTTACCCCTCCTGTTCTATAAAGACTAGTTACGTTCCATGTACCAAATCTCATAACTTTATTCCTTTGCTGTGGTTGTGCCGGAGAATCAGTCCAATTCCGAGGCTTATTGTATGGTTTCATAACAAGCTGTTTTTTTACGGTGATGGGTTGTTAGCCCTTCGCCCAACCCCCAAGGTGGAGGACCACCAAACCTACTAAAATAAAACTTAAAAAAAAAACATGTTTCAATTTTTCACCGTGTGCTGGAACTTTTCTTCTCCGAAGTGTCGGTACTGTATGAAGATGCTATCTTTAAGAACACATAGGAATACCTGAAGATGGAATTGCTCGTAGTATCAAATGTAAAGGGCCCAATAGAATAGAGTCTCTTTCAGGTTTTACTATATTTTTCTGAAGATGGAAATTATATGCAGCTCAGAAACGTTGGATATATTAGCACAGATTGGAGTGCCGATAAATATTTTTTTTACCAACGCTATCACTATGAAAGCCAAAAACCTCGGGACTTATGAGATTAATTTGACTTTCAATTATGTTGCATCATACTTCAACTTTCTACCAATAACGGTAAATAATGCCTCAGAGATATACCAATCACAGCTATGATTCTTCAGGAAATTATTGCAACCTCGGAGTCACTTTGTCGTTTTGGTCTTTATGAGCTCCAACTTTCCCTGTTTATTAAATAGGCATAACTGTAAGCTGCAGAAAATCTCCTGCACATGGCGAAAACCAATGGTTAAATAACTGAGGTGTTTGTATTCACATGTCCCGTGCGACAGAAAGATAGAGATAGACGGAATGAGAGGGAGATATAAATCAGTTCTCCATTGCGCTGGATCATAGCATCTCTGATGACGCATTAAGTCATGCAGTTCATAAGATATCATATTAAGCTATTAATGAGGTAATAAAAAATAAACTTAACAGTACCTGACCGTGATTTTATTAGTTCCCCATCGAGGGGAGGGGAACGGGCTGGGGACTGTCCCCGCACGTAGGTCGCTTGGGTGGACCTATTGTACTACCACGGATAGAATAATAATAATAATAATAATAATAATAATAATAATAGTAATAGTAATAGTAATAATAATAATAATAATAATAATAATGCTTTATTTTCGCTGGCAGTGTTAAGGCCATAAGGCCTTCTCTTCCACTCAACCAACCTTAATCAATACAATATATATTTAAATTACGAAACTTTACACTATACTTAAAAGGTTCTTCAGCAATATTCTTCAGTTAAGTTTTAACGACTAGTAGACTACATATTTATTTAAATTTAGATAAACCTATAAGGTAAAGTAGTAACTTAATTTATGAGCTAATTTAATTCAATCAATTATAATTAATTTGAGATTTGAGATAGCTAGTAAAATGATGAAATATAATTTAATATAAGCTTACTAGAACTATGTTACAGGAAGAAAAAAATATATATAAATCTAAAATATATTTCTATAATGAGAATATTAATGTCATTGCCATTAGAGGTTTTGTAAATCTATTTAGAGAAATTAATGATAATAATAAGAATGGACAGATGGTAGTTTCATTATATGTAATAAATATTAATCAGCAATTAATTTGTTAAGTAAAAATTTATGTAATTTTGACCTAAATGAAGTCATTGTCCAACAACCCCTTACATCACTCGGTAGCGAATTCCAATTTCTAGCAACTGAAACTGTATAAGATGAAGAATATAAAGATGTCTTGTGGTAGGGTATAATGAGTAAATTGTTCTGATGAGATCTTGTACTTAGCTGATGATATGCGGATAAATTTTGAAAACGAGAAGCCAAATAGATTGGGGTAGCGGTGCGCAGAACTTGAAATAAGAGAAAAAGAGAATGCAGGGCTCATCGATCGCTTAGCCTTAACCAAGACAGAGTTTGGAAAGACGGAGAAACATGATCATACTTACGAATATTACAAATATAACGGACGCACGCATTATGCACACGTTGTAGCCTGCTGCTCAAATTTGCACTTAGGTTACTTAATATAATGTCGCAGTAGTCGAAGTGTGGCATCACGAGTGTTTGTACAAGGATTATTTTAATTTATCGGGAAGAAAGTGCTTCAGTCGCTGTAATGAGTGAATAATAGAAAATATTTTTTTGGAAGTGTGATTCACTTGTTCATTCCATTCCAGGTAACAATCCATATAAATGCCAAGGTTCTTCACAGTCGAGCTGTATGGAATAGTAGAATTATGTGCATGCCTTAAGGCTCCCTGCGCTACAGATCGCCCCGCTGGCTGCTTCGAACTCCAATAGTCTGCAGAATCAATTTATCTTTCCGCATAGACCTCCCTAAACCCCGATCACACGAGCTACAATGAGTGCACGGTACATAGCACTACCACCAACAGCTAATGATCACATACCATGGAGTCGAAGTTCGCTCGGTGAGGCTTGCAGCTAACTCTACATCGGAGCAAACCCGAAGTGTGGAGGAAAAACGGAGAGGATGATGAAAAAGGAGAATGTAGTTATGATGGCGAAATGAGTCCGAGGTCCAACGCTTAAGTTACACAGCAACTTTGCTTAGGCCTATAAACTGAAGCAATAGGTACTGTATAAATAACAATGTCCCTGAAAAAAAGCTATCCCATAGAAATTTAACTTAGATTAAGTTGCAAAGTCTATGTTTAACTATAATAATATGTTCATGAAATGTGAAGAGAAGAAGAAGAAAGTTAGCTTCCCTTATGAAAAGGTTGCCAGATTTGACAAAGCGTATTACATATAATTTGGAAACACACCTAAAAGGTAAAATGATATGCATTTGAAACGATGAGGGAATCGAATATACAAAATGTCAGAAAAATTTACACCTAATTAGCGTTTGTGCTCATTTACAGTTAAAAAAGGGGAAAAAAATATCATCAGATAGGTTAGAATGATATGAATGCCATATACCTCGAGAAAAATAATAATACGGATTTATTGGCATTGATATCTAAACCAATCAACAGCCATCGGTTAAGATAACTTGACATTTCCATTATCACTCCCATACAAATGATTTCTCAATATCTGAACCGATCCTTTGAGGGCACTAATGGCTATTTCCTTCACAATGCTGTGTGTTAGCCCCAGGTTTTTACATTTGTTGGCAAAGAAGGAGGGTATGGTACCTCGTGCTCCCACCATCAGACCTATTACATCAATATGGGACAGGCTATATTTGTCTTTATAGATCCGTTTCTTTTCACTGTCCACCTCACGCGGTTGATCTACATGTGTCTCAAATCTGATGGTGGGATCGAGAATGTATGCCGAGTTGTTCTTAATGGCAATGATATCAATTCGCCGAACACTTCCTTGTGTGGCTAGTCCCTGCACCTCTTGATGGACTGTAAACCCTACTTCCTTCAGTGCCTCGGCCAGCATAGAACGGACAGCATGGTGACGGATGTTGCGAAGGGCCTCACTATAGGGGCAGAAGCCAAGAATATGGGGAAGAGTTTCCATCTCGCTGAGACAGCGCCTACTTCACCGACGTTTACTTTTTTACAAAGGAGTTTTAGATTGTTAGATTTTTGAAAATGAATATCTTTATCAAAGGCGGAGAGGGAACCGTTTTCTTGGGGGGGGGGGAGGCAAAGCAGAACCATAGAAATCCGATATAACAAGGTTATGGGGGACATTATTTACCTTCTCGTCCCGTTATAGCTTGACCGTGGTGCAGTATATCGGAATGTGATCATTTAATAAATGTATTTTCGGGGGACATATTTCTTACAATGTTACATCCATATTCGCGTTGTTTCGGGCAGAGATGTATAGAGCTTGAACTCTAGGTCTACTAAAAATTATAATAGGGCATAACTTCCATATTTTTTTCACTCACACACAAACACATGTATACATAAATAACATTACGTAACAGTGCTAACAGAAACTTTTTTTTTTATCTGAAGCTTACCTTCCTATAGATATCACATGAAATGTAAATTTTAATTTACTTAATCTCTCGTCTTTAAGTTTACACATTACATCAGGATCACTTTTCTTTTTTCTGCATTGTTATGCAGTATGTTATTCATATTTCTCCAAGTGGCGACCTGAACACCTGCAGACTTCTAACACATGAGTATAGGCTGTTACAAAAGAAATATTACAGTGCTTCCATTACTCAAATGAAGTATAGGAATTCTTATACATTCATAAATTTAAAATAAATTAATATTGTAGTCTAGACACATGATCTGAAGACATTAATTCATTAATGTAAGCACAGAAACTTAATCATAAACAAAAGCAAGAAAAATCTTTTGAATTCAATAATTTATAATATTAATAGAAAAGAAAAGGAGTTCAGACAAGTTTGGGGGGCAGTGCCCCACTATGAACCCCCCCCCCATAACTCCGCCTATGATGTTTATTAACGATCTGAACTTCTTACCTGAATACTAGAAATAATAGTGATATCTGTGTCTCGAATTCTTCTGATTTTTTTAATTGGTTATTTAACGACGCTGTATCAGCTACTCGGTTATTTAGCGTCGATGAGATTGATGATAGCGAGATGGTATTTGACGAGATGAGGTCGAGGATTCGCCATAGATTACGTGACATTCACCATACAATTGCGATAAACCTCGGAAAAACCCAACCAGGTAATCAGCCCAAGTGGAACTCCGGGTCGGCAGGCAAGCGCCTCAGCTGATTAAGCTACGCCGGTGGTTTCACAGCTTCTTAATAGACCATTCAACAATGCATTATTATGAATCATTACTTACACTACAAACTTGTCCTTGCTCATACGGAGCGCCTGAACATACCATGTCGGTTGTTGGCAGGTTCCAATAAACATCTAGACATTCTTGATGAGAGTATATATTTAGAGATACTTCATGTAACTGAGGACGGCATGGACCATAAAACTGTGTAAAAGAAATAAAAATGTAATATGACTGCATGTAACATATTCAGAATAATATAAAATAAGCACTTGGTACAAAGGTCTAGTTTTGCCATTGTCCGCCCAGAATGGTTTCGGTCAGAATCCAGATGGTAACTAAAATTAGAAGATCCAGTATTCCCCCCCCCAAAAAAAAAATTATGTGACCATGGGAATTTCTTACGGCTTTTTAAAGAAACCGAGACCTTGAAAAATAGTGAACATTTTCATTTTTGCTTCTTTAGTAGAGGAAGTGTTACAAATATGGAATACCATTTTGTTTTGCCGTTTTGGAACTTACATGTTTTCAATACTGAACGTAAAGTATCGTCCTGTTTATTGCTGAATGTCCCTGTGAATAGTATACAGGTCTTAGAAGTTTGTAACATGTTATAAAATGTTTGAAAACATAATATCTTCAAAATCAAACATATTGCCTACTTAAAAATGGAGGTACAAATGTGGAATACTATTAAAAAGTTACAAGATTAACGAAACTGCAAAGTCAAAATGGCCTCTACTAAGAAAAGCACAGAACAAAAATATTCAGCATCTTTATTAGAAGTTCCCAACTGTAATACTAAATCCAGATGAATCGTCTCCCACGTCTTTTCTCGAACTTGTTTTATGTCTTCTTGCATTGCCTTTTCATTCCATTGTTTTTTAAGTTTGTTGGAAGGTGAGGTTTTCCTTCGTCCTACAGATACCAACACTAATAACGAAACAGAAAACCAGGGTAAAAAGATGGAATATAAATACTAGTATTTCATATTTGTGACGCACTGGTATTGTCATAGCCTCAAAACAATCATAATTTAAAAACGAATTCAATTAAGTATACATTGATATACACATAGTTTATTTCTCTTTAAGAATATAATATCATTAATATTTCTAACATTGAGGAGTAACAATGTATATTCAAGAAAAGAACATACCGCCAAAATTTTCACTTTCCTCGAAAACACAATAATGATAAACGTTTCAACAGTTCAGCTTCTAACTGCAAACTAGCACATTCCCGCGAAAGAGAATATCAGTGTGTAGTAATTTGGAAGGCTTCCGCTGGAATACAACACGTCTCAGGTCGTGTATCACACTATTTCATATTTGTACCCCTATTCGTATTTGTAACACACTCCCTCTACAATATATTATTTGAAATTCCCTCTTTCCAACGGTATATGAAACATACATACTGTACTACTCACTTCCAAAGAGCTAAGAAAAACTTTTAACAATCCACCATGTGCAGTTGGGATGTATTACTTTGAAAAATAGCGAACATGTTCATTTTTGGCTTTTTTACTGCATTACATTACCCATTTTCCAACGGTATAAAACTACCCTTCTAAAGAACTAACAATTTTTTGTAATAATCTACTATGCAGGTGGAATGTATTGAAGATTTTAAAGTTAATTTTACGAAAGTTTATACTTTCTATACGAAATGCACCTTCTCTCGGTTTCTACAAGTCAAAATGACTTCAAACTATCAGGATACATTAATTCCCTCTTTCCAACGGTATATGAAACATATATACTACTCACTTCCAAAGAGCTAAGAAAAATTTTTAACAATCCACCATGTGCAGTTGGGATGTATTACTTTGAAAAATAGTGAACATGTTCATTTTTGGCTTTTTACTGCATTACATTACCCATTTTGCAACGGTATAAAACTACCTTTCTAACGAACTAACAATTTTTTGTAACAATCTACTATGCAGGTGGAATGTATTGAAGATTTTAAAGTTAATTTTATGAAAGTTTATACTTTCTATACGAAATGCACCTTCTCTCGGTTTCTACAAGTCAAAATGACTTCAAACTATCAGGATACATTAATTCCCTCTTTCCAACGGTATATGAAACACACATACTACTCACTTCCTAAGAGCTAAGAAAAACTTTTAACAATCCACCATGTGCAGTTGGGATGTATTACTTTGAAAAATAGTGAACATGTTCATTTTTGGCTTTTTACTGCATTACATTACCCATTTTGCAACGGTATAAAACTACCCTTCTAAAGAACTAACAATTTTTTGTAACAATCCATTATGCAGGTGGAATGTATTAAAGATTTTAAAGTCAATTTTATGAAAGTTTATACTTTCTATACGAAATGCACCTTCTCTCGGTTTCTACAAGTCAAAATTACTTCAAACTATCAGGATACATTAATTATAGCTTAGTGCACGACTCAACACAGACATTTTATGAAATTTAAATTTACAAAGGAAGTTTTCTTAAAAATGTAGAAAAACATAATTCTATTCAAATTTGCATTAGTTATGGTAAAATCATATTTTGGAGATTAAATTATATTTATCAGAGAACTCCTGCTAAATTAATATTAAATATACCAGGAATAAGCTGTAGAAATTCTGTTATTGTACTCCAAACATTTTCTTAAAAAATTACATTGGTTAAGATAAGAGGGTCTGGGTTGCAGGTAGCAGATAATCGCAAGGTAAAATGTGAAAAGAAATACAATATAAGTGATATGAAAGAGACAATTGATCGTGTCTAAAACAAAGGAAAACTACCGCAGATAAATCTAGTCTTTTTCTTGGTAAGTACGACGAAAACCAGGAAGGGACCAAAGCAGCAGTCAAGGAGATTGACATTTCCAGTCTCTCAAGTGAATTAAAAGAGGTGGAAACGAAACAGCATCACCTTCAGGAGCCAAACAAAGAATATCTGTGCTTAAAGAAAAACCGAATGATAAGCCTAATGATTTGTACGGATCTTGCTCTGGAAATTTCGAGAACCACAAGCATGGTGAAAGATGAATTCAGTGTCATAGTTATGATTAATTGTTTCACGATACATATAAATAGCTTTCAAAATACAGAAAGAACTTTCATTGTTTGGATTGTAGGTATGAATCTGACTGATGAGTTTAAAATTTGACAGAAAATGCCTAAATATTTTGAATTTAAGGAATATCACGAAATTATCCTTGAAATTGTACCAACCCTTCTAGAGTGATAATTTTTTTTGTTTATTTGCATTGCTTGTTTGCAATTATTGTATAAATTTACTTGAGATAAAAATGCTGACATGTGACTTCCTGAAACCTAATAATGTACGTATATTGAAAACACTTATTTTCTAAATTTGAACCTCATTTTTGCACCAAAACCTTAGTATCATGAAATTAGCCGAGTTTGCCCTAATGTGTTTGTGAAAAGCTTCCATATGAAGAAATCAAATTTATGAAAGCTATTAACCGTATAATATTAATAACTACCTCAAATTGTGCCTATAAATCGTTTGGTAAAATCCGTTACAGCTACGTATACACCGTAATTATTATGTAAATAAAGTACGATTAGGATTTCTAAATTGAAGTTCTACTCAAAATAATAAATGCTCCCTGTGTACTATGCGGATAATAATGCTGGTTGATTACTTTTCGTAGAACAAACGTTTCAAATGATAAATTCTGTTCAGAGTTGGTCAGAAAACTATTTGGCATTAATACGGAATACTTCCTTTACCCACAACAGACCTTACAGAATCGAAATGCTCATCTTGTGCTGAGTGTAGATTTTCAAATAACTGAACTAAATACTGTTTGCTGAAAATTCTTGTGTTATTTATCATAAACCTATTTGATGTACTTACATTTTTCGATCCCCAACCTATGGCTACACTTTTCGCTCCTACATCTGGCTCTTCACCTTCTGACGGAAGTCTGGTAGGTTGTACTCTGGGTCTGAAGGTTAGCGGTGGGTCCACCTTAGAAACAAATGCTTGACATAATGACTATATTTTCAACATATTCCCCACCGAAATTGAGACATTTGTCATACCGGGGGATCAAATTTTGTATATCTGTGTAATACTGAGTGTTCATTTCAAAATGTGTCATGACTTCACTGTTGATGAGTCAGCGATTTGAAGCGAGTTTCAACTTTTGTGTCAGAGAAGTTGCCTATTAATCAAGGCGTTGAATCTGAACTTCAGAACGTGTATGGTATAACTTGAACGTCGTAGCAACAGATAGAGGTCTGTACGGTCTGTGTGCTTTCGAACTGTGTTTTGCGCGGGCAAGTCGTACGCAGGGTATTTGTTATCATCGGTTGCGTACGGCAACATTCCACAATACAAATCAAATGCTCCGTGTCTATGTTGACCGTCGAAGTTAATGTCAACAAATACGTAAGTAATCGTCTTAACCCTCTCCACATATCCCTACAGTAAGAAAAACTCACCTCAGTATATGTTTCGAAACAGTTCACATTCCTGTCACTACAGGCGTTACCGTACGTATCGGTAAGTACTCTTCTGAATGAACGCCATACTTGCTAGGCAACTTCTCTGGCACATAAGTAATACACCTCTGCGGAAGTGTAGGAAGATTGAATTCTCTAGGCTCATCGACTAGCCACATGACGGCATACAGCTAGCCATGACACACTTTGAACTGAACACCCAGTATACATCTGCTGCTTGTGATCGGAACCTGTGTCTGCACCTCTGTCGATCCCACGGTATGACAAATATCTCAGTTCCGGTGGGGAATATGTTGAAAAAAATAGCTCAACAATTTCTGTATCTGTTCCAATAAATCTTTCCAATGAAATTGTGTTTTCTTTCTGTAAACGGCCTCAGGGAAACTAATTTTTACGGCTCTCGTAATTGCGCTCGAGTGGCCAAAATTTGTGTAAGCACTTGTTTTGACATCATTAACATGGTGGAAGAAAGAAAAATATTTTTTTTTTACCTGCCCCCAAGAGCATGTTTGCTTGTCAGGATACATTGCTTCCACATAGATCTCTATCATACTCTTCTACATGCTTCAATTTATGTTTGCTCTAGCATTTAATCACTGCATGATTCTGCTCTGCTACTAGTTCTGTGAATTGTTGTTAATTTTTAGTTAGTTTTAATTTGCCGTTTACGAGTATTTAAACGTTAATTTGTAGTGTAGATATTAAATTTAATTAGCTTGTAATTTGCTATCTATTTCAAAAGTTCATTTACCGTGCTGTCGATTTAGTTAGCTTGTGGTTTATGATTTGATATTTATTTTACAAATTAATTTGTATTGCTGTTAATTTTTGATTCCTTGAGATTTGCTGTTTACTTTATAAATTTATTTGTACTGTTATTGTTAATTTTAGTTAGCCTGTGACTTACTATTTTAAATATTCATATATACCAGCTTACGGTGTTGGGTTTGCTTAGTTTGAAATTTACTATTTATTAAACATTAATTTGTGCCTATTCTATTTTGTTTGTAATTACGATTTATCAATGTTATTGTATTTTATTTCTATACTACGTCCAAACACTGTATCAGTGAAATGGAAATTAAACTACTACTACTACTACTACTACTACTACTACTACTACTACTACTACTACTACTACTACTACTACTACTACTACTACTACTACTACTACTACTACTACTACTACTCCTGCTGCTGCTGCTCCGTGGAGTATGAATGGCAATCACTGATAATGAAAGTCCCTGAATAAGCAATAAATTAGGAGAAATGCATTTCTTACCTCCAAAACAGCAATGTCATTTTTACAGGGGATGTTTTCCTCGTATAGTTCGTGATATACCCAATGTACAACCTTGTGAACAGAACCTCCTCTCTTGTAATTGTTCGTTCCTGCACGGATTGTGTAGTTATCGATGATACCACTGGAATAAAATAATTAATTTAAGTGTATTTTACTATTTTGGTATGTAATTGGAAGTCAGGTACAGTCCGATCGTTCAATTAATACCCAGCCGTTGTCAAAGATGACGTTTTCCTTTGAAGAGTTAAGCTAATTTGTTTATTGATTAGGCCTTCTTCGATACCTCTCCAATCACAAGAGTGGTATAATAACATAGTCATACCATAGCCTTTGTAGACTAATAAACGTTCTCATATCTACTCCACGTGGAACAAAAATAACGTTGTCATATCTCGAGTGGATTGATAACGATAAGAAAAGTTAGTAATTTTAATTTCCATTTAAATTGAAAGCCATCTTATAACTTAAAATTTGTTCACTGTGGATGGTGGTGGTAGAAATCAATGTATTTATATAGCCTATGTATAAAAATAATTATCGCTAAATATAATCTTTACAGTAAAAGAGTGACAACACCGCTTGTCATAATAAGTACTGATGGGAGTAAAAATGATATATCCAAAACAAAGCTTCCGCTAGGGTATTAATTTAACGATTTTACTATACATAATTACCAGTATCAAGAGATGTGAAATGAAAGCGAGATATTCTTAATCAAGCAACCTTTATTACTGGATTGTTTTTATAGACGACAACTGAAATGAAAAGAAATTGCCGATAACACACAGTAAATTGGACGGAATTACGCAGTAATAGACCAACCGACAATTTGAAAAAAATGAGATATTTGTACAAATCTGTTGATGGCAGACTAATTTAACTCCGAAAAAAACAAGAATGCGATATTTGAATATTTCTCCTATTTATAAGCAAAAATTAGTTTATTGCACAAATTTCATTTATTTATTTTGCTTTGAAATATTAATTCAACTCCTGGTCTCTTATCAAAAAACGATTAGCCTTTTTTGTTATTATTTGTGCTATTTTTTGTAATAGTATGAATGTAATAATACTTCTTGCATAAAGTGTTTTATAAAAAATACAGAGATGTATTTCAATGGCCAATATCTCGAAACAGGTTTTTGGCGCTTGGTCTCTTTTTGCGTAACTACGTCCAATTATACTTTCACCATTGGAATACAATATGATTGGAGCGGGAAAGCTTAAATGACTGTCGGCCTTCTTTGCGCTAACACACAGCATCCTTGGAAAGCAATGTGATTCGGCCGGGAGAGGTTAAAGAAAGGCCTATCGATCTTCTTTGCCTTTTAAACACAAAGCTCGTCGCCTGTTGTTGATGATAGTGACGTGATAATATACTGTGTATAACTTATACACAGTATATTATATATACAGTATATTATCACGTCACTATATATACACACAGTAAAACCTGTTCAAGACGGAAGTGACTTGGTCCTATTTTGTTCCGTTGTGTACAGGTTTCCGGATTGTTCAGGTATGAAGTTCAAATAGAATATATTACCATTTGTATAATTGAAAAACAATACGGCATGTTGCAAAGTGAAAGAAGTACAAACGATTATGTTTAAAAAATAGATACTCATATTAAATCAGCTGTTACTTGATTCGGCGGTGAATCATTTTGAAAAAAAAATCTAATTTTTGTATAAATGTTTTTGTAATTCACTTATTCAACAGTATTAAAGTTTATCAATCACACGAAATGTAATATCTAATATTATTCACTAAAATACTATACTGTATATCACTGCACATTTAATTGGATTTAGAGCTGCATTTTTTATCCAAGGCACGACAGCCCATGAAGGGCCATGACCGACCAGCCGGCTGCTGGTCTCACGTCCACATGCCGACGCAGAGATGAACGATCATCCAACCAGAATGGAGGTATCGTGTGGTTAGTACGATATTCCCCCTAGCCGTTATAGCTGGCTTTCGTAACCGGCCCGTCCTTGTCCACGGACCGATAATAAGTTATCAGACGACTTGTCGAACCGATAGGAGTATCTCATAGGATCGATATCTCACGTTGGAGAAACCTAGCTTAAATGTATCTTTGTTACTACGAAAGATATTATGCTGAAGTACAGTTTCTTAATTTCAATAGAATGAAAATAGTTTATTTCACTTACGAATAAATACAGTGTGCTGCTGTCAAAATGAATTTTTCATTGAGAATTGTAGCTCCACAGTGATGTTCGCCTTCAATCTGGAGTGATACCTAGAAACAAAAGCATTTAAGACCTACTACTACTACTGCTGCTGCTGCTGCTGCTGCTGCTGCTGCTGCCGCCATACTCTCGCAGCTTCAACCACTAGGATATCTTTTTATTTAATAGGCTACATCTAATCCAAAAGGTATTTCGCTTACACACAGAATACTAAAACAATTTCATATATTGGTTTCTGATTAGGTTAAAAAAGAAGATAAAAGATAAAACATCGAACAGAAAATACGAAATGGTAAATTTATTAACAATTCAATACTATGAGTGATTTCAATGTCATATGCGTCTAAATACATTAATTTTTGGTTCTACGAAGTCAAAGTAAATGTCTGAATTACAACTAGGCGACGGGTATTTTCGCTCTGGCTTCTGAAAAATTACTTACATGGCTAGTATATACTAGTGTCCTGCAATGTTCGAACATGAGAGAGGCAGTCAAGACATTACAAATTTCGTCTTGTTTCATTTCAGAAACTAATCGCAAGATCTGTGCTAAAATTCTTAAGCGGCTAAAACACGAGTGGAAGACAGCGAATATTTTTATAAAAAGGTGGAACAAATACGATAAGCCTTCTCCTGCAAGGAGAACATCGGCGAATATCGAACTTCGTCATTCAAATATCTTGGAGCAACAGTAACAAATATAAATGATACTCGGGAGGAAATTAAACGCTGAATAAATATGAGAAATGCGTGTTATTATTCGGTTGAGAAGCTTTTGTCATCCAGTCTGCTCTCAAAAAACCTGAAAGTTAGAATTTATAAAACAAATTATATTACCGGTTGTTCTGTATGGTTGTGAAACTTGGACTTTTACTTTCAGAGAGAAAAAGAGGTTAAGGGTATTTGAGAATAAGGTTCTTAGGAAAATATTTGGGGTTAAGAGGGATGAAGTTACAGGAGAATGGAGAAAGTTGCATAACGCAAAACTGCATGCATTTTATTCTTCACCTGACATTATTAGGAACATTAAATCCAGGCGTTTGAGATGGACAGGGCATGTAGCACGTATGGACGAATCCAGAAATGCGTATAGGGTGTTAGTTGGGAGGCCAGAAGAAATAAAACCCTTGGGGAGGCCGAGATGTAGATGGGAAGATAATATTAAAATGGACTTGAGGGAGGTGGGATATGAAAATAGAGAATGGATTAATCCTGCTCAAGATAGGGATCGATGGCGGGCTTATGTGAGAGCGGCAATGAACCTCCGGGTTCCTTAAAAAGCCATAAGTAAGTAAGTAAGTGACAAACAATGGGCCATTGTAAGCCTGAGTGCAAGAATCCATCCCAGGTACGGTCGTCTAGAAGCGAGCCAGTTAGAACTGCAGAAATAAATTAAATAAATAAATAAATAAATAAATAAATAAATAAATAAATAAATAAATAAATAAATAAATAAATAAGTGAATAAGTAAATAAGTGAGTAAATAAGGAAATAAGTGAATAAATAAATAAGTAAATAAGTTAATAAGTAAATAAGTGAAATAAATAAGTAAATAAGTAAATAAATCAGTAAATAAATAAATAAATAAATAATAAATAAATAAAAAGTAAAAAAATAAACAAACAATTAAATAAATAAATACATAAATAAATACATGAATGATTGAATGAATGAATAAATGAATAAATTCCCATCTTTTGAATGTGGAACGATCTCAGAAATTCCTCTATCTGACTCAGTTCTTGGTGAGCTCCTTGAACTCTCCCCACGTCTTGCCTCTGCTTTTGGCTTCTGCAAGGATTGTATGTTCCCATGTTATCTTGGGTCTGCCGATTTCTCGACTGCCTTGAAGTGCCTTCCTGGCTATATCATTTGGAAATCGGCGAAGTATATGGAAAACTGCATGCGATTGTAGAAAATTTTGACGATAGCATTTTTCGCATTTGAAATGCACACGATTAGTCCTGTATGGAAACATGTTTCACTTGAATTGGCTAATGTGAAATGTACATTGTCATTAAAACGATTTATTATTTTAAGACATTCTATACTTATTAACAAGCTGCTTATATTTATTTTATTAATTGTTTTATTTAATAATGTTTTATATTAATAGTTTGTGATTTATGGTATCGCCCGTACTGCGCTGATTGCTTAACCGGCGTATAGGAGCACATCCGCCGGTAGCCAAAGTTGTCACTTTCCGGCCGGAATATAATTTACTCATCCAATAGAATCCTTAAACATTAGACACATATGAAGTGGTCAATAGAAAGTGCTCTATTGATTAGTATGAATTCTAAAACTGTACCCAATAAAATTCATGAGAGTTCTACAAAGTTCGTAGTTGAATACGCTCCTTTGAACACTGGTTTCTGTATTTAGTCTTCATAATAATGTTTGAAGTAAAAGATATGCTAATTAGACTTGTAAATCGATAGCAAACTTGCCTGGAAAGAACACATTCAAGCGTTATGTGTTAAATTGTCAAACATAATTTACTTATTAAGCAAATTAAAACAATTACTTGTTCCTATTAAAAGCCTAATCGTGATGTTTTCTAATTTCATTTCAATGATTGAATTTTACTGTGGGGAAATAATGTTATTGCGAAAGATGTTTTTCTTCTTCAGAAAAATGCTGTGCTTATTTCTTAGGGTTGTGACCAAGAGAATATTCTAATCCCTTATTTAATGATTTTGGAATTCTGTTTCTTATTTGTAATATAATGTTGATATATAAACATGGACATCAGTATGTTTCTGGAAATACGGTACATTCCCATGAGATTCGAAATACCGTAACCTGTTCCCAAGTAGATTAGCCAAGACTTGTAATGGTCATTTTGTTGTGGGTGAGAAAATGTTTATTAAAATTCCTCTTAACTTTATAAATGTGAATAATATTAGAGTTTTCAAAACAATTAAAAGATATGCTCTGTAACAATAACTTTTACAAAGTACAGAAATATTATTAATATAAATTTTATTAACTTGTCTTTAAATAGATTTAATTTTGATTAAGTCTACAGTAATTTTGTATTATTTAATGACTTCTTAAATGAATGAATGAATATATTTGTCTTTAAGTAAGCAATATACCTTTTCGTGAGGTGGCACTTCACATTATTAGTATACAGTGCCGATTCCCCGTTTTACAGCGCCTCTCGTACAAGTCATTTAGGTCATTACTTTATTTTTAATTTATTATTGTAATTCTTCCGCTAGTTTTTCTTGTCCGTTTTCAATTCTTCCACTACCCTTACATCTCACCCATTATTATACCAAAAATACTATATTTCTAATTGTTGACAGGGGGTCCTATATGGCACATTTCCTCTCACTTCGCCTCTCTAACTATTTGCACATTTCACTGCTAATTTTTCCACATTGCTACTTTATTTTAGGATTGACTTCTTAAATAAACTATAACTAATATAAATTTGTGCGTCCCGCGTCGTGGTCTAAGGCATCTGTCTAGGACTCGCGTTACGGAATGCGCGCTGGTCCGAGTCCTCATGGGGAAGAAATTTTTTCATGAAATTTCGGCCAATGTATGAGACCGGTGCCCACCCAGCATCGTGATGCACGTGGGGAGCTACAATAGGTAGCGAAATCCGGTTGCGAATGCTAGCTATAACGGCTGGGGGGATCATCGTGCTAACCACACGATACCTCCATTCTGGTTGGATGATCGTCCACCTCTGCTTCGGCATGTGGCCGTGAGGCCAGCAGCCGGCTGGTCTGTCTAGGCCCTTCACGAGCTGTAGCGCCACGGATTATTAATATAAATTTGTTGTTGTGATCATGATTTCGGAGAATGGTGATAGCAACTGTGATTGTAATTAAGGTGAAAATGAGAAAGAGCGAGCTGATGATTAAAAATGACGTACTAAATAGACCAGGCATATTGCATATTTATTGGAGATACAGTAGCCTATATATTTTTTATTTATTGATTCCTTCACTCACCTGAAACGGGTACTCCCCCTTTGAAGCACGGTGACCATGCATTACTTTTATATTTCGTGCAACGTCAACATGTGGTCCTTTGATATGAGTTTTTGTCCCTGAAGAAACACAAATGAAATATTTTACATGTTTGATAAACATTTTATTTCACAAACGGTTAAATCTCCTGAAAATAGAATCAACCTTCCAAACGTTATGAAATCTTATTCGTCATCAGCAGTGAAGAAGTGAAAACTCATCCTCTTTCTCAATGCAGTTATCTACATTATGTTAAGACATTGTTATATGTTCGTATCTACCAATGTAATTTGGATTATTTAGGAGATGAGCAATTAGAAATGTTACCATTATTGACGATGAGTGAAATAAATTCGAACCCGTTTCGTAGATTGGTATCACCTACTTTTTAGGTGAATAAAAAACTACTGTATTGAGGAGGTTATTCTGCTCACTGAAGCCATTACACGGACATTGAATGTAGAATCAACCCTCGAAACGATATGAAATCGTACTCATACCAGTAATAAATGAAGTCAAAACCCATTCCTTCTAAACATGTTTCCCTTTTACAACATTTTGATGTTACTAGAAAAACAACAGAAAATTAAAAAAAGAAAACTTTTTAGTTCGCACCACTAGCATTTAAAATGAAGCTCTGAGACTGAAACAACGCAAAGAGTTAAAGATTTTTGTAGCAACATTAACATCACTTTTAAATATATGAGGCATTGGGAACATGAAGGTGAACTCAACATCCGACGGATATTCTTACTTGTTTATTTTCGTGAATTATGAGCTGTGAGATAACTTTATTAAATTCACACTTCTCTCCTATCGATAATGAGGACTGAAGAAAACCGAGCAAAGATTTTGAGCGATGTGGCTGCGAGTATGAAGGGTGAACTCAACAGTTCTGCTCCCCGTTTAAGTAAGCGTCTGTGCTGTTTCGAGCTTCATTGAAAAATGTCGCACGAAAACACCTTTTCGTCTCATTCACTTCTCACGGGATTTGGTCATGAACTTTACTGCTCTTCAAAAACAAGTTACCAAGCTCAGTTGATGGGAGCGAAATTTAAAGATGAATAACCTTTCAATTCACACAGGATTGCAAACAAGGATTCTATATAAACAAAGAATATAATTTGGAAGTAAAAACACCAGTTGAACTTAAAAAAGGAGAGGCCACAAATTACAACCAGGAAAAATTATTTATTGAAAAGGAAAATCTGCAAAGAAAAAAGTCCAGTCGTCTCGACTTATGCAAAACTAGAGGGCATAGTGAATTATTGCCGTATGTTCCTTTACCATGGAGCAGGTTTTTTGTTGACATCATCGACAGAATGCAGGAAAAGGGACAAGAAAACGATCGATTTTATTTACTTGAATAGGTAACTCAGTATGCGCCGAAACAAACGGAACCGTGCTGAAATTATCGCTCATCTACTGTTCACGTTTCCCTAGCAACGAAGTATTTATATTTTGCATACAATAGTTTGACATATTGTGAATTCAGTGTTGTGTTGATTTCTGCATTATGGTTCTCACAACAGAGGAGAAGGTGTTTATTGTCGAGCATTATTTCCGGTCATACGGAGTACTGAAATTACAAACATACTCTGAAAATCAAGATGTCATTATAACATGCAAGGTAACATAAAACTGATCCCATACGATGCAACTTCTCAACGATAATATCAATGAATGCTTTTAATTTCAGGCAATGACTTATCATACAATGTTCAAGGAATAAATCCTTTTATATTACATATTTTATTATTTGTGTAAACGTTTTCGTCGCACTTGCAACATCATTAGATACATACAATTTCTAATATATTCGTCTAAACTGTCTATTTGCCTCTTATTTTTAATATTTAAAATCTGAGTGTCATTCCAAAACTTTCTGTTGTTTAGAGTTCTGTCATACCAAAACTGGCTTTATTCAGCAATGAGAGTTTAGTGTAGATTCAGGTAGCAAGCATTTTGCTCTTACATGACATTCCTCTAACCTTGTGGCCAATGAAACACTTCCTTTTATTATTTGAAGTAATACTTTTTCTGCTTTCCTGAACAATTTCTGAAAGTGCACATATATAGTTTTAGAATGGATCACCTCATATGAAAAAGTACATGAACTGTGTAAGTTCTATTTTGTTCAGTTCGCCAGAATGAAATAATTTTAAATTCATTTTCTCAAAACATGCATTTGTTGAGTTCGCCCTTTGTATTCGTCTTGTATATTGCACAAAAAGGTATTGCATGGAATTTTTAAAATCCAGATTATGTAAGACCTAAACATTTGAAAACATTTATGTTTAGTTTTATAAGTTATTTTTATTTGATTTTTAACACCTTCAGATACGCTGAGAAAGTTCTTTGTTGTGATACTGAGATTATGAAACGATGTTCGTCGCATTTTATTGACCAAACGTTTTGTGAAATCTATTAGTCTACCAGTATCTAATTATATTTCTGAGATCAGGACATGTGGAAATCAGAATAATATGTTACTGGTCAGCGATGTATGCAATGGAGTGAGAAAGGAACTGCCCACCTTACCCCATTATCATCTGGCTTATTTGCCTCATGAATACTGCCTTATTTTTTTGTCACTTACGAGGTTCAAACCTGTGTTCGGACAATTGATTAAACAAAAATATAGTAAGACGATTGTCGAAGAACTTGACTAACATAATATAATTTTGTTCTATTGGAGAAAGGAATGCCTGTCCTTTCATTGACTGAAATCTATTGATTTTAGAAGAAATTTATTCCGTAATAAATCTAGGACAACATGAAATCTTCGGCTACACTGCACGTATGAAATAAGTGAATGTGTCATTGTAGAAAGGTACCTAAGTCACTTGAAACAAAGTTGTGAAAATGAAAAAAACTGTCTATAACAATAACTGAGAATGTAGAATAACGAAACAAATCTACTGCATAACCTTATGATTATGCTAAATAGATTCTGTATAGGCAAACGCTCGTAATTTAAATAATTTAGCGTAAAAAATGTTCAAACTTGGTTGACTTAGGTAGCTTTCTGAAATGAAAGTGATATACCATTCCGAAGTGAAATGAGTTTTATAGATTAATTGTAGTACAAAATGAAGGACGTTATTATTCATACATGAGTAGTGTAACATCACAGCTTCAACATAAACACATGAGAACTATTATTGCAATTTGTTATACATTCTAAATCAACACTTTAAGCAAGTTAGCGTCGCATTTTCTTTACAAAATATGTTTTACTGTCGACATACTGTCCTGCTTTGTAATTTATGAATGTTTAAGTTTCAGTAAGTGATCGGGACAAATCCTTTTTTATAAAAATGAATATAATCCTCAGGGATATATCGAAGGACTTTTTTAATATTCTCTTTCTCAGTTTTATCGGAATTTTACCATCTGGATACAATGCTTGAATAGGAAATGTGTGTGTGGAACTCTTCCTGGCTGAGACAGACGAAAGGTGTTCTCTACCATTCCACCAATTCAAGGTCTTGTTACAAGACACCCGTTTCTTTTTGGACAGTATTCCAAATAACTAAACAGGGATATATTGAACTGTTGCTTTATGTCTCTAGGAGCACGTGATGTTTCTAGGTATACAGTCATTATCTTATAAAATTGAGTTCACCAGTTTGTAAAATCCTTAACATCACTTGTCTGAACTATTTTCAATGAAAATACACCAGTGTTTTGAAAATGAAACAATAAGCTCACAATATTCATAGGATGTGTAAATTCTGTCTCTTCTCCTAGGAGCACGTTTTATCATCCAAAACTTCCGATTACATGGCAAGAACGAATGTTTTTCAGTGGATAGAAGTGGAGAATTTTATCAAACCGATTCATATCAGTTAAAGCCAAACAAGTCCTTACAAGAGTGTTGTTCTTATTTTCTCTACAATAGTTATTGAAAAATAAATATAATTCTGATATATTCTTTGGAACAAATTCATAAATATAATCAATGAGAAATGATGATACTTCATCTGCGCCTTTTCTTCCCTCACCCTCATGATACACAAAGAAATGAGTTTTTTTCAGTCTTCAAATTTTGAATGGAAAACATCAATTGCCTCAAATAGAAAATATCTTGAACTAATATAGCTGGCAAGTATAGTAGATTTTGCATAAAGTCGAACACTAAAGTCATAGTGTCTTCATTGTTAATACATTTTTCCCTCCTCTGTTTCAAAGAACTATAAAATGTCTTACTTCTCATGTTGCGTTCTTATGTGAGGATGCAGAAAAGTACTATGTCAGTGACTTAGGAACCTTTCTGCAGTGCAGGTGTTTTTCATATAGAATTTGTCGATGACATCAGTACGTTTCTGTTCAGAATGTGTGTTTATGAGTATGGATTCCGAAATTCGTAAAATCTAGGTTTCCCACAAAAAGTGGCTTAGGTATCTTTCTGCAATGACACATTCAAGTGTTGTCAAGAATAAATTTACTATCGCCATGCAAACTCCATTATATGAACTTTAAATGAATTCAACTTAAACTGCTTTAATTTGTAAACATTTATAATATTCTTATACAAATCTATGATGCATTTTTTTTTGCTAAAAACTTACCGACACAGATCAGTAGGAGACTAGAGAAAACTGCAAAAACGATTTTCATGTTGAAAGCGTACAATAAATTAAGACAATGACGTGCCTGTGAAGCTAAACTGAACTTCAAAGACGTAAGTAGTTATATACCTAATAAATGAAATTTTTATCGACGAGAATTATGGCTTGTTATCAAGATGATTATCAGACGTTGATTAAACTGAAAACGTAGTGTGTCTGTCTAATGCCTACCCACGTCACTTCTGTGATTCGAGTTTCGCATAATGCGGATAGATGACAGAAATGTGACCCATTTTTAAAGCTGCACACCACTTCGGCGGACCACGTTATGCATGATGTGTATCTGTGAACAGTTATGCCCTATACTAGAACGAGTATTCTCGTGTGTGTAAGTGTTCGTATAAGTGTAGTGTATGGAATGGGTGAAGATGATGATGAATCTGGAGAAGGGAGAAGGGGAATTCCGGTGCCGGAACGTAGCCTACTCCTATCGAATAGTACCAATGGAGCCGCCAGGCTTAACGTCCCAATCCAACGGACGAATTACTATCAACAGTGACATATACCTTCTCTTCATATGCACTGCGGAGAGATTTGAGATTTAATCCAGGCATATGGTGCACAATTTAGTGATTAGAACTTATGCACCGCCATCTCTTCTAGTCCCGAGGCAGAAAAATTTTACATGAAAATCTCTGAGTTCGCCGGAAATCGAACCTGGGCCTGAAAACATAGTAGTTCTAGGAAGACACAAACGCTATGCCATAAACAGATTAGGCAATAAGTGCAAACGTTTGGATAAAAGAGAAAAATTTAAGAAAATACGGATGCATTCCTTATGAATTTCAGCATATCTTGTAGTTGTGTTTTTAAAAACATAACTACTGTATCCTCTTTAAATCCCATGAAGGCGTTTGGGCTATATGGATTGAATTGAATTGGTTTATTCGCCAAATGACATTGTAGCATAATATGGCACCGTCATAATTAAAAAATATAAAACATCACCACATAATATCATAAAATCCATTCGCATTGTAAAGAGGATTTAATTGCAGTTTAGATTTTACCTTCCCTTTGAATGTCAGGATAGAAAAATTCTTAATACTAAACCGTTGATATACGATAAAAATAACAGGACCCAAATGGAGTGGCGGGAGTTAGTCAAATTCCTATAATTCCTATAATTCGATGAAGATTGTGATTGTTATTGTAAGCATGGTTGGGATTGTAAGGATGTTTGGAATTTGAAATAAAATTTGATACTTATTTTAATTTCTGTATTTATACTCCCCACAAGGTCATTCGAGTATCTTTCCAGTTCAGCATTATTCAGTCAGCTCTGCACTGAGAGAAAAGCTTAGAGGTGCATGATTTTAGTAGTGTGTCTTTGTGAGATAATAAGTAATATTTCTTTACAATTTGAAGTAGTGTATTAATCTGCAGTCTTTATAACGAGGACATCGAAATACCGCGTATGAAATATTATTTAAAATAACTGGTGTTTCTGTACGATACATTTGTTAAAACTGAGTCAATTGTAGGACAATAAGAATCTTTCGTTCTGAATTTACTGATTCTAATGTTCTGAGTATAAAATTGTTCGAGACATGTAAAAATAATTTGAGAGAGTCAGAAACATTACTTGAAAAGAATCGAAACATGAAACGCCGGGATTTAACAGAGCAGATACATGATGAGATAAGTGAATGATTAGAACTCACAGGAACAAAATCACTTAATCGTCATGCCCAAGAGGATGGAGTGTCTAAATCGTCAGTACGAAGTGCCACAAAAATCTCTTAAATTAAAACAGTATCAACCAACCTCAGGACGCTAACTTATTTCTAGAGATAAATGCAGTAGATTAAGTTTTTGCCAAAGAATTTTGCTATGACTTGAAGATAATAAGTATGTGCGTGCTAAATGAGATAATTTTCAACATCTGTCATAAATAAGCTAAGGTTTCTTACACAGAGACTTTTGATGTGCACGGAGAAGTCTCTCTTATAACCGGCCTTGCCTGATATCGTTTCGCGGCAAACGACACTGTAGTTGCAGTCAGTGACTAGCGTAAAAACTGGCACACGAACAGATAATCTTATGGTTGTTAAAATAGTACTTAACTCCTTGAAGATTAAATCGTGTTGGATATCGTTATTTAGACAGATAGATGGATTTATTGAGTAATATTATACATACAGATGTTATATTATCATAATTTTCTCTAAAATCCAATGCACAGGTCTTCTGACCGTACGTGTTTAGTACCTAAAACAAGTTCTACTTTGTAGGTTTCACCCCCTCACCTATGATCATATCCAACCACTCTCTAAAAGAACACACATATTAAAATGAAAATGACACAACAAGACACATTATATAATAAATATCCTAACTTAAAACAGACATAAAAGTGTATAACTGGGTAGATATCATTATCCCTTCGTCAGTTCGTATCACAAACTTCAACAGCTGAAGTTATAATCTGTTTTGCCTTCAAGAGGAACAATCCAGTTTTTTATTCGTATTCTCTATTCCCCATGAGGCCAAGACATGCAAGCGAACTCATATTCTGACTTAGCATCGAGGGTGGTAGATATTTTGTCCGTACATGTTCCAATTCAACACACTGTAATAAAATATGTCTATAGGAGTCCTTTTGTCTGTACAGTGGACAAAGGCGCTCTCCTTCTTCGTTGACAATTTTATTACCCTTCCATGCCCCCCAATCTTAGCCACGCTAAACCTGCTCTGCTGTCTTTGTTACAAGAATTTATGTAGTCACACCTTCCTCAGTTAAGCATGAGATCTGATTGTAAATGTAGTGAGGACTTTTCCGAACAATCTCTTGCTTCTCGATATCAATTAATCGCATCTTCACATTACGCCATACATTTCTTCTATTATTATCACTTTTATCCCACACCCATCTCATTCCCATATGCTGCAGCCCTCTCTGCAGTTTATAAACCCACCCTTTTTCCCAACCCTCTCTTTATTGAACTTTGTAGCAAATTGACCGTAGAAGCGACTGATCCCCAAATATAATTTTAACCAGTATTTATCACCCTAACTTTCATATGAATTACTTCGTTTTGAAGCCCAAACTCCTTCAGCACCCCTCAATTCGCTGTGCTTCTGCCAATTCCAAGTATTCGTTTCAGGAAGTCCGTTTCTACCTTATTTAATTTTCCCGCATTTTCCGAACCCCAAATTTCTGCCCCATACAACATAGATGATCTGACAGCTTCATATACTAGCTCCAATGTTGCTGCAGGAATATCTGGCACTTTAGTGATCAATTTCAATCGTTATTAGTATGTGTGTGTGTGTCTGTATGTTGTATGTGTTTGTGTGTGTTTGCATGTACGCATTTATGTAGGCCTATTTTTTTTTCCTGCATGCTCCATTACTTGAGAGTAATATATGCATTACAATATCGATTCTGTTTTACAATTTAGTTTACATACAAAATATGGTTGTGATGTAGCCTACGAAATATTATACAAGATGGTGATAGCCCTACTATTGTACAATTATTTTAGAATAAATGAATCCTCTAGATTAAAAAATATTGCTTGCTAAGAATGAATTCTAATGATTTATATAGTTTCAAGTCTAAAAAGCCACTGAATTTAAAGCAAAAAATTTGTTAAAAGCCACTATTAGGTTGAAAATTTCCTCTATTTGCCTCCAGTTACTGTCAAAGTCCTTTAATTTGTGAAGGTGGATGTAGGGGATTTGGAATCTATAGGATTCAAATATGAGTTCTTAGAATTTAACCAGTGGTATGGTGTTCATGAAATTATTAAAGCCTTTAATATACATATATATATTATTATATCCTCTTTTTTCGGCGGCCAGTTTTCATTTCTTAACTCTACAGATTTTAGTCTGTATCGTACTTGGTCTAATAAATGATTTATAATATAATAGCAACTGACCGAGATCTGACAAATTAATATGGCCTTCTGAGTAGAGAAATAGGCTGTTCTTCATAGCAAATGTGCAATAAACATGTAATTGTCATACCGTTTCTCATACTCCACGGTATAATAAAGTTGCATGTATTGGAAGATTTGTTCTTTGATTTATCTAAGGTGAAAGATGTGTCACCTTAGGCCTATCAATGCCTCATTAGATATCGGTGTCTGATAGATGCATACGGTATTCGTGTTCTTATCAATAGTATTGTACAATTGACACATTGTCTTTCTCTAGATACAGATATTGTAACTTTTTTTTCAAGTTCAAGAAATATTTTATTATTGTAATGACTCAAGAATTGCTGACTGTGTTCATTGCACAACATTGCAGTATACGTAGCCTTATATGCTGCAAATTGTTAACGAGAAAATTGTGATGGGAAATTAGGTCGACCTAACACTAAGGATGGAAGGATGTGGGATAGAATAACCATATTTATGGCCAAAATTAAAGCCATCTATTTTAATTATTCCATATAGGAGTACTCAGAATGTTGAAATGTAGACTATTTGTCACTTTTAAGATTATAATTTCCCACATTTCTGAAGTTTCTACTGGGTGTTCATTTCAAAGTGTGTCATGACGTCACTGTTGTGAGTCAGCGATTTGAAGCGAGTTTCAGCTTTTATGTCAGAGAAGTTGCCTATTAATCAAGACGTTCAATCTGAACTTGAGAACGTGTACGGCAGGGCTGGGCAGCAAGAGCGGATTCTACTCTCTCACGGGGAGCCATATGATTTCTCTTCATCCCCTTTCTTCCCTGCCGAACACCGCGCAGCGTTGATTCAGTGTCGGATGAATATTAAGCTTCCCCGTTTAGAGATTGGATCCGCTCCCGATGCCCAGCCCTGGTGTACGGTATAACTTGAACGTCGTAGAAACAGATGGCGGTCTGTACGATCTGTGTGCTACCATAACCTCTTTCGAACTGTGTTTTGCTCGGGCAAGTTGTACGGAGGGTATTTGTTATCATCGTTTGCGTACGGCAACATTCCACAACACAAATAAAATGCTCCGTGTCCATGTTGACCGTCGAAGTTAATGTCAACAAATACTGTACGTAAGTAATCGTCTTAACCCCTCCTCATATCCCGACAGTAAGAAAAAACTCACCCCAGTACGTGTTTCTAAACAGTTCACATTCCTGCCACTATTGGAATTACCGTACATGTCGGTAAGTACTCTTCAGAATGAACGCCGTACTTGCTATGCAACTTCTCTGGCACATAGGTAATACGCCTCTGCGGAAGTGTAGGAAGATTGAATTGTCTAGGCTCATCGGCTAGCCACATGACGTCATACAGCGAGCCATGACACATTTTGAACTGAACACGCAGTATATGTCTCTGTTAAAAACATTTGTCAAATTGTCAGTCTGAGCATCATTCCTTGCATGAATTTCTTTTTCTCTCGCTCCCCCCTCTCTCTCCCTCTCTCTCATTGCTTGTATCTAAAGCAAACATAGTGTTCGTAATTTCTTCCAGTCTTTTCCATTCCTGCCTGTCACTCGCTGTTCTCTTCCACTGCGCTCTAGTCTCTCTCCGGAAAGCGTCCGACCATCTTCTCCTTGGACGTCTTCTGCTTCTTTTCCCAATATGGGGTTCCACATGGTCGAGGCATAGGTCCACCTGTTGCAGTCCATCCTACTCACGTGTCCGCCCCATTTCTATTTGAGTCGTTGCGCCATCACCACTGCATCCTCCATACCACGTCTTCTTGAGATATATACTGTATATATATACCGGGGGGAAGTGAATTAAACTTTCAGAGTGAAAGAGACGATAAGGTACGCTTAAATGAATAGAAAACCTATGTTACGTTTTGTGATTAAATGCTCGGTTAATTAGAAAATTGTTGTTATTGTTTTCTAATGCCAGGGATTTGACAATAAAGTCATTTGACCTCTTGCACTCCAATATTTTTTAAAGATATTGTCATGGTTAGCCACTGACGCGCAGATTTTGAGATGTTCTGAATCCATTTCTTGATTTGAGTTGCACAATGGACAGTTAGGAGACTGATATATTCCAATTAATTAGAAAATTAAGTTGGAAGTTCCAGCAGTCTGGCAACCTCGCCGCTCAAAGTCTCCTTTCGTATCGCAGTATAGATGTAAGAGGTCAACGAACTCTGCGTACGTGAACTGCCTCGCGCTTCTTTGTCTAGCTACAACGTTGCGACATGAATTGCATTTTCAGTGGTTTGAAATTAGTAGTTTTTAAATTAAATATACAGGAACATCGCCCACGTTATTGAAACGCGACAGAGGGATAAATGATTCCTTGTTAGATTTTCTATCGATATGGACAAAAATCACGATCTAATTCGCAGTAGTTACCGAATAAGAGGATGTTAAACGCTTGGGATTTTTTTTTTCTTAGAAAACTATGAAATTTCCACCAATATGGTATTACAGTTTTTCTTACATACAACATGAGCTATTCGCTCTAAAACAAGTCTGCAGCAGGGTTATTTCACTTCTTCCCTGTATATATATATATATATATATATATATATATATTCGTTGTCAGTTTATTGAGCAATAAGATGGGTGTGGATACTGCTAAAAATTAAATGCCATTTCTATTATCAGTTTTATTTCATTTTATTAATTTTTCCATGTTACTTACATGATGCAACATTTTTTCTTAAGACATTTGTACATACTTATTAATAAATTGGAACATTCACTTCTCAATGTTTATTTTTATATTAATTAAGATTTTATCAATGTTACATGTTTTTACATTCACATAGTACAGTATTTTAGTTTATGACATATTGAACAAATAAAGTAAATTATTACTGTACAATTGTTAAAAAGTATATTAACTTTCAAATAAAGACATCTGCGTCACGATGCCACTTAAAGTCGCTGTGATGACGTGAGAAATGCAATCGACTTGATTCAGTACGTTACACTCCAGACTGCTCCTTAATCCAGTCACGATAATGTGAGACTTTTGTCCATACTGCTGGGTAAGATGCGCAGGGCATTCTGGTCCAGGAAGTTATACCGACTTGGACACCGTCAACAAGGAGAGCACCGCCAGAGTCACCCTGAAAGTAATTGTAATTGTGAAAAATGCAAAAGTACGTTACAAGTATTAGCAAAAGATTATTTGAAACGCCTTTTTATGTAACAGAATACGTAAAACAATTTACAAATTTGTAAACCTACTCATGTATTACGTTTGGTTTATTTGGCTATAGTTGAATCTGTTATCCAAAATGGTATAACTGGATGGGGAGGCATTACAAAAACTGCTCTTTTTCCTCTAATTATGTTGAAAAAACGTATAATCAAAATTTGTTTGAATAGGCGACTGGATTATCCAACAAATTTGATCCATTCCGAATTGAATGTTTTTAGAACTGACCAAATTTATAAATACTCTTTAATGAAATTCTATCATAAAAATAGAATGAAATTTGTAGCTCAGCCACTTGCTCATAATACAAGACGAAATGAAATTCTTAAATTAGTTGAACCTAAATATTTCACATCTGCTGCTTTACTACACAGTACAAATTATGGTCCATGTCTATATAATTCGATAATAAAATTTCATCCAGAATTGACTACTTTAAGCAATGAAATTTTCAGATCCAGAATTAAAAAATTTATATGACAGACTTCCCTGTATATATATTATGTACCATGTATTGTAAAACAAGTTTATTTCTATCCTAAGTTTATTTTTCTATTTTATCTTGGTTACTATATCAACATGACCTGTACTAATTATACTACTAATAATAATTTAATATTAATCCATCAATCTCAACATCGTCTCCTTTTTCACTCAGTTATTATTAGTATTATTATTTACTAATTTTATCATCATCTTTATATGAGTTTTTTCTTAAGTATTTTGTCTACAAAGTATGTATATCTATGTAACGGAACTGTCCCCGAACACGAGCTGTGCTCTTTCGGGGTATTTTAATGTAACGTTTTATGTATATGTTATTATTAAATAAAATCTAAATCTAAATAGGTAAATCATGCCATTCTTAGGAATATAATAAGACGAAAACAGTTTAAATAGAAGATTTCAGTGAAATGACAGATAATATATTTGTTTATTTAGTGATATACAAGGTGGAAGTAATATAACTATGCAGATTTTAACATCGTATTCCTTGAATAGAGTACAACATAAAATTGTAATACCATATTACCCCGAATGAATACTTTTCTCAGAAAAAATTGTTTTTCCCCAAATATTAATACTGTTTTACTCCATAAGTGTACTACCCGTACGATTCTAATTTGTACTGCTACCTTTACAGAAAATAATAAGGAATGATTTTTCCCATTGCAGTTTTAAAATAAAATGAACGGATATTTTACAAATTAAAAAAATAGCATGTATAGTTATTTTCTGTCATTAGGAAGTCAGCTACTCCTTTTGCAAGGGTAAGGACCGGAATGCTGCTGTTTAGACTAGAACCGACGATACACTGTTGCCAAACTACGCACACTTCCAATCAAATTTTCCAGTAATTAACCATTAACTTAATTATAAATGCATAATATGGTTTCTTATCCAGTTTAATGTATTCTATTGCCCCCTTCAATCTGCACAGTTACAGCAGTTAATGTATTCTATTTTACCATTCAATCTGCACAGTTATAGCAGTTAATGTATTCTATTGCCTCCTTCAATCTGTACAGTTATAGCAGTTAATTTATTCTAGTGTCTCCTTCAATCTGCACACTTATAGCAGTTAATGTATTCTATTGCCTCCTTCAATCTGCGCAGTTATAGCAGTCAGTGTATCAGTCAGTGTATTATATTGCCTCCTTCAATCTGTACAGTTATAGCAGTTAATTTAATCTAGTGTCTCCTTCAATCTGCACACTTATAGCAGTTAATGTATTCTATTGCCTCCTTCAATCTGCGCAGTTATAGCAGTCAGTGTATCAGTCAGTGTATTCTATTACCTCCTTCAATCTTCACAGTTATAGCAGTTAATGTATTCTATTGCCTCCTTCAATCTGTACAGTTATAGCAGTTAATTTAATCTAGTGTCTCCTTCAATCTGCACACTTATAGCAGTTAATGTATTCTATTGCCTCCTTCAATCTGCGCAGTTATAGCAGTCAGTGTATCAGTCAGTGTATTCTATTACCTCCTTCAATCTTCACAGTTATAGCAGTTAATGTATTCTATTGCCTCCTTCAATCTGCACAGTTATAGCAGTTAATGTATTCTATTGCTCCCTTCAATCTGCACAGTTACAGCAGTTAATGTATTCTATTGCCCCCTTCACTCTGCACAGTTACAGCAGTTAATGTATTCTATTGCCCCCTTCACTCTGCACAGTTACAGCAGTTAATGTATTCTATTGCCCCCTTCAATCTGCACAGTTATAGCAGTTAATGTATTCTATTGCTCCCTTCAATCTGCACAGTTATAGCAGTTAATGTATTCTATTGCCCCCTTCAATCTGCACAGTTACAGCAGTTACTGTATTCTATTGCCTCATTCAATCTGCACAGTTATAGCAGTTAATGTATTCTATTTCCCCTTTCAATCTGCACAGTTATAGCAATTACTGTATTCTATTGCCTCCTTCAATCTGCACAGTTATAGCAGTTAATGTATCCTATTTCTCCCTTCAATCTGCACAGTTATAGCAGTTAATGTATCCTATTTCTCCCTTCAATCTGCACAGTTATAGCAGTTAATGTATCCTATTTCTCCCTTCAATCTGCACAGTTATAGCAGTTAATGTATTTTATTGCCCCCTTCAATCTGCACAGTTATAGCAGTTAATGTATTCTATTTCCCCCTTCAATCTGCACAGTTATAGCAATTACTGTATTCTATTGCCTCCTTCAATCTGCACAGTTATAGCAGTTAATGTATCCTATTTCTCCCTTCAATCTGCACAGTTATAGCAGTTAATGTATCCTATTTCTCCCTTCAATCTGCACAGTTATAGCAGTTAATGTATCCTATTTCTCCCTTCAATCTGCACAGTTATAGCAGTTAATGTATTTTATTGCCCCCTTCAATCTGCACAGTTATAGCAGTTAATGTATTCTATTGCCTCCTTCAATCTGCACAGTTATTGCAGTTAATGTATTCTATTGCCCCCTACAATCTGCACAGTTATAGCACTTCCACCCGTTTTTGGAAGATAAATAATTTGGTTGTAAAATTTAAAATTTTGTATGAAGCTGTTAGCAGAGTGAATAGTAGTTATCAAATATTAAATATTTTAGCTACTGATGGTGTTCCACAACAATGTGTGTGTGTGTGTATATATATATATATATATATATATATATATATATATAATGTCTAGGCCTATAATACATATAAATCAATTTAGATGATAAATTTCTGAATGGAAAGAAATCACTACTGAAATTAAACAATGGTTTGAATTGTCACCATTTCTTTGCATAATTTATATGAATAGGATAATAAAAGAATGGAGGCAATCATAACATGGATATATATACCAACCACAGAAACCTGAAACTGGATTCAATACCCTTTTCTGACGATTTAGCTCTTCTGGTCTGTAAGAAGATGACCTTCAAAGATCGATTTATAATTTACAATAAATATCAAGTAAATATAATATGGAGATATCAACAGACAAAAAAAAATCATGACATTTTGTGGAAAAGAACCAGTACGAAGAAAAATTTGTGTTTATGAGAAGATAGTGAGAGATAAATAATTTTTATTACCTCGAATATAATCTCGTTTTAATAATAATAATAATAATAATAATAATAATAATAATAATAATAATAATAATAATAATAATTTATCACAATACCAGAACCTGCATTTGTAAATGTACGTACATGAATAACAGTACAAGGAAAAGAAAGCGACATAAATACAGTAATTGTGAAGTATAAATAATAATAATGAACTTTTCTCGTTTTTAATGCGGTTATTTTACTATGCTTTATCAACTGCGATGGTTATCTAGCGTCTGAACGAGATAGTGATAATGCCAGCGAAATGAGTTCAGGGTTCAGCGCCGAAAGTTACCGAGTATTTGTTGTTAATAGGTTGAGGCGAAAACTTGTCTTAAAAAATAAGATTAATATTAAAAAAATAACTTTTAGGTAACAATATAAACCTAACCCCGTACGAGAAAACTCGTGTTCGGAGAGGAGGGAAATTGAACATAAAGTAGCTTGATATATCATTTCCAAGAAAGGAAGGCAATTTTGTTATTTAAAATGAAAATAATTCGAGTATTGTATTTAGTAAGAATTTAATATTAGTAAGAAGCCAGTATAAGAAGTGAACTGAGAATAAAATTAATTATAATTGAATATCACCAAATCATAAGATAAATAAAATACGTATATCAGTAAAAAATATGATAGTAATTGAGGGCTTCGCCGGAAGAAAGGCGGATAGACCTATACGCCCTTCTTCGGGAAAACGGTTTAAAATGTAGTGAATAATTCGCTAATTATAGTAGCGAAATTTTGTTTTGATTGTACTGTACATACCTGCAGGACAGGGCTGCGTGCGTGTATAACATTTTATTCAGGTGCGTTTTAAAATCTTAGATTGCATGTATCTCAATTCGCCATATTGACGTATACGCCCTTTTTCCGGCAAACCCCTCAATTTGAATAGCGCATTTTACATATTTATTTATATTTTTAATTTGAATTTAAATGCTACAGTTTTTTATTATAGGTACTTCGAAATCATGTCATGATTTTTTTGTCCATAATTAAGGTTGTATTTTTTGTCAGTAATTCTGTGGTGTTCGGGTAGAGGGGTATAAGTCATTTTTTTGTCCAGGTGGAATTTTGTTCCCCAGATGAAAGTGGGTGTGCAAAAATCAAAGAATATAAGCAGTTGATGTGTTTTATTTGTGTAGAAAATTATTTGTAATAAGGGTTCCAAATGTAATTTTCATTTATCTCCGAACTCATTTTTATGACTTATCTTCCTTTACCCAAACACCACAGAATTGTGATGCATTTTGCCTCCAAAATAAATATTTTCTTGTAAGGTTCTTTTGCGTGGAATAAAGTTAATAACGTACATTTAAAAATTTGTTTTAATTGAATTTTGTTTCCGATATCGCAATGACTTCATGTTCTCCCAATTCACCCAGCTTTTGTGCTAGTACGTACGAAACCTCCAACCAGACCTAGACAGACAGGGCAAAGAATAGATCCGATAGATTGAAAAACTAAACAAGCCCTAGCCTGTTTCCCCCACCTCCGCTCAAAACTTCGCTAACCTTTATCTCTCCGACTGGGAACTCAGTTTCGAAGTCTAGTTATAAGTTGCATAATTTATTTTTTACTTGGACGAATACTTACACTGCAAACTCCTTTTCCTTCTTCTGGAATTCCTGAACAGACCATGTCAGCAGTTGGTCCGTCACCGTAAATATCCAAACATTCTGAATAAGAATATATCCTGAGATTTACTTCTTGCAGGTCAGCAATGCCTGAACATCCGTACTGTGTTGAGAGAAAGAAATTTCAACAGTGTGAAATTAATTATTGCATATTATGTGCAACGACAGAAAGTCGCTCAAATTTGAACAGGTCTTTAGTAGTAACAGATTTCATATTATTTAAAATACTGGATACTTACAGTTTAAGTTTTGAGGATAATGTCGATTTACAAGCAAAACACATCAAGTAAAAAATATTACCTCTGAGATAAAGGCGTTTTGAAAGCTCTTAACAAATCTGAATCCTCTAAATATTGTTTTCAGTAATTTATGTACATTTTTCTCAGAAGTAATATTTTTTCACTTAATGTATTTTGCTTATAAACGGACGGCAATGTGATTAACTGACAGATTCTCAATGCTCAGCCATTTGATAATGACATCAACCGCCAATTTGAAACCAAGATTATTGTACTACATTAATATTGTTAGGAAGTGCTTCACAGTTCAGTATATTATTTTTGCCCATTCTGATACCTTTTTTTTTACATATGAATAATACAATTTTATTTTAAGCTCTTGACAAGACAATCGTAGTCTACTGGGTGAGGATCTGTTGTCACTTTTTTATCGAGTTCTTCTGGGACGATGGATTGATACTTGAAAATATTCCCTGAAGAAGTGTTAGGTTATTTACGTAACTTGTTAATATTACACTATATTGGTATTTTACCTTGATTGACTAGTTTCGATGTGATGTGCACCATCTTCTGAATTCTAATAAGGTGCCGCGCTATCGTCCTATTATTGTTTTGGTGGGATGTGTTCATGATTCGTAATGTTGTATCGAAAAGAATGTGTGTTCTGAAATTCAGTTTATTGTTGAGGATGTGTTGCGCGTGTGTTTTTATATGTCTATAAATGTCATATTGTTCTAGCGTGTCGAGTTTCTGGCTTTTTGGTTGAATGTATAGAATTTGCATTTCACTTTCTGTATTAGCTGTAGTTATGGTTGGAGTTGATGATATATTTTGCATAGCTTGAAGTATTGTGTGATATGTTATTTGTGTCGTGTTTTAAAAGATCTTCCTGTTTGTCCGATGTAGAAGTTTTTACAAGTATTGGATGTTAGCTTGTATACACCTGTAAGGCTGTATTTGTTTGTGTCTCTTATCTGTGTGTTATGTTTTTACAGTGTGTCTTATATTGAAAATATTATCTTACGAGTGTCCTTTAGCAGAATAGTATCACAGTCTAGTATATACAGTCACGAAGCTCAATACGTAGTAAATATGCAAACATTAGATAGTTGCTCACCACTAGGATCGCTAATATCGCCTCATTACAGACAATGTGAAATAGTACCGGTACAGTCTATTGTTTCTAGCACCCTCAAAACTCAAGCTTCGTGACTGTATATAGTAGACTGTGATAGTATTGTGTTTCTGAATGACGGATTTGGCTGAGATGAGAGGAATATTATAATTCTTACATTTTGAATTATTGAACATTATTTCTTGGTAAAATAGCCCGATAAGTTAAACATGATAGTGCAGGGTGGAGTTGAGTTGAGTGGAACAGTAGAAGATCGAGGGAGGAGCTTGTTGGTCCCGCGCGCTCGCTGTAGTGAATAAGCGCAGTGTTGCCACATTTTTGCCTACGTTGTACGAGCAGTATCGGGAACCACGCGCACTGCACTTGTTTTTTTAACGATCTTCGCAGAAGATAACATTGCAATTACCTATATGACAACGGAGACTTTTGGAAATGGCGGGAATGTGGAACTCCACAGCGAAAAAAAAGCGCTATCTGCCAGTGTGGAGCATGCGCATTTGGGACTATCAAGTTTAACTTGTCTAGCATATACACTTAAATATTTATGAAATGAGTATGCTTCTTAAGAAAGACTGAAGTAGAACTGGAATTGTATAATCACAATTTCCATTAATTTAAGTAGTATATTAATATTGCTATTCATAAATTAGAAATCTGTTGGAGGCATAAACGAAATGTTATGGTAAAACGTTGACATACAATTGAAATGAATGATATCGGTTGGTATTACTAGAGATATGATAATTTCTTATTTAGTTTCATCGCATACATTAAGATTAATCTAAATTAATGACATCCAATATAATATACAACACATTTATGTAAATACCAATAGGTTGGATTATGAAGCTCGAAGATCTCAAAAGATTTAAATTGTAATCTCTGGCAAATAATACAAGGAGCTGAAGAATTAAAATATTTCAGTGATACGATTTGGATGGCAAAAATTTAGATAATATGGATAAGAAAATTGTAAGTAAAATAACATCACTAGAAGAAAATTTTCGAAAGATACGAGTACGTAATAGTAATATGCGTTACAAGAGCGGTATGTTGAAGTTTTCATGTTCGAGGAAAAGTTTGAAAAAGCGAAACGTAGTTGAGCTTTTTTAATTTCCGAGAATTGAAAGAAAACATACCGCTCGTGTATCGAACATTATTTTGTGCGAAGATCGTTTATTACATACCTGAAAGAAGAATTTCTAATTAGTTGCAATGAAATCTCCATCTTGGTTTCTGTTCAATGACGGCAAACTTGCAAAACAAAAATATCTATCTTCAACATTGTTGCTTTAAAATGTTTTCTATATTTACTATACTCCAGCAGGCCATGATATACGTCTGTCTTTTTTTTCCCCAGTCTATAAATGCGAACTTAAAACAAACGGTAAGGTTATGTAATGATTTAGAGTTTACTTAATTTTTGCAAATATTTAAAAACAATAATTAACAGTGCAATTTAGGTGAAATTGCAGTGGTAAGTTTCCAATTTATAAATATTACTATATTGAACGTCTCTAAAACTAATATGTTAAAAGCCTAAAGCAGTAAAGTCAATATGTCACTTAAGCGGTAAGAAGAGGGAAATTGTTATGTGGGTTAGGTTGGGAATACTGAATGTGGAATTTTAGACTTACCGCGGATTGGTTTTGTGCGGAAACCAAGCAAATACGCACGATCTCGCACAAAATAAATATTACTGGAACTACAATGGACTCTAAGTATCATACATATTATTGGCCTACCAATGGCCACTTTATCGACAAGAAATGTCAGAGAACTCTGGCATTTATATTTTAATCTGCTACTTTAAGTGTATCTCCTGCTTCCTTGCTGCATTATAAACGCTGTTATATTCCTGATGAAAACTGAATTACTTACACATCCTGATCCCCACCCTATTGCTACACTTGCTGCTCCTCCGGCTGGTTCTTCGCCCGCTGCAGGAAGTTTGGTAGGTTGGACTTTACTGCTGTATGTGAGCGGTGGATCTACCTAGAAAACATAATTTTAACACATGCTGTTACAATTTTCTCTGAATTTTCAGAATTTCAATGTGAGGCTTCTGACATAACACAAAGCAAGAGAGAGCGAGAGTGTGTGTGGTGCTGTAAAACTGTCATATTACATAATTTTAGAACATTGATCCTCATTGGGAAAATGATATCCTATCTTCTGATGAATGCATGAATGAATGAATAAGTTATTTAGTCACAAGAAAACGTGGAAGAATAAATAAATAAATAAATAAATAAATAAATAAATAAATAAAGTAAGTAAGTAAGTAAGTAAGTAAGTAAGTAAGTAAGTAAGTAAGTAAGTAAGTAACTAAGTAACTAAGTAAATAAGTAAATGAATAAATGAATGAATGAATGAATGAATAAATAAATAAATAAATGAATAAATGAATAAATGAATAAATGAATAAATGAATGAATGAATGAATGAATGAATGAATGAATGAATGAATGAATAAATGAATAAATAAATAAATAAATAAATAAATAAATAAATAAATAAATAAATAAATAAATAAATAAATAAATAAATAAATGAATGAATGAATGAATGAATGAATGAATGAATAAATGAATAAATAAATGAATGAATCAATGAATGAATGAATGAATGAATGAATGAATAAGGGAGTGAGTGAATGAATGAATGTTGTATATGTATATAGGCCTACATTGAAATTTATTGTATGAATTTCCCACTTATGCGTTTTTCACACTTATTCGTTTTTTTCTGATGTATCGGCAAAATTCCTACACTTTCCATGTTAATTTATTTCGAATATGCGTTTTTATTTTTACATTCATGTATAAAATTGTATTTTATTCCCCTGTACATAAGAAACGTCATTCATACTTACATATTTGAAATCTGCTCGTAATTCTTTGTATAGGCTAATTAATTTTATTATTTTGCAAACAATTTTAGTATAGTTAAACTGAAGGTTAAACAGTCGCGAAATTGTGACAAAAATGGATTTTTTTTTATTTCTTTAATAAATAGTAGGCCTACATACTTTTCTTTATTAAATACTGAAATATTCTGCTTGTCTGAAGGACCTAAGTGGTCTTTAAAGTTTAAATACCACAGCGCGGCGCAATATGCTACTCTCCTTTTCAGTAGCCATTTTGGAGTTTTTGTGTTAATATAAATTTTCTTGGGATTTAGACAGGCAAAGTATCTGACCAGTGCTAGGAAGCTGTGGCTTACTACTCTCTTATGGATATGGAGAACATTGAGTGCACTGTATGAGGTGAGATAGTAGATGAATACTACTATAACTTTAAACGTCGTTTTCCGTAACTTCCATTTTTCAATGCTTATGTACCTTTTTCTCTGCAACCATAAGAGTAAAAATATGCAATTTTGCACACAAAACTGTATTATCTATAGTTCCCTTTAACAAAATTTGTTAATATCTGTGAATTTTATACAGTACATTACAAAATTTAGAAAAAAAAATAAATAAAAGTGTTTCATAACTAATATTTTTTTAAAATAATATGAAGCCTAAATGATCAGATTGTTTGTATTCGACAGATAATGGAGAAAAAATGGGAGTATAAGGGTACAGTACATCAGTTATTCATAGATTTTAAAAAGGCATATGACTCGGTTTAAGAGGGAAGTATTATATGATATTCTTATTGAATTTGGTATTCCCAAGAAACTAGTTCGATTAATTAAAATGTGTCTCAGTGAAACATACAGCAGAGTCCATATAGGTCAATTTCTATCTGATGCTTTTCCAATTCACTGCGGGCTAAAGCAGGGAGATGCACTATAACCTTTACTTTTTAACTTCGCTTTAGAATATGCCATTAGGAAAGTTCAGGATAACAGGCAGGGTTTGGAATTGAACGGGTTACATCAGCTTCTTGTCTATGCGGATGACGTGAATATGTTAGGAAAAAATCCGCAAACAATTAGGGAAAACACGGAAATTTTACTTGAAGCAAGTAAAGCGATCGGTTTGGAAGTAAATCCCGAAAAGACAAAGTATATGATTGTGTCTCGTGACCGGAATATTGTACGAAATGGAAATATAAAAATTGGAGATTTATCCTTCGAAGAGGTGGAAAAATTCAAATATCTTGGAGCAACAGTAACAAATATAAATGACACTCGGGAGGAAATTAAACGCAGAATAAATATGGGAAATGCGTGTTATTATTCGGTTGAGAAGCTCTTATCATCCAGTCTGCTGTCCAAAAATCTGAAAGTTAAAATTTATAAAACAGTTATATTACCGGTTGTTCTGTATGGTTGTGAAACTTGGACTCTCACTCTGAGAGAGGAACATAGGTTAAGGGTGTTTGAGAATAAGGTGCTTAGGAAAATATTTGGGGCTAAGCGGGATGAAGTTACAGGAGAATGGAGAAAGTTACACAACGCAGAACTGCACGCATTGTATTCTTCACCTGACATAATTAGGAACATTAAATCCAGACGTTTGAGATGGGCAGGGCATGTAGCACTTATGGGCGAATCCAGAAATGCATATAGAGTGTTAGTTGGGAGACCGGAGGGAAAAAGACCTTTAGGGAGGCTGAGACGTAGATGGGAGGATAATATTAAAATGGATTTGAGGGAGGTGGGATATGATGATAGAGACTGGATTAATCTTGCACAGGTTAGGGACCGATGGCGGGCTTATGTGAGGGCGGCAATGAACCTTCGGGTTCCTTAAAAGCCATTTGCAAGTAAGTAAATAAAATATTTTGTTGCAGGGAAATATTAGTTTAGGTATTGGTAACACATGTGCAAAAATTTTAGGTTTATTGGTGTAGCAAATTTTTGTAAAAAGGTACATCATTTTTTAATTTCTTTAAATGAAGAATTAGAAAAATAAAAATTATTATTAATAAAATTCAGAAAAAAATTGAAGGTAGAGAAAACCCTGTTTTAAACTAATATTTGAAATTTCAAGGCCCTAGGTCCAAAAGTGAAAGTTATAGACAATTCAGTAACATAGTGTTATTTCTCATCCGTCCCCTCTTAAGTAACTGCTCTTGTTTTGGACAAGAAAGGCTTTAAACAGAGAATGTAAATTAATATAAATATTAAGTTATAAATTATTATTGTTTAGAGATTACAGGCCATGGATTCTATTACTAAAAACGTTTACAAAAATAGGTTTCTTAATTTGTGTTACAAACTAGTAATTGTAGTGTGGAACATTGCTTATCATTATTCTTAGAATGTCACAGGGAAACCGGAGTACTTGGAGAAAATCTCTGTGTTGCCTAGATCAAGGGCTTGTTCAACACAAGTTATAAGTTCATGGTGGAGCAGGATTTGAATCCGGGTCCTCTGACACTGAGCCACTTTACTGCCTTTTGAGAATATCCCGGATCTCCTCCTTTCTCTGTATAAATGCACCAAATCAGTCCCAGTACTAAGCTTTAATTCTCACTTTACCCATAAGTTATAATCTTTAGCATAGGGGAGAGTTGGATAGTATCGGACATCGGGTAATATCGGACAGTGAGTTTCTTTCATCTTCCGCCAGATAATAGTACCTGAATGACATGATTATGTTTCTGTGATGTCGCATACAGAAACGTAACCATGTCATTCAGGTACTATCATCTGGTGATAGATGAAAGAAACGCACTGTCCGATATTACCCGATGTCCGATACTACCCAACTCTCCCCTACTTCAGTAACATCCCACTGCCCGGGGCACAAGGACCCATTATAAAAGTTGAGTACATAATATTTAGAGAAATAGATATTCACACCAATACATCACTAGAGAGAACATTTCCTGTTTCTAATCAAATTACTGTCCAGCTTCAAGTTTTCCAAAAGAAGACATCTCTGCATTTCTATAAAGAGGAAATTTTCTCTGCCTTTGTAATCAAGCCTCGGTTCAAATATTTTTGTAAATATGTTGTTCATGAAAAAAATAAGTATAAGATTCTTACCCTCACAACAGCAACGTCGTTATACCAATAAGCCTGATTTTGATATTCTTGGTGGTATACCCACTCAACGACTTGGTGCACAGAACCTCCTGAGTTGTAATTGTTGGTACCTGCACGAACTGTATATGAATCGATGTTGCCACTGGAATAAAAATAAAAATAAAATAATACCTTACATTAACTGTACTTAATTATAAAATTAATAGTAATATGCGTTACAAGAGCGGTATGTTGAAGTTTTCATGTTCGAGGAAAAGTTTGAAAAAGCGAAACGTAGTTGAGCTTTTTTAATTTCCGAGTATTGAAAGAAAACATACCGCTCGTGTATCGTACATTATTTCGTGCGAAGATCGTTTATTACATACCTGAAAGAGGAATTTCTAATTAATTGCAATGAAATCTCCATCTTGGTTTCTGTTCAATGACGGCAAATTTGCAAAACAAAAATATCTGTCTTTAACATTGTTGCTTTAAATTTTTTTCTGTGTTTACTATACTCCAGCAGGCCGTGATATACGTCTGTCTTTTTTTTTCCCCCAGTCTATGATGAGTCTGGAATCTTGTTGATTTTTTCACGGCTTCCTTAATGTTACTTGCACCATGAATGCAGTAACTTTAGTGGAGTTGTATAGTTTACTTAATTTTTGCAAATATTTAAAAACAATAATTAACAGTGCAATTTAGGTGAAATTGCAGTGGTAAGTTTCCAATTTATAATTATTACTATATTGAACGTCTCTAAAAATAATATGTTGAAAGCCTAAAGCAGTAAAATCAATAGGTCACTTAAGCGGTAAGAAGAGGGAAATTGTTATGTGTGTTAGGTTGGGAATACTGAATGTGGAATTTTACACTTTCCGCGGATTGGTTTTGTGCGGAAACCAAGCAAATACGCACGATCTCGCACAAATATTATTTCTGTTTTTACTTAATTATCCGTAACAAGAAATATTACCTAAATGTGGGCAATTAATTTAACTTACTTATTAAACTATATAAACCGTTCAAAATAAGTAAAACATAATGGAGAAAAGGTTAAATAAACTGAATCTGGGAAACTTACGTATTTCGAAAATAATCTGCTCTTATGACATCTACTCGAAGTAAACGAAAATGTAACGCACTTGATATTTATTTATACTAAATTAAGTATACATAAGCATGTACAAAATTAGGATCACCCGTATGAGCAAAGCTCATGTTCGGATGTAGTTCAACTACATAAAATAAATACAAAAGGTAGGCCTAATACACAGAAATATTACATAAAAACCAAGAAAACAAAAATAAAAGAAATAATGAGAACACAGAAAACTTTATATATAGGGTTATTTAAATATAATTTTTAAGCATATGTTTAATGTTTTTATTGAACTTAATAAAGGAAATGTTGAAAATTCAGGGTGCATTTTCGTTATAGAGTTATATAATCGTGGTCCTAGACTAATAATGCGTTTTAAACCTTCTTGGTCTCTTAATATTGTAAGTTAACCTTCCGTCTAGTATTGCAAATATAATAAAATGGTATATATTCTTTACGATTTTTGTAATAGCGCTCCAGTAAGGTATACATTCCTATAATTGTTCATTTCCCATAGATTTTAAATTCAGAAAAGATGAGTTTAGAAGGGTAAACAATAGGTTTCAAAGCAGATTTTGATTATTTTTATTGTAAAAAAATTGAGAGGATCTAAAGAAATTTTAAAAGTTCCCACCTTACGCAATAATACAGTAATTGGATGGTGGACTGCAAAAAAAGCTAAATAAACGGTAGTAAAATACTGACGGGTAAAATACGATGAAGAATGACGAATTTATCAATTTTATTGTTTTACATAATCTTCTACATAGGTAAGAAAGTGACTTTATACAATTATTTCATAGATAGATGCTGATCAATGATGATGCTCACATATTCCATAACTACAACTTCTTTGGAAGGGAGACATTCATGAGCAAAAAAGAGAAGAACCGCATGTATTAATAAACTTAAATTACTACAATTATTCAAAGATTGCTAACCAATAGATTTGAAAGAGAAAGGAATTACTGTTGTTTTTTTAATATTTAACGAGAGAAATTTAAAATAAAGACAATCTATATTTACATCATATTCATTTTCATAAACTTAATCCCAGAAATCACCACTGCATCACCTGCATATGAATACACGAAGCTTTAATATTTTAAAATCTGCATTTAATAAAGCTTTAAATTGTATTAAAAACAAAATAGATCCCAAAATCGTCCCTTGTGATTTGGTTTCTTGCAAACATGCTGAATGAATTACAGAGAATTTAAAAATACATAAACTATTACAAATTCAGTCATAATCATTTAATATAGACGCTTTCCTGTTATAAATCGTCAAATTGCAAATATAAAATTTCTGCAAGAACAAGACTTCATTAGACATTGTAAAGATTATATTCCTCAGGTTGACGCAATACGTTAAATAAGAAAATGTAAGATGAAATCTTTACAAGACTTAGGAATAATGTTTCGCGACAGAAATACAGAAATAATAAATACAACTCTAATTGAATATAACGTTACAATGTTTGAAGGAGGAGATAGATGAAAAATGTGTGAAAATTTAAACTTCTACCATTTTTTAGCTGATGAGTTTATTTTTTTAATACAAGCTCTCTCTTGGAATATGTACTAATGCTACAAAATTTCATTTCTGGTATACTTAAGTAGTTTTTGAGTTATGCAATGTTTTAAATGGGACATATTTTCAAAACACGTTCGTCTAGTTAGCTTTGTGGTAGCGTGTTTGCCTCCAGGGTAGCCGGCCCGGGTTCGATCCCCGGCGGGGTCAGAAATTTTCATGTGAAATTTCTACCTCGGGACTAGGAGAGATAGCCTAGTGATGCACAACTTCTAATCACTAGATTGTGCATCAATATGTCTTCGTGAAATCATAAATCTCTCCGCAGTGGATATGAAGAGAAGGCATATATAACAATACTTACTCCACACTTCATGTAAAAGATAGTAACAATTTAATTTCATTATAATTATATGATAGGAGTATCAGTTAAAAATCTACCTAATGTTATGTTACAAGAAGAAATAATTTATGAACAATTTTTCTGCACAAATTGAGAAATGAAAGAAAGAGCATGGGAAAACAAAGATTGTAGAATATCCGAAAAAGAAATGTGTGTGTGTGTGTGCGTGCGCGCGTGTTGTGCAATGATAAACGTCCTTGTTTCTTACATAAGTAATATGCGATTAAATAAAATAATTTAAATACATTTTGTGTTCTGATTTCTATATAAATAAGAACATACTGTAACCATAGGTAAGAAGTTCGTACCAAAACAGTAGATTTCAGTTGAGTACAGCGAGGAGTATAGATGTCGCCTGCGTCTCGCTCTGCTCCCGCTCGTACAGACAATACACAGTATGTTCACATAAACAACGCATAGTGGCATTCTGTGCAGCTGTGTACAGTCGTGAATAGTTGAAGAATATTGTTAATTTATATTAATATTTTAGGTTCTGAACAAAGTGAGTTATTCTGTTATTATTGTATTATTTACGTAATGTTAATATTATGCATGATTCCAAAAAAGTAAACTCGTCTGTTATTAAATAATTATGCAACAGTAGTGTGTAACACGTTATTTTTTTCCCGGATTATTCTTCGTTAAAAGTTGACGTCTCGTGCTGCTATGCATTCGGTTTCGTTACAGTTCAAGTTCGATATCTGAATTACGATACGAATTTCCTAGCTGCCATTACAATAGAATTTTAAATTTTCTTGAAAACAATTATGGGTTTCATATTATGTTCCACATACGAGATACATTATTAGATTCACAAAATAGTTGTTCACCTGATGATAGTAAGATATACTGCATCATATTTCAGATTTGCTACAGTAACGTCTTGTGACGTAGAACAAATATTTTCAGAGTACAAATATTGTTTTCTTTTTCTGAACTTAAAAGGGGTATTTACTTACTTACTGGCTTTTAAGGAACCCAGAAGTTCATTGCCGCCCTCACATAAGCCCGCCATTGGTCCCTATCCTGAGCAAGATTAATCTATTCTCTATCATCATATCCCACCTCCCTCAAATCCATTTTAATATTATCCTCCCATCTACGTCTCGGCCTTCCCAAAGGTATTTTTCCCTCCGGCCTCCCAACTAACACTCTATATGCATTTCTGGATTCGCCCATACATGCTACATGCCCTGCCCATCTCAAACGTCTGGATTTTATGTTCCTAATTATGTCAGGTGAAGAATACAATGCGTGCAGTTCTGCGTTGTGTAACTTTCTCCATTCTCCTGTAACTTCATCCCTCTTAGCCCCAAATATTTTCCTAAGCATCTTATTCTCAAACACCCTTAACCTATGTTCCTCTCTCAAAGTGAGAGTCCAAGTTTCACAACCATACAAAACAACCGGTAATATAACTGTTTTATAAATTCTAACTTTCAGATGTTTTGACAGCAGACTGGATGATAAAAGCTTCTCAACCGAATAATAACAGGCATTTCCCATATTTATTCTGTGTTTAATTTCCTCCCGACTATCATTTATATTTGTTACTGTTGTTCCAAGATATTTGAACTTCTCCACGTCTTCAAAAGATATATTTCCAATTTTTATATTTCCATTTCGTACAATATTCTGGTCACGAGACATAATCATATACTTTGTCTTTTTGGGATTTACTTCCAAACCTATCTCTTTACTTGCTTCCAGTAAAATTCCCGTGTTTTCCCTAATTGTTTGTGGATTTTCTCCTAACATATTCACGTCATTCGCATAGACAAGCAGCTGATTAAAAGGGGTAATTATGATTTTAGCCTCATTATAACATATAACAATGAACATTTTCATTTTATCAAAATAAAAGGGGTATTTATTTTGATAAAACGAAAATGTTCATTGTTATTTGTTATCATGAGGCTAGAATCATAATTGTATACTTTTTATGTTATTTTTAAACTTATGGGTAAATTATTTTAGTTTGGGAGTTACGAAGTTTATAATTACAAATTATTGTTTTTTACATTATTCGTTTTATTATTTCTTTGTTCTAAGGCTGTGGACGATTGGAGCACATGTTTGGATACCATCAGGCTGTATATGTTTGTCGTTCTGCCTCACTGACATTGGGAGATGCGCCATTACTTTTCATTCGGTAGAGATATAGTCCAAGCTCACACAACTTAACAGTTTTGGTACCAGCTTCCTAGCTCTGGTGTAACATACCCGTAAATGCAGTGGGCTGCTGTCAGGAGGAACTCGTTATTCAGAACTGTAGCGCCACAATAGTGACTGCCGTAGTTTTGCAGTGACACCTAAAATGAAGTGACAAATCTTTTGTAAGACATGCGAAAGAGGTAACAACGTGACACAATATTGTTGAGTAGAAAACTCCAGAAAAATCCCAATCAGATAATCAACTAAAGCAACATTTGAACACATTCATATTGGCACAGTTAAGTTTAATAATATAATAATTTTAATAATTATTTTTATAATATTTTTTTTTATTTGAAAGAGAATAATAGTACACTTTCCGTTGACACTCCCGATGAAGCAAAAGCTTGTGGCCGGGTCGGGAGTTGAGTTTATATTAAATAATTAAAAAGTAATATTACACGCTTAAGCCTACATTAAAATAACTATTTAATTGTTTAATTTAATTAATTAAATATAAGTAAGCAAAAGTAAAGTGAAAAATACCAAAATAATAATACAAGCAATAATAATAAAACAAAATTCAATTATATCAGATAAAACACGGTAGAGTAGGATGAAAGAGTAATGGAACGAAGAAAAATTCTCTCCGGCACCGGGATTTGAACCCGGGTTTTCAGCTCTACGTGCTGATGCTTTATCCACTAAGCCACACCGGATACCCATCTCGGCGCCGGACAATCACTCCTAACGAGTGCACCTCAGCAGATGTGTGGACTTCAGTCCTACGTTCATAGACATCTATGACGTAGTGCAGAGGGCGGCTACTAGAGGGAACACAAGAGTTGGAACTTAAACTGAGACGATACTCTCCGGCGCTGGGATGGGTATTCGGTGTGGCTTAGTGTATAAAACATCGGCACGTAGAGCTGAAAACCCGGGTTCAAATCCCGGTGCCGGAGAGAATTTTTCTCCGTTCCATTACTCTTTCATCGTATGATGACGCAGAATATCTGCATGGAAATATCATATGTACTTCGGTACATTAAAATAATATATACAGTAGAGTAGGTTAACTAGAAAGTACAAGGGGCCATGGCCCTTTTAACAATATTAAAGTAAAATGAAAAAGTATTAAATAATACAATTGTAATATAAATACAAAATATTATGCAATAATATAATGGAAGTAATATATTATATACATAAATGATATTTTAGTTCCGTTTCATTTATTGAATTTTGGAAGATCCATAACATAAAAAAATATTTTTTCAAAATTTAATATAAGAGAGAAATACCAAAAAATGAAAAATATCAAAAATGAAAATAAAAACATTATTAGAATACTAATCGGTATTTAAAGTCAGTTGAAGTGCTCGCTTTTTAAATAATTTATTATTGGAAAGTGCTAATTTTGAATTAATTTTGAAGTTTAATAATCGAGGCCGGAGAGAAAAAGACCTTTAGGGAGGCCGAGACGTAGATGGGAAGATAATATTAAAATGGATTTGAGGGAGGTGGGATATGATGATAGAGACTGGATTAATCTTGCTCAGGATAGGGACCACTGGCGGGCTTATGTGAGGGCGGCAATGAACCTCCGGGTTCCTTAAAAGCCAGTAAGTAAGTAAGTAAGTAAGTAAGTAAGTAAGTAAGTATAATAATGATAATAATAAAGTGGTGGTAGTTGTGAAATTAATGAGACAGTGTTGTTGATGATAGCTATGATAATGGTGACTATAAAACAGTGGTGTATCTAATACAACACACATTTTCCATGTGATGTAAGAGTTTGTTCTATTGTTTCATTAACTCACCTGGAACGGGTATTCCCCATCTTCCGCAGGCTGGCCGTTTACTATCCTTACATTTCGTGCAAGATCAATGAGTATTCCTTCGATTTTAGGTTTTGCTGCTACAACAACGAAATGAAACAGTTCTGTACGTAATACAATAATTTTATGTCTTATTCTCACTTAACATGCACAATTTACATACATTTTAAAATAAGAATACGTTCTGTTGAAAATTGAAAAGCCTGTAACAAAATGTTTAAAGTGGAAAAGTAAAATTAATGAAAGGTACAAGTATAGGATTATTGATTTTATTTATTACAAACATTAATTCTAAACATTTCTACATTTTTCTTGGAACACGAATCTTCAAATTTTTTATATTCCACTTGATAACTTACGCGGGATTTCTGTGGTACTGAACATTAAATTGCAGAATTTGGAACATTTTCGATATCTGAATCCTTGTTTGAACTCATTTTAACACTGCGTATTTGTCCTAGTACTGCTGTTCTTCTGTTATAAACAAAAACCTATCGTGTTCAAAACTAGTAAAACAAACATAAACGAATCGTCTCTCGCAGGAAAAAACTAATAATAATAATACCACCTCTCCACAAATGACATGTTCGAAACTAATAAATGTAATACAATTACTTTTATTAGTAAATTAATTTTTACATCAAAGTTGATAAAACTATGTGAGATAAACTTACCGTAACTACATATTACAGTACTCGACTGGTTATCAAACTCGTATTGTAATATGAAACGTTACGATACTCACATCGTAAATACCTATTAGGAAGTAAAACCTTTAGGAAAAATGTTTTAGGAATTTAGGATTAATCTTAATAAGATTAACAATATGTTTGTTATGATTTCTGGTTTTGGGAAGTAATGCTGTTAAGAATTTTGCTTCACAAAAATAAAAGTTTTAGGAATTTATAATTTAGGAAAAAAAAATTAGGAAAAAATGTCTGGGAGGGTTTAATAATAATTCATTGAAGATATGCGAAGCTTGTCTATTAGCAGAAAGGACATAATTTCGAAGATTTATTGTAATTTAAGATAACATTAATCACTGTTATAGCATTTAATTACACCTTAATCCTGTAGTTTAATCATAAGATTGAAAAGTAGTTTCTGCTTATATATTTCACTGCGATAGCTGGTTCCATTACGACGGACTAAAGGATAATAACAGGTCAGAAAATGGCAGAGGTTTGGTGAGGCGCATATCCATACTTAAGCAGAAAATTTGAATCCTCTATATTTGTTAACTTGATAGTTAAGAATTTATTATATTATGAGTTCAATTTCGGAATGATTGTAAATTAACATTCCCCATTTTATATTTATAACTGTAAAGTTCTTATTAATAACTTATTTAGTGTTGTTTGGTAACTTACCAAGACAGCCGAGTAGGAGAGTAGACAAAACTGCTAGAAAGAGCTTCATGTTGATGGTCTGACAAATTCAGACATCACTGGACATATTTATACTCAATTTCAGAGAGATAAAGATCTTATTGGTGAATTCGAGTGAATGTCAGATAAATTATAATATATACCTTTTTTTTACAAATACGTATTCAAAACAAAATGACGTGTTTAAAAGGAAATATTGTACAAATGTTCACACTTCTTATGTCGTTGAACTATGTACCATTACAGCGACAATATTCAGTATAGTGTCAAGTGGAGTTTTTGCCCTTAAACGTTTAAGTTATCTTGCATTCTAGGTTAGTGACATTTCCTTTTCATAATGCGCATGTGAGATTTGAACACACAAAGTTCAATCTCATAGTAGTAGCATTATAGAACCGTAATTTCCCACTACTTTGGTCCTGCAACACAACTATAGTCCACGATTCAACTATTCAAGGAACATTGTAGATTGCTGCAATGACATGACTTCAAACTACAGTACAGCAAAAATATAGACAACTACGTTATGGAGTACAAAATTTCAATGGACCATAATTGTGTTCCAGGACCATAGTTATGGGAAAGACGGTAGTACAGTAAAGCCTCGTTAATCCGGATTAATTGGGGGTATAAGTTGACCGGTTTAACGAAAGTCCGGATTAACTGAAATAAGCTAAAATAACAGTAGAAAGTCCATTAAAACTCAGTTTATAGCAACAAAACACGTTTGTTATGGTGTATTTAAAGGGCATAGGTCTAAATACAGTATGCAGTATACAGTAAAATGTAAAGCAATATCTACATCTAATATGGGCACCTCAGTTCCAATCCCATCAGATGCAAATAGAAAGGATAGGTAAAGTTGCCGAATTCAGTGATACTCCTAATTCCGTAATACGTTTTTTTCACTGAATGTCACGGAATTGGGTATCTTGCTATGAAGTTCACCGATGTCTAAAAAATAGGCGAAAGATGCACTCTTTCGAGAAAGATGTCTGGCGCTATGGTCGAACGGCACTTTGACCAACATTCAATTTTAAAAAAGCATCAGGGGATTAGGAGTATCACGAAAATAGGCAACTTTACCCTACAGAAAATACTTTTACGTTACTTATAGTTTAAAAAATATCACGTGTCCTCTTATGAAAAGCAAATTTCATTTACAGTAATCAGATACTTTTTAAATTTAATTATAAAACTTTAAAATGTAGACAATTAATAAATAGCAAAATTTTACTCTATAAAACTGTTAACGGTATATCGAATAACTGTTATTTTCTTAAATTCCTTCAGTTCAACGCAAAAAGAACAAAATTACGTCATGGGCAAACTTTTGTTATTCCGATTCCTATAACTGTTTTCTTCAAGAACTCTCCATTGTTTGTTACGTGTAATACTTCAAACTCTCTACCTTTAAACTGTGATTCTCAATTAGATTTCGGTTTATCAATTAAAAAATTTCATACAATTTTAAAAAGAACTAATTATATTTACTTAGGTATTTAAATTATGAATAAGTGTATTATAATGTTTTTACTCTAATTTTGAAATAATTCTGTATCATTATATTGACATTTGGTACTAATATTAACTGTGATATTATATTCTAGCATCTATTATGTATCCTTCTTTCTTTCGTTTGTTTTGCTTGTTTTTGTTTTTCACTATTATGTATTTTGTATATAAATTGTATCAATGTAAAGCCACCTATAACTGAAAGCTTGCTTCTGTTGGTGGTGAAGTTTAAATAAATAAATACATACAATAAAAATAATGCTAGTTTTCTTTATTTTTAACACTATAGGTGTAATATTGTAATTATTGTAATTCCACAGTTCCAATGTATAAAAATACATCTTAAAACAATCTTCTGTAATTTTCCCAAACTCATCTTTTTTTTTGCCTGTCCGGATTAAGCGAAGTCCGGCTTATCGGGGTCCGGATTAACGAACCTTTACTGTAGTAGTGGTAGTGGTTGTGGAAAGTAGAAGGTAGGAGGTAATGTAGATATTAGGTGGAAGGTAATATAGGTAGTAGGTAGAAGGTAATATAGGTAGTAGGTGGGAGGTAATATAGATATTATATGGGAGGTAATATAGGTAGTAGGTGGGAGGTAATATAGTTACTAGGTGAGAGGTAATATAGATATTATATGGGAGCTAATATAGGTAGTAGGTGGGAGGTAATGTAGATAGTAGGTGGGGGTAACATAGGTAGTAGGTAAGAGGTAATATAGGTAGTAGGTAAGAGGTAATATAGGTAGTAGGTGGGAGGTTATATCGGTAGTAGGTAAGAGGTAATATAGGTAGTAGGTGGAAGGTAATATAGGTATAGATGGGAGGTAATATAGGTGGTAGGTGGAAGGTAATATAGGTAGTAAGTGGGAGATAGTATAGGTAGTAGGTGGGAGGTAATATAGATAGTAGGTTAGAGGTAATATAGGTAGTAAGTTTGAGGTAATATAGGTAGTAGGTGGGAGGTAATATAGGAAGTAGGCGAGAGGTAATACAGGTAGTAGGTGGGAGGTAATATAGGTGGTAGATGGAAGGTAATATAGGTAGTAGGTGGGAGATAATATAGGTAGTAGGTGGAAGGTAATATAGGTAGTAGGTTAGAGGTAATATAGTTAATATGTGGGAGGTAATATAGGTAGTAGGTGGGAGGTAATATAGGTGGTAGGTGGGAGGTAATATAGGTGGTAGGTGGGAGGTAATATATGTGGTAGGTGGGAGGTAATATAAGTAGTAGGTGGGAGGTAATATAGGTGGTAGGTGGGAGGTAATATAGGTGGTAGGTGGGAGGTAATATATGTGGTAGGTGGGAGGTAATATAGGTGGTAGGTGGGAGGTAATATAGGTGGTAGGTGGGAGGTAATATAGGTAGTAGGTGGGAGGTAATATAGGTGGTAGGTGGGAGGTAATGTAGATAGTAGGTGGGGGTAACATAGGTAGTAGGTAAGAGGTAATATAGGTAGTAGGTAAGAGGTAATATAGGTAGTAGGTGGGAGGTTATATCGGTAGTAGGTAAGAGGTAATATAGGTAGTAGGTGGAAGGTTATATAGGTATAGATGGGAGGTAATATAGGTGGTAGGTGGAAGGTAATATAGTTAGTAAGTGGGAGATAGTATAGGTAGTAGGTGGGAGGTAATATAGATAGTAGGTTGGAGGTAATATAGGTAGTAAGTTTGAGGTAATATAGGTAGTAGGTGGGAGGTAATATAGGAAGTAGGCGAGAGGTAATACAGGTAGTAGGTGGGAGGTAATATAGGTGGTAGATGGAAGGTAATATAGGTAGTAGGTGGGAGATAATATAGGCAGTAGGTGGAAGGTAATATAGGTAGTAGGTTAGAGGTAATATAGTTAGTATGTGGGAGGTAATATAGGTAGTAGGTGGGAGGTAATATAGGTGGTAGGTGGGAGGTAATATAGGTGGTAGGTGGGAGGTAATATATGTGGTAGGTGGGAGGTAATATAAGTAGTAGGTGGGAGGTAATATAGGTGGTAGGTGGGAGGTAATATAGGTGGTAGGTGGGAGGTAATATATGTGGTAGGTGGGAGGTAATATAGGTGGTAGGTGGGAGGTAATATAGGTGGTAGGTGGGAGGTAATATAGGTGGTAGGTGGGAGGTAAGATATGTGGTAGGTGGGAGGTAATATAGGTGGTAGGTGGGAGGTAATATAGGTGGTAGGTGGGAGGTAATATAGATAGCTGGGAGGTAATATAGGTAGTAGGTTAGAGGTAATATAGGTAGTAGGTGGGAGGTAATATAGGTGGTAGGTGGAAGGTAATATAGGTGGTAGATAGAAGGTAATATAGGTAGTAGGTAGGTAGGAACATTTTGAAACCTGAGATACTGTTCTGTTTTGTCTTTTTGTCTCATTTAAACATTTGTAATGTTATTTATTTCAATGATGTATGTTATTCAAAGTTAAAAAATCTTTCCACGCCGATCAAATGCTATTTCGAGAATGACGAGCGAGACTCGAAGCGCAGCAGGAATGTCGAGCCGAGACTCGAAAGACATAACTCTACGTAAATATGTACTAGCATAGTAAAGTTATGAACCTATCGACAGATGATTGCACTCACACATAACTCTACGTAAATATGTACTAGCATAGTAAAGTTATGAACCTATCGACAGATGATTGCACTTACACGTAATTCTACGTAAATATGTACTAGCATAGTAAAGTTATGAACCTATCTACAGATGATTGCACTTACACGTAATTCTACGTAAATATGTACTAGCATAGTAAAGTTATGAACCTATCTACAGATGATTGCACTCACACGTAACTCTAAGTAAATATGTACTAGCATAGTAAAATTATGAACCTATCGACAGATGATTGCACTTACACGTAATTCTACGTAAATATGTACTAGCATAGTAAAGTTATGAACCTATCTACAGATGATTGCACTTACACGTAATTCTACGTAAATATGTACTAGCATAGTAAAGTTATGAACCTATCTACAGATGATTGCACTCACACGTAACTCTAAGTAAATATATACTAGCATAGTAAAGTTATGAACCTATCTACAGATGATTGCAGTTACACGTAATTCTACGTAAAAATATGCAGCAGAGTGAAGCTACGCACATTCGATTTTTATAAAAATGTGGTACCTTAGCCAATGGAGATCAGACATAAATATAGACATTCTCCCTAACCTCTACCTAGGTTACAGTTTTCACTGCTTTGCCCAGAATTCACGATGTTGACGTAGGGGTAGGATCTGACGACATTCAGCTGGTTTGACTGAGTGGTTCTTTTCAGAATTTTCGATTTACATATCGCCTTCTGAAAAATTGTTGATACCGTTGCTGACGTTCAAATCTCTTGTATAAAAACAATAAGTTAGATGCAAATTAAATTGAGAAAAAACAGTTATCTTTAGGTTGACGCATGAATACTTGAGTATATTTTCAAATGATTAGGCCTAAGTGCTGCTTTTTATCTCCTCCAATAATTTTCTGCATTTTTATCGTTTGAGGAAAACTACTTCTTCCCTATCTAGATTAGCATAACGTATCACTTTAATTTGAATAATGAAATACGTGAAATAATGCAAAATATCATGAATATTAAGGGTTTAGGTACAGCCTACACTAGTAAAATTTTGGAAATATTCAACATTTTTTTCCTCCATTACTGTAACTTTTACAAAAATAGCAAATTAGTATGTGTAAAACACTGTCCTTCTGTTATATGAAAAAAAATATTTTTACGATTAAAATAAATTACATATTTTTTTTAATTCAATTCACTGTGCAGCGATGAAGCGTTTCCCACATAACTAAAAAACTGTCCAAAATTCTGTGATGAAATGTTTTGTATATATTTATGCATGTCATATCTACAATATCATGCAAGATCACTTCTCTACCTTTCACAGATTGTCTGATAAAAAATAAATTCATTTAAAAAAATGGTCAAATAAAAAAAAATATTATTTATTAAGGAATGTAGTTGAAAGAGCATGATATTGTAAATATGAGTTTCAGCAATAAAATAAAAGAGAGAGAAGATGAAAAAGTTAACGAGTTTATGAGTTATGAGAGTAACGCTTCATCACTGCACAGTAAACTGCCACAATTTTAAATTTTGAAAAAAAAAAATATATATATATAATTTTTTAAATCATAAAAATATTTTTTTCATATAGCAGAAGGACAGTTTTTTAAACATACAAATTTTCATTATTGTACAAGTTACAGTAATGGAGGAACAAATGTTGAATATTTCCAAAAATGTTACTGCTGTAAGCTGTACCTAACCCCTTAAGTGCGTTATAAATAGTAGCAATCGACATCTGCCGTCTTGAAAAATTCCTTGGAATCTAAGCGAGCGTCATGGGAATTCGAGTATTATTTTAAATTAAGCTTAATCACCCAAATCTATTGTATACTGACTTAATGTAGAATACTAACAGAAAGCATTACATTGGTCTGCATGGGTTGTTTGTTGTTTTGAAAAAAATAATGTTTCTGGATAGGAATTTCTTGCTGATTGCAAAAATTAAAGCCTTTTTTTCGTGCACTACGTCAGAACTTTTCACAATTCAATAGTTGTATGTTTCTAATATTTTCAATAATTAGTAAGTTATTATTATTTTTCTACGCTTAACATTTGTTAAAAACAATTATTTGAAAGGCACGACAATTTATAATTTCAACTTTATTACTTAAAATGTGACAGAATATGCTTCCTTCTATATTGAGTAAAGCCTATTCTAAACAATTTCCGTCCTTTTAGTAACTTAAAATAAACTGCGGGTAAGATATCCGTTATTTATTCTTGAGCTTTCTTATCTGTGTCCACCCAAAATCGTCTATAAACAGAAAGTTGAAATCGAAAGTGTTTTCAGGTCATAAAAATTTAATGAAGGAAATATTTATTCTAAGAACTTTATCATTATAGCTCCCTCATGGTTTGTTTCAATAGCGAGGGTCACATATATAAATTTAGGGGGGGTGCAATCCAGCCTGAAGATACACATTTAAACCTTTCAGAGATAATCTACCTCCTTTTAAAAGTTCTTGTTTGAAACTAGGAGGTTTAGTGTTGTGTTATTCATTGTCGTGTTAAAGTGAAGTGTGCTAGTAGTTCTCATTTTTGAGTACAGAATAATGGTGTTGTTTCATAGAAATGTCGAAACGTGTGAAAGCTCTAGATCAGGGATGAGACGATATTAGCTCCCAATCATGGTAGAATAGCTCGACCTTGATCACGAGCGCATAGCGCATTCACTGTAACGTAGACAACAGGGATGTACATGCATATGCAGCGAATAAAGGCAGCAATTATTAAAATAACTTGCGTTACTAAATTTCTGGCTATGTAATAGGGCTAATTACTCAGTTATTTAATATGAATGTACATATATAAACAAATCGCAAAGGGAAGGGTTTTTAGGAACAAAAAGAGAAATAAGAAAAGTTAATTGTATGTAAACCATTTTATTGTTAAAAGCAATTATTTATTATGTACATACTTCACTTCATTGATTAAGAGAAACTAATAGGGTCTATCTGCTCGACGTATGTGATCTCTAAGTACTTTTGAGTATTTGTTGAAAAAATAATAATGACAATATTGATTGAAATAGAGTATATTGATTGTGTGATTGTGAAAATATAGTCCTTACTCTCCAGTCGTGATTATGTAATGAGTTTTCTTAGAGTGATTTGTGAGATGCATGTAACACGAAAAAAACAAATTGATTAAATTAAGATATTGAGAGCCATCGTAATTTTTGGGGTCAATCATTTAAGGGATATGTATGACTTAAAACTTCCACAATTTCGGCCAAAATTTGTGAAATTTAAACTATATAAACAGATCTATAATAATATCATCTGTACAAAATTTGATGCAATTAGGTCTAATAGTTTTGAAATTATATTTTTAAATGTATTCTATATTGACGTTACTAAAAAAGCTCCCTGCATCAAAGTTTTCAAAATGTTTAGTTCATATTTGCCAAAAATCCTGAAAATAGTTATTGGAATAAAAGTGAATTAGCATTTTGAGTTTAGTAATAGTATAAGTTAAAGTGCAATCAAAGATCAAATATTATTTCTAAATTAGAGAAACACGCAGTCTAATAAAATTAAATATTCAGAAACAAGCAACAAATAAAACATCAACAATACATTTAAAATAAAGAAATAAAAGGAATCTAGATACTATCTACTGACCCAAATGTAAATTAATTTACCTTCGATGTCAATTCCGAAATTAATTTATTTCTCTTTTTTCCTGAATAATACCTATATTTTTTTTCATGTTGCGTCTCATAATGCCGTTTTATGTTGCTTTTTTGCAAATGATATTTTTTTTACACAACAAACACTGGACTTCATCACCATGTTCGAAGCATAAATATTGTATCTTCCACTCTTCCTTGAAAACTTTCAGCGCTTCCGTTCCGTCATGATGCGCTGTGTTCTAAGATTTGTACATCCTTTAGCAATGTTTACAGGTAAAAGAGCTCCGCGCGCGCGCAGCGGGCATAAAATAGCTCTCGCTCGCAATTATTAGTCTCCATCGCAAGACTGCTCTAGATCAATGGCGGGCATTCCTGCGGCATTGCCGCAGTGATGTCAGACCTCAGCGAAGCATTAAACTTACCCCCTACCTTCCCTTTCTCCCACTCCATGAAAATACTGCGCGTGTACGTGGCGGATTATAGTGGATTGCTGTACTTCGTAGCTTCATTATTGATGCAATGTCTTTCGCAGAATCGTATGAATCGAGAGGATATCACACTTACAAGAAAGGCGGTTCTTTCATTTCTCATGTTTACGATCAGTTACAAACATTCAGGAAGCGAACTTAAATATGTACATTCTTAAAATAGACCACCTGTTATACGAGTTCAAAGAACACAGATTCAGTGATTTTCAAAGTATGGAGAAAGATTTCAATATTTTTGCCACTCCTTTTCATGTTTAAATTGAAAATGTTATCCCAGAATTGCAGTTAGAGGTAGGCCTACTGGATTTACAGAATGATAGCTTCTTCTAAGCAGAATGTGAAGGTCTACTGGTGGCTAAAATATTTTTAAAAATATCCAATACTACATATCCACTGCTTAGACAGTTTGCTTAAAACATAATGAGTACCGTCATTTCCCATAACTATGGTCCTGGAACATAACTATTGTCCACGATACAACTATTCAAATTTTGTACTCCATAATGTAGTACTTCGTTTATATTTTTGCTGCAATGTAGTTTGTATTCAAGTCACTGAAGCTATCAACGAACGGTCTAAGTTACTTCCACAATGATCTTTGAATGATAGTATCGTGGACCATAGTTATGTTCCAGGACCATAGTTATGGGAAATGACGGTATGTATTCATCAACCTACCATTGCGAACGGCTGTTTTTCTAAAATGAAATTTATAAAGTCCAGCCACAGATCCCGCTTAAGCGATGCTCATCTCCTTGCGCAACTGAAAATAGCATGCACAGATCTAAATCCCAATTTCGAATGCTTTGAAAAATGATTAATTAATTATCACGTGAATGGACTATTCTAATTACATATGGTAGGTAGGAGTGTAGTGGCGCAACTGTCTGTAAATCCGTCACTGCACTGTAGAGTGCAACCTCTCCCACAGTATGTAGTTGCCATTTAAAACCTGTCTTGTGGGTTGCGTTCATTTTGCCCACCACTGCTCTGGATAAAGACAGTGAGTGCTTTAAATATCTTTATGCTCGACCATGCCGAAATGTACTAATTATACATCTGGTAGCAGTCCTTTAATGCATGTCATTAAAGTACACCTACTCATTAAAGTACAGGCCTTCAGCCAATGATAACTCAGCTTACATGTGTTCAGCCAATGACAAGTCAGCTTTGTACCGTTATAAAACAGCAAGTATCGATTATTCTCGGATATGCAATCGAAAGAGAATTAGCGAAAAGTCACGGAGGCTGGAAATCCAATACTGTCGCAAAAGGTTATGTTCTGTTACTATAATAATTAGCGTTAATTGTAAATAATATTCAAATAAATTCAATTTGTCATCTCGTTTTTCAATGTCGAATTCAATAATCAAGGTTATAATATTATCAAGTTTAACGGGACTACGTCAAGGTCAATGACATTATTGTTCCTCGGAAAAAATCAATACTTTCGCGTCTGCGCACATCTCACAATTCACGACCTAGAACAAGGTCACTTCCGATCTTGTCAGTTACAAATAAAATGTATATATCTGAATATCGGTAATTTCAAGTTAGAAATTTAGTCGAGCATAAAAAGTCGTATGAAACTCGCCTATAATGGTAATTAAGAAGCTCGTATGAAAATTATGAAACTCGCTTGCGCTCGTTTCATAAATATCCATACTCGATTCTTAATTACTATCATTATAGGCTCGTTGCATAATGTACTATTATCCTGAATTTCCCTAATTATTTCATTAACCTATGAGAAAATTAAAGCTTTTGTATTCATTGGCCCGCAAATTCGAAAACTGATGATGAGCAGGCATTTCGAGAAGACTATGAGTGGAAATGTGAAGGATGCTTGGAATGCGTTCAAATTCAAATTCAAATTCAAATTTATTTACAATTTACATTTGAATTGAATACATATGAATAGATACCCGAAATGAGCATATGCTCGTGCTCGGGTACAGTCCAGTAGGCTACATAAATTTTACAGGGTTCAAATAATAATGCTGATGATATAAATAATAGTAATAGTAATAATAATAATAATAATAATAATAATAATAATAATAATAATAATAATAATAATAATAATAATAGAATAATCGTAACAGAAATGATACAAAGATTGTCAGAACAGTTGTTTCTAATATTCTTCGAAATAAAAAAAAATCAAATTTTGTTAACATAGTGAAAGTGATGTTACAAAATTTAAAACAGATTGGTTGCAATATTATAGTTAACGTGCATTTACTTCTTTCCCATTTACATTATTTTCCTGATAATTTAGGAAACTTTAGTGAGGAACAAGGTGAAAGATTTCACCAAGATATAAAAAAATGGAGTCCACACCTGTGGAGTAACGGTCAGCACGTCTGGCCGCGAAACCAGGTGGCCCGGGTTCGAATCCCGGTCGGGGCAAGTTACCTGGTTGAGGTTTTTTCCGGGTTTTCCCTCAACCCAATATGAGCAAATGCTGGGTAACTTTCGGTGCTGGACCTCGGACTCATTTCACCGGCATTATCACCTTCATGTCATTCAGACATAACCTAGATGTTGATACAGCGTCGTAAAATAACCCAATAAAATAAAAAATAAATAAATAAAAAAATGGAAATGAGGTATCGAGGAAAGTGATGTGTTAATATAATGGCTGATTGCTGCATATTGAAAAGGGACTGCGCTGAACAACATCCTTGGAGATCAAAAGGAGGAAATTTGAAGTGCAATATTGAGCTAAGGTTATGAATGTGATTATTAACTCTCCAGTACTTGTGCGACATACGAGTACATTTGTAATCCACTGCTGTTTATTAAGTCATCACATCTCCGCTTTCAATGCTGATAGAATGAAATTTTCAGTACCTATCTGTTACAGTTTATCCCTGATGTCTGGAGTGCTTAGATGTAATTGTGACTTTTTTTCTGTGCAGCAATATATAATAATAATAATAATAATAATAATAATAATAATACTTTATTGCTAATAATAATAATAATAATAACAATAATAATAATACTTTATTGCCAGAATAAAGATACATATTTCCTTTTTTATATAAAACACTCTAGCACCCCCAGAAAGAGTAAGTTACATACTCGTGCTCAAGAGGCATTCCACATATTGTTAAGACATTTTATTAAATAACAAAGTAAAAAGTAAAAAAAGAAGAAGAAAAACACAGATATGACAATAATTGAACTTTAAATTTTTTCTCTAATCAGCAATTTTAATTGATTTTTTTGAAGTAAGGAACATTGGCAAATTGTATGTTTGTGTTGTCTGATCTGTCTGTCTGTATATATATATATATATATATATATATATATATATATATATATATATATATATATGTGTGTGTGTGTGTGTGTGTGTGTGTGTGTGTGTGTGTTTAACGCGCGCGAGTACTAACTCCTGTATTTTTTACAGGAGAGAATAAAAGAGCAAATTTTCGAGTTTCTTATTTGTAATTTTATCTATTCCTATAAGCCGTTCATGAGACATTTTTACAGATATTTTCTATTGTTACAGTGATTATTTTATTCTTAAATAAAATGTTTGCATGGACATATTTGATAATACAGAACAATGACTTCTCATATGAAACAAAAAAGTATTTGAACCCAATAGTACTTAAATTTTAGGAGTATAACTGTAGTGTAGTTTATAAAAACTAACAATTAAGTCTATATAATAATAACAATACAGTTTTTAATTACATTCTTTGCATCACAATACAACTCATATTTTATTGACATCACTGATTCAAATATTAAATTTAAAATAGAGTTACACTGTTATATCACAAACAGTTTAATAGAATTAGTAAAGTAACGTTACTAATACATGTTGTAAAATTGCATATTCATACGTAATTGGTTATTTAAAAAAAAAGAGTACTGGTGTCACAAATTATGGTGCGAGCACTGAAGAGTTAAAGCAAGAGGAATTCATTCCTGTAGTTTTGTCCAGCATTCCTGTTACGTACTGTAACAGGTATGGTGAGGTATGAATAAATAGTTTCTTGATACGTGTTTAATAGAAGTCCACGTATGACAAATTAACGAGTTGATAAAAATCCGTAAAAATCGTAATGCAGAACTGAAAGTAATTTCACATAGGCTATAAGAGCAATTGTCTTAGTCATCTGGTGAGTGTAACCGGCTCTGTTTAGCTTATTATGTAACGTGAACTCTAAATAATTCACAAACGAAATGATCATTTTTAAACAGTTATTTCACTTCTTTTCTATATTGAGGAAGCGTAATTTGTATTGACACTTTACACTGTGATCCATTTATTAAACGATCTATGACATCGTCTTAATTTATTTCCCGTGTCTATAGTTTTCCTTCATGCTGTACTCATGATTCGCCTTCGTCCAAGCAATGACGTGCGACTGAGTTATCTTCCTTGTCACTGATACCACACATACGCAGGTCGAACTCATGGCTTGTATTTTTCTGTGTTGTCAGGAAAGATAAGTAAAATTATCCTTTTGGTTTTTTGTTCGTTTTTCATAAATGAAAGAAAAATTGATGTCTCTAGTATTAAAACAAACGAATTGTTTCAATTTTAGTAAAGTCCAGTGAAATTAAAAGAAAAAAAAGTCAAAGGGAGGCCAAATGACCCCAACTAAAACTCGATAATAATTCAGAAATTCACTCCAGTTACATTAATTTTGTATTAAATATCATGTTGGTGACGGTTGGTTATAATAGTACATTATGCAAAGAGCCTATAATGGTAGTAATTAAGACGCGATTATGTTTATGAAATGAGCGCAAGCGAGTTTCATAATTTTCATACGAGCGTCTTAATTATCATTATAGTCAAGTTTCATACGACTTTTTATGCTCGACCATATTTCTAACTTGAAATTATTCATAAGTATTCATGTTATTCTTATCTGACTGAGGAGCGGAACTGACCTTGTGCAATACCTCGTAAATTGTGAGATGTGCGCAGACGCGAGAGTATTGATTTTTTCCGAGAAACAAATGTCGACATTGACCTTGATATAATCTAGAGAGTAAAATAAACACTAATCTTGATATAACCTTGAAATTGAATTAGACATTGAAAAACGAGATGATAAATTTAATTTATTTGAATATTATTTACAATTAACGCTAATTATTATAGTAACAGAACTAGTTGTCTTTCGATTGAATATCCGAGAATAATCGATACTTGCGCTTTCACATTGCTACAATGGTATTTTCTGATTGGTGGAACACCTGAACTTTAATGAATAGGTGTACTTTAATGAGGTCCATTAAAGATCTGCTACCAGGTGTATAATTACTACATTTCGGCATGGTCGAGCATAAAAATATAAAAAGATCAGATTCTCACACCTTAAAATAGACGATCAAACCGTTAGCATGGTTTTTCTGTTAGAAAAGTAAAACTGCTGGTCCCGTGTGGTAGATTTATTGCTCTGATGAAGAACTTCAGAAAAAGTGTGTCGGTCAGTTCTCCCAACATTGAAATTGGACGATGAATAGGCTAGCTTCTGCAGTTAAAAACGTCGCTGAATAAAACACTATCATGAGATACAAATCATGTATGCCACTTTTCTCAAGAGGTACCGCTATATGCGAATAGACTTTAGGTTATTTTTAGCTAGTTTAGGCTAGTTCTAATTTCTTTCGGTTAGTTTTTTTTCGTGTTAATTTCAATTTCTAAAGATTAATTTTAATTTCTTTAGTTTAGTTTTGTTTTGTCAAAGTTATTTTTCCATTGCTCAGATAAGTTTTAATTTGCAAGGTTAGGTCAGATTAACTTGGGGATTGGTTACATAAATTTCGGTTTCTTAGGATGAAAACTGAGATACTAGAAAGTTTAACTAAAACCAGAACTTAGCAAAATAACTATATACTTACCAAAGCAAATCGGAGCTAAAATAAAAAGTGGAGCCAACGTAAGCAAACAAAAATCAAACTAAATAAACTAAAATTAACTTGAGAAAATCAAACCTAACTTGAATAAAAGAGAAAACCAAAAGTCGCAAAAACAAACAAAAACTGACAATACAGTGTGCTTATAAAGTCCCATTATGTGTAGACTACAATAAAGAATAAGTTAAATTATTCACATAGAATCTTTTTTTAAAGGCATTAATCAATTGGCGTAAATTTTAGGAAAACAACAAAACACTATCATGTATATTAAGAGATTAAAAAAATTAATTATATTTTTCCTGTTTCTTAATAATGTGCATGGTATTTTGAAAAGAATTTGTTGTGTATTAGTCTAATGATTTTTTTTTTAAATTTCATTAATTTTCATAGGATGCAAGTTAGTGATTGATGCATTTTCAAAACAAATAGATTCTTTATATTGGCAACTCTGAGGAAGGACAGTAACTGTAATTGAATATATTGATGGTGGAGGTTTCGCAATGTGTTCTATCGATAGAGAATTATTGAATAAATTACCGTCTATTTTCTCTCGAGATTTTTGCATTCGTTACAAATAGATTGGAATAAAAGGAAGTCATTAATATCGTTATACTCCCACATAACATACGCAAATGTAATTATAGTGAGGCAATAATCAATTAATTGCCAATATATCAGCAATAATATCAATTCCTATCTTAACTTTTATTGTTTCCTTTTAAGTATTCTTATCAAACGTACTTTGACCAGACATGAGCATGTTCTACAATCAGCTGTTTGGGTTACACGATTGATAAAATCTATATATATAATTTGAACTGGTAATGGAAATTACGGGAAAACGGCTGAACGGATTTTAATGAGTGACCCCTCATTTTCATGCCTGGCATCCAAAGTTTTTCGGAAAAGTAGTAGTTTTCAGTGAAATGTCAATTTTCCTACATAATTTTCCAAAATCCATCTGTTGTCAGTTTTGAGAACTATTTTATTGAATCACGGCCGACTTGATTGAATTTCAGAACAAAACACACACTACAATAAACAATAAGCTATTACACGAAGGCCATGACCTGCAGGATTGCCGACATATTTAGAGCTCAATTCAATTTGTTATTAAAAACTGATTCTGCAGTGTATAATTTTCTGAGTACAGCTGTGTATTGGATATTCAAATCTACGAAACTTGAGGTGGTTTGATGACATTATTACCACTAGACATTAAATATCATTATATTTAATATCATGATGCATCTATTTTTCATTAATTGTACATAATATTGAGGCTATATTGATGACATGAAAGTGAAACGTTTTGAGATTATGTAAGTAAATGTAGAGAATATCTTAATTTAGATCTTCATTTCTATAATTTACTGAGTGGCTGCTATATATAACTACAAAACTTAAGTAAGATAATAATATTGTTATTAAAAACCAAATATTTTTATACTTATTAGCCCAGTGGGGTTGGGTCTTTTTCATATACTTAATGGCGGTGTAGTGTAGATATTGATATGTGTCATTGTCTTCAGTATTGGTTCGAGAGAGCGCAAAAATTACAGTTCCTAAGGAAAGATCAAAAGGTATTACTTACTGATAAAATAAGAGGCCTAGAAAATTTTGTAGTCTCCAGATCATTTCAGCAAGATCTCTTAGTAGGATAAAATGATTTTATGCTCTACATTTCAAGTTCTACGTGCAGCAGCTATACGAAAATGCTATTGTTCGAAAGCTTAGCAAACCTGACATTTTTTTAACTTTTGCCTACAATCCACAATGACCTGAAATAGCTACTGCTATCGTCCTGACATTGATACTTGCGTTTTCGCGTCGAAACTCAAAAACTGAAGTTGGATAGGTTCAAGAAAAAGTATTTGGCCTAAAAAATCCATTCAGAGGGAGTATGTTTCATTATTGTGGAAGCAAATAACTATCAAAAAGGCAAGTATTCTTCATTGAAAATAAATCTGAAAAATTTATATTTGAACGTCTAACGAACTTAAGTTTGCAGCAGCATTTGCTGCACAAGCCACTAGTTTTATCGAAAAGTGTGATAGAATTAGAAAATGCAATTCTTGAAAATCTGCACTAAACGATGTTTATACTAGGAGTAAAATAACCTGCCAGATACAAACGTTTTATTCATAAAGTACTGTTACTTTGTATGGTGTGGTATCTAGAATTATATAAAGATTATGTATTCTTTTCAGATATTTAAAGTATACAAAATGACTGGTGTTTGAAGGGTTCAGAGCCATAGAGGGCCAAGCGCCATTTATTAAAAACGGAGAAAGCAAGGGTTAAAGTTAAGTGAATGCCATAGTTTAGTGAAGATTGACATATCATTCAGTTTTAATGTGTATACGAGTACTTTATATTATGTTTCCATTGAATTATGGTAATAACTTCATTTTAACCCTTGTTTTCTACGGTTTTAGTAAATGACGCTTAGCCCACTATGGTTCTGAACCCTTCATTTCATATTTTTCACTGCTTTGTAGCTAGTTTCCTAATTTTGACGTGTGAAATAACTGCATAACATTATAAACGTGTTTCTTCTACGATAGTGCGTAAAGCTACAATTTACCCATTGTTATCACCGAGTAAAGTGAGCCTTTAAAACACTATTGCGTAAAAAAGTACTTAATCACATTAAGCACTGCTATTCATTTTACACACTGCCAAAGAAACCGGAATATTCATTGTACAAACTTCATTCAGTAAGAAATTAATTAATTACCTCGATTTTTCATGACGTAAATATTACACGTAACGCAATTACGTAACAAATTTAGCATTTATATTATTTACATTTTAGTGCATATTATTCCAGAGAGGGTTTGGAATTGAACGGGTTACATCAGCTGCTTGTCTATGCGGATGACGTGAATATGTTAGGAGAAAATCCACAAACGATTAGGGAAAACACGGGAATTTTACTGGAAGCAAGTAAAGAGATAGGTTTGGAAGTAAATCCCGAAAAGACAAAGTATATGATTATGTCTCGTGTCGAGAATATTGTACGAAATGGAAATATAAAAACTGAAAATTTGTCTTTTGAAGAGGTGGAGAAGTTCAAATATCTTGGAGCAACAGTAACAAATATAAATGATACTCGGGAGGAAATTAAACACAGAATAAATATGAGAAATGCCTGTTACTATTCGGTTGAGAAATTTTATCATCCAGTCTGCTGTCAAAAAATCTGAAAGTTACAATTTATAAAACAGTTATATTACCGGTTGTTCTTTATGGTTGTGAAACTTGGATTCTCACTTTGAGAGAGGAACATAGGTTAAGGGTGTTTGAGAATAAGGTGCTTAGGAAAATATTTGGAGCTAAGAGGGATGAAGTTACAGGAGAATGGAGAAAGTTACACAACACAGAACTGCACGCATTGTATTTTCACCTGACATAATTAGGAGCATTAAATCCAGACGTTTGAGATGGGCAGGGGATGTAGCATGTATGGGCGAATCCAGAAATGCATATAGAGTGTTAGTTGGGAGACCGGAGGGAAAAAGACTTTTAGGGAGGCTGAGACGTAGATGGGACGATAATATTAAAATGGATTTGAGGGAGGTGGGATATGATGATAGAGAATGGATTAATCTTGCTCAGGATAGGGACCGATGGCGGGCTTATGTGAGAGCGGCAATGAACCTCCGGGTTCCTTAAAAGCCATTAAGTAAGTAAGTAACTAAGTAAGTAAGTACGTGCATATTATTCTGAAGTTGTAATCATTGCAACAAGAATACACATTTCTGTAACTGCTTTGTTGATTATAGCCGGTTTAGAAGGCCATGAAATCGTAATAATGAATAAAACAGGCTGTCATTCCATCGATACTTATTTCTTAATTATTATTGGCTTAGACGGCCATGACATTCTGATCTTATAACCTCTCCAACTTGAAACATTTATTTAATCTTAATGTGTGCTATCGTAGAAAAAACATTGTATGATACACGTTCATAAAGTTATCTTTTTTGGCCCTCGTGTGTTGCACTCGTGCCGAAAAGAGAACTTTTACGAAGTGTCATAAATAACTACTATATGTTATTTTTTGTACGACATTATAACGTAATTAATAAAGAAATAACTTCAAATTTGTAATGATGGGTAGTTTGATATCATGATCTGTGAAGAAAGGATTGCTATGACAACAATGATGTATTAAATATTATTGCACAGCAAATCGTTTCATTATTCCACAAGTTATGCCGTCATAATAGTAGTCATGACGTTTTAGTTTGCAGGTAATATTTTACGGCACTGCAGTGAATTGGTACCCTTAGTCTTTAAAGAGTTATTTTATAATACGCAAAGATTAGCTTTCTTCTACTGCTCGCCATTGGTTCTACCTCGCTTACTTATCAATATAAAAGCGAGTATGTTTTGTGTCAAACAGCAGGCTTGGAGCGCAAGTGATCTGTTTACATTTTACGGCAATTTCTGAGCATGAGAGTACAATAATGTGATTATTACGAACGATTTTCACTAACAATAAAGACTGTTGTTTAACCCCCTTCAGGCCTGATGTACATTATAGTGTACATTGTTTCTTTTTTTTATTTTTTGGAATGTCTTCGATACTTTTAAATATTTTGAAAAATTCAATGTGATAGAAATGGAGAATATTATTTTTGAAACATTTCTATACCTGAATTAAAAATAAAATTTAAAATTTTGGGACCCCAGGGGTCAAAATTGTCCCCAAAATTTTTTTTTTTTTTGTGAAGACTTGATTTGGGAATGTTGGATGCTCAGAATGATTATGTGACCAGTTTTTTTCAATTGTTTTTAATATAAGTTCAGGTCTGAAGGGGTTAAGAGACTCTCCCAGTTTTTTATTAGCACGTTACAAACATTCAATGTGAGAATCCTTTCTCATACGGCATACATCAACGCTACAATCAAATTCCTTCCACCCTCTCTACATTTTACCTCTGTTTATGGATGCAGTCGCAGCAATGATATGATGTTTTACGTCTTCAAGGTATTGGGGTAGAGATGACACATAAATTGCATCCTTCACATACCCCAAAGAATGAAGTCACATGGTGTTATGTCTGGTGATCTGGGAGGCCAAGAGCGATAGGCCAGATCGACTGTGGTAGCACGTCCATCCAATAAAGTAGTAGATGATTAATAATGTCCACGAAACAACTCTGTACAATTGTTACTGAATTTCTTCTCTCTAGCTGCAGAACGAAACAGGAATTTTGTTGTGCGAAACAGAAATTTTGTTGTGCAGTTGTCATTTTTCAACTATGTCTCCCATGACAATAGGAATAATAATAATAATAATAATAATAATAATAATAATAATAATAATAATAATAATAATAATAATCATCACATGAAAGTGTTTCCATAATTTTAAAACACGGTGTGATCTACATAAAAATTATACAATTTATAATGAAGTGCATGCGATTTCTTTGTACTAATTGTCGTTATCTTCTATGATACTGCATATTTAAAAGATTTTACGAAACATCACGTTGATTTTGTGGGCTTTTGTGTTTCATAGATTACTTTCATTGCAGAAGTTAGGAATTTGTCCATGAACCCAGTCTACTTCAGATCACTCTAACGTGCGATAATAGTCTGTCAATTGATAACGAGTGCAACAACCTTTAATTAATTATTATGTTTAAAAATGAAGCCTTATCTGACTTCTTATGTACGCACTTTCGTGCGAAGACACGTTTCAGGTGAATCCGATTATTCAAGGTCCGCTTCAAAAGTTCTAAGACAAACTTCCCAGAGCTCATAAGTTCAAACACCAACTGCGTATATCTCTCAAATACACTTCTTGTATGTGTACATCGAAGGGCCAGTAAAGAAGAAAAACGACTCAAAATTTAAAGTTTTGAGAAGCCTGCATTTTAAAGCGTCATATTACTGTGAAAAAATTCAATTAAAACACTCTATGTATCGAATATGAATGAGGTCTCGCCCACCTCATTGCATATTACATGACTAGTGTGAACTAGTCAGTTTGTTTTATTACCATTGAGTACGAGAAAAATTCGTACCGGCACCGGGAATCGAACCCAAGATCCCTCAGCTGTGCGCGCTGAGTGCTCTTAACCAACTGAGCCATGCCGGGACACTTTATGGACATATTCAACGACAGTTTCTGAAAACTGTTAACATTATATATGTAATAATGGTAATAAAACAAACTGACTAGTTCACACTAGTCATGTAATATGCAATGAGGTGGGCGAGACCTCATTCATATTCGATACATATATAATGTTAACAGTTTTCAGAAACTTTGTTGAATATGGCCATAAAGTCATTTAATATGCGCTCCTGTATATATATATATATATATATATATATATATATATATATATATAACGTGTATCGTCTTAAATGCAGGTAGTAAGGCCGTAACATAATACTACGAGAGGAGTTCGGCCGGCATCGTGGATCGTGTTCCGGCATGGCTCAGTTGGTTAAGAGCACTCAGCGCGCACAGCTGAGAGGTCCTGGGTTCGATTCCCGCTGCCGGTACGAATTTTTCTCGTACTTAATGGTAATATAACACACTCTAATTTGAAACTTATAGTAGGCTATATATGAAACACTATTAAGAGAATTTGAATTCATTTCAATGAACCTTTGATTTTTCACAGCAACATGAAGCTTTAAAATGCAGGTTTCTAAAAGAATTTTGAGTTGTTTCCCTTTCCAATTGGCCCTTCGATATATACATTTTAGTTGGATTTGGAAATATCGACTTTCTAACACACACTATCGTTGGTGGTCTGCGGTTGTCACGCTAACAGCTGTATCCGAGATTTACGGGTTTAGACCCAGCCGAGAGCGATGGTTTTAAAGAGCGGTGACTAGAGACCGGATTTTTACGTGCTAGAAGTTAATATTTCAACTAGCCATAGTTATAAACGAGAAAACAGTATAATATAAATAATGCTGCTGTGTTTGAAAGTAGCAGCCAATTGTGTTAGGTGGTCCGAACTTTGTATTGAAAAGTTCACGCCATTCACTATAATTGGCCACAGCTGCGTGACGTAGGGGAGAGTCGGGTAGTATCGGACAGTGCGTTTCTTTCATCTACCACCATATGATAGTACCTGAATGACATGGTTACGTTTCTCTATGCGACACCACAGAAACGTAACCATGTCAATCAGGTACTATCATCGTGTGGTAGATGAAAGAAACTCACTGTCCGATATTACCCGATGTCCGATACTACCCGACTCTCCCCTACACTTAAGGGGTGGTTTTAATGGGTGGTGCTCCCTTTTCAAACTCAAGTTCAATAGATCGGTCTGAACCATTATTTACAAATTAGCAAGCGCGCTTCACTAAATGCATTTTCCTGTCTTTCTTACTCAGCTTTCTTCTGTTAGATTCCAGAATGTTGTGACCAAGGCCTGAAAACGGTTTCACCTTATGTTACATCCACTTAGGTGCAATCGGTGTCAATTTTAACTTCTAGTACGCCTATATAAAAATCCGGTCTCTAATAATAACACGTCTAGCATAAATTCTTCCGGAAAGAAAATTAAGTTGGGAGGCCCGTGATTAGGTATACATTATAACATGCTGTTTTTTTTAATTTAAATATTTTTATATTATGTGTTGATTTAAAATTCCAATAGAGTCAGCAATAATGTTCTCAGCAAATAAAATTTGGTGTTGTTTGTTGAGGCCAAAGTTATTAAATAAATTTACTGTAATGTGATAGATAGTCTCCATCGCACCAAAAAGTAAACCTTGTACAATGTATTTAAAATTAAGCAACTTGTCTCTATACTTCTCCTGAAAGAAAGAAATAGAAAGGCTCATAAATATTTTTATTTTCTTGGTCCACATCTTGTACTTGATCCTGTTCATTCTTCTCATATCCGATAGTCGGATCAATTATGTAAGCTGTTTTCGCTTTTTTTTTATGAAATGCCACAATGTTCACAAAAGTGTGCATGCCATTGGTATCAACTGCATGAACTTATTCATAACATTCGAGTCCTCTTTGTTGCAACAAGTTGGTTGGTGAGTGCATGTTTAATCTTGTGGTGCTTTTCGTTAATTATGAAAGAATTAAATGGACAAGAACCAAGCACATGACTTGGAGTTTCAATCTCTTTCGCACACCTTCTGCAAAGGGAAGTGCCATTTCTTCCTCCATTATTACCTGGAACTACTCCATTCAGGTTAGCATAGTTTACATTCAACTTAAGTAAGAAAAACCACTCTGAAGAAGTTAACGTGATTTTTTCAGACATAAAATTATAAGCCTGCGTAACATCAATGAAAGTTTAATGTCCACTTGTGAGTAATAGTGAATTGATTAACACAAAAAATCTTCATTTTATAGTATATCGACGGTTAATAATTTATTATGAATTATTATTAGATAGATAGACAGACAGACAGACAGACAGACAGAAAGACAGACAGACAGATTTATTCGTTCCATAATATTCTTATATTTGCTTTTTAGCATAGAATAAAGAACATGTCCAATTCTTACGTTTAACATATAAAATGCAAATATGACATATGTACAGAATTAATACCTTAACGAAAATAATATTTTATACAAAGCAATATGTTTACCATTTAATTGTATTAAAATATTTACACAGTACTGCGAAATGTCAAGAATTCATGTACAGAATAGAAAGTGTGAGATATTAAGTCACTTTTTAGTTTTACCTTAAATAATGCAGGGTTTTGGCTATGATTCTTAATGTCTTCAGGAACATTTTTATCGCCATGTAAGGTACTCCCCTTTGATAGCATGATAAATTTGATGATGACGTAAGAAAATAATTTTTCTGTGGGTATTTATACTATGTATGGCTGAATTAGTTGGAAAATGTTCTTTATTACATAAGAGAAAATTTATTAAAGAGTATATGTACTGATTTGTTAAGGTCATAATCTTTAATTTTTTAAAACATAATCTACATGATTCTCTAGCCTTTGCTTCAACTATTATTCTAATGGCTCTTTTTTCTAATAAGAATATATTTTTACTATCTGCAGAATTTCCCCAAAATATTATTCCGTAGGACATAATGGAATGAAAATAGACGAAATACATTGTTTTTAAGATATGTTTGTCTTTATTTTTGCATTGAATAAAACTAAAAATGAATCAATATTTAAAAGTTTGGTATTGGGTTAGTTATGAAAAACGTTTCAAATAGTTAAGATCATTCTTGAAAAATTTCCTTTCACACCTTAGTGGGTTTGACTTCCTTATCAACAAAATGTTTTAATTGGTTAGAAGTTATCATAGAGAATGTAACTTCCTTTTATAATACCGCATTTGCTCACACCCAATTATGGCTGACAAAAACAAAATGGTGGATACAAAGAGTCTACATCAGCCATCGGCAAATTTCTACTTAAGATGACAACACTGGTTGCAAAACCGCAATACATATGACTTAATATCAATCGAGGAGTATAGAGCACTCCGTTCGAATCCCAGTGGCTGACTCTCAACACAAGCACCCGACGTAGACTACACTTTAATAATTGATATATGGACAAATTATATATTCAATTTTGTCTTAATTTTTACTGTGCCACAACAACCTAGGAAAATACGTCACAATTTGCCACTCTTAATGCAACTCGTAAATTTTTATCTGTTAGTCACAGTCTTTATTTTCGTTCAGAAAACAATTGTTCGGAAATATAGGACTACTGAATGTACTGTTCTCCAACCACGAGAAAGTCTCTGCGGAATGAAACGCAGCGGGGTAATGCTGTGAATGAATGTTGATGTCATAAGATGTCATAAGGTCACGCACGTGGGTACTCGTATCTCTATTGGCTATCTCTCACAGCACAAACAATAACACTGGTACACACATTTTTATACTACCCTAGTTACAAAATTAGATCACTGTTAATCTCCTGGTCTTTTAATCCCTCCATACAGGAAATAACATATGCAGCAGAGCGCATGATTTTTAAACTGACGTTATAACGGTAATATTATCTATCTACTTCGCTCCAATAGATGACGGAATAGTAAGCACATTCCTTTCACGGTTGATCTCCTGGTTGGAGAACAGTAGAGCCAAACATAACAGTTATGTAGGGTAACGGGAAACGACCTAAGATTGGCCTATAAATATTTTTGTATGAAGAGCATTTTAAATAAATCTAAATCAGTTTGGTGTGTTATACGATGGAAACATTTTATATCCTCACTTATTTCCAGCTCTTTTAAATAACATGTTAGTTCACGAAGTAGTTAATCATATTTCGAGCACCGCCTGTCACTACAGATACAAGTTGCTTTTTAGATTCTTTTCTTCTATACATTTTCTTCATTCTTGGAATAACTCTTCTCCTGTTATATTTCCTTTAAGTGGAATGACATCGAGCAAATATTCTTATATGGAGAGATCCTTCATAACTCCGCAGATGAAAATTACCAATTCTACTGTATCAATGTCTGTGTTTCACCTAAAGCGAGAGCGTAAACCACAAATTGATACATTTTTTTATTTTATTTCTTGTTCAGCTAATGTTTCAATGTCCATTATATCCTATTTTGTGCTGTCCGTGTGGATTTTATACTATTAAAACATACTAAGATTATTCGGAACAAATAATGTTAGAAACTTCATTCAAACATGTTTTAATGAACTCTCCTCCAGTATTGTACTTAAATGATTTTGCGATTTCCAAAGAAATAGCATAACTGGCATGGAGTTTCCTTTCACTAATATCTTATTTTATCATATTATAGAACCAGAACTATTATAACAAATTAGGTTTTATGAAGGGTGACGTCATGCCCCTATTTTTATCTACTTGTATGCGACGTGTATAAGAACTTTGTCCATGTTAGAGGACTCCAGGAAATTTTTTTCTGCCTTTTTTGTCCCTTCCACGTTTAATTTTTACGATTAATAAATTCTGCAGTTGAAAATGTTAAATAAACTACTAGGCCTACTACTACTACTACTACTACTACTACTACTACTACTACTACTACCACCATCACCATCATCGCCACAACTAAATAGGTAAGACAATCGTGTGGAATAGATCTATTCTTGCAAAATTATCTGTCTCAAATACTTTTCATATACACTTACCTAGCCCATTTTTGGGAAAACCTTTCTCCCCTTGCAATACTTGCCGCCCTCAGTAATGTAGTGGATATATAAGGATCCACAGTATAGGTATTCGAGCTTGGTATCGTTGTGTTGATGCAAAAATACCCAAGTGCGGATTACACCAATGAGGAAGTAAAATTCTTTGGCCATATGTAGGTAGGTTCATTAAGCACAAAAATTAATAATTGTTTTCTTCATAAATAAAGATTAATTCTATCTCTGATCACATACAACAGATTGATCTGCCTAATGAACTTCCAAGACAACCGCTTTCATTAATTTCACTATGCTGCCATCTAGCGACTGCAAAAGAAGTTACGTTATAACCCTTTTGGAATTGCATGGAGCAACTGTACTTTCATCTAGCGATTATTACCAAAAAATGCCTTTTCGACGGTGGAGGCTCTGGTGGTTGTTCCCATTTAATGTTGCCATTTGGTAACAAAAGAATGGTCAATCTGATATATATGTGATCAGAGATTCTATGTGTAGGCATCCATTATTCCGTTCTTAATAACAATTGACAGATGTCACTCCGGTACAAGATCTTTAGATGTCGTTGTCGAACAACTGTTATCGACAGATCTTGACTCCGATAATGATTGGAGAGACCTCTGTTTGAGAGAGGTGGAACGATGTCGATTAATTATTTCCCTGGTCGCAGATACCTCTCTAAAATGATCCCGCCCAGCGCCGTTGTGTAATCTCTATATACTAGCTTTGATGTGCACAAATTGAAATGTGTACAAATTCATTCGAGATCAGGTAGGAAGAGCCATTCAGTTAGTTTTCAATTCTGTGATTTTTGGTGTGAAATATACAATATCCAGCGAGACGACGATACCATCCATTATGACCGTCGCATGCTCTCCATCGGTAATGTGATGGCCGTTATTGATAAATTGGGCTACTCTTTGTGCACCCTGAGTACCAAAAAATGTTGACCGACCAGAATAAAGAGGCAAGAAAAACTATAGCCTCCGATCTGTTGCAGCGCTTCAGTGTGGAGGGGGAGGGGTTCTTGGGGAAAATTGTGGCTGGAAATGAGACTTGGGTTCATTTTTTTGAACCTGAGTCCAAGAGACAGTCGTTGGAATGGCATCACACAACGTCGCGGAAGAAGAAAAAACTAAAACTGAAAACTGTGCGATTGCAGGGAAAGATATTGTCGTTTGAGATGAGGAGGGTGTGATTCTGGTTGATTTTTTGGAGCGGGGTGAGCACAATAAATTCTGCCAAATACGTCAAACCCTCAAGAAGCTTAAAGCACGTCTTCGGCGATATTATTATTTTGCAAGACAATGCAAGAGTACTCACCAGTCAATAAACCACTGACGGAACTACGAAAATTAGCTGCGAAGTCTTGCCTCATCCACCATACAGCCCTGGCCTAGCACCATCTGACTTTCATCTGTTCGGTCCACTAAAAGAAGCTCAATGTGGGCATCAATTTGAAGATGAGGAGACCCTGAAAAATTCAGTGCGCTAATGGCTGAGGAAGGACTGTGATTTTTACCGCACTGGCATACATGATCTTGTTTCATAGTGACAGAACCTGTGGAAAAAGACGGAGATTGTATAGAAAAGTGACAAATAATTAATCGTGAATGTTGTGGCTGTTAGACTATGTAAATTTCATTTAATTTTCTTGTAAATTACCAGAGAAAAACACTAGCAAACATTACATTCTGGCTGTCCCTCGTAATAATTATTTACTCTTTACAGTACTTTTCTCTTGGATACCTCAACATCTTGCAGCGAACGAAGGTCATTTCCCATCCAGCGAAAGCATGTGACTTGCCATCAAGCGAAAGTAGGTCACTGCAAATCGAGCGAAACCAGATCATTTGCCATTCCTCAAAAGTAGGTCACTTGCCATCGAGGGAATGTAGGTCACTACCATACACCGAAAGTAGGTCACTTGCTATCCAACGAAATTAGGTCACTTGCCATCGAAGAAAAGTAGGTCACTTGCCAACCAGCGAAAGTAGGTCACTTGCCATCCAGCGACAGTAGGTCATTTGAAATCCAGCGAAAGTACGTCACTTGCCATCCAACGAAAGTAGGTTACTTGGCATCCAGCGAAATTAGGTCACTGGGCACCCAGCGAAATTAGGTCACTTACCATCCAGCGAAAGTAGGTCACTTGCAATCCAGCGAAAGTAGGTCACTTGCAATCCAGCGAAAGTACGTCACTTGCCATCCAGCGAAAGTAGGTCACATTACATCCTGCGAAAGTGGGGTACTTACCATACAGCGAAAGTAGGTCACTTGCCATCCAACGTAAGTATGTCACATGCCATCGAGGGAAAGTAGGTCACTTGCCAACCAACGAAAGTACCTTGCTTGCCATCCAGCGAAAGTACGTTACTTGGCATCCAGGCATCTAGCGAAAGTAGGTCATTTGGCACGCAACGAAAGTAGATCACTTGCAATCCAGCGAAAGTAAGTCACATGGAATCCACCGAAAGTAGGTCACTTGCCATCCAGCGAAAGTAGATCACTTGCCATCAAGCGGAAGAAGGTCTCTTTCCTTCTAGGGAAAGTAGGTCATTTGCCATTCTGCGATAGTAGTTCACTTGCCATCGAGGGAAAGTAGGTCACTTGCTATCGAGGGAAAGTAGGTCACTTGCCATACAGCGAAAAAAGGCCGCTAGCCTTACAGCGAAAGTAGATCACTTGCCATCCAGCGAAATTAAGTCACTTGCCATCGAGAGAAAGTAGGTCACTTGCCATCCAGTGAAATTAGGGGACTTGCAATCCAGCGAAATTAGGTCACATGCCATCTAGGGAAAGTAGGATACTTGTCATCCAGCGAAAGTAGATCACTTGCCACCCAGCGAAAGGTCACTTGCCATCCAGCAAAAGTAGATCACTTGGCATCCAGCAAAAGTAGGTCACCTGCCATCCAACAAAAGTAGATCACTTGGCATCCAGCGAAAGTAGGTCATTTTCCATTCTGCGAAAGAAGGTCACTTACCATCCAGGGAAAGTAGGCCACTTGTCATCCAGCGAAAGTAGGGTACTTGCCAAACAGCGAAAGTAGGTCACTTGCCATCCTGCGAAATTAGGCGCTTGCCATCCAGAGAAAATAGGTAACTTGCCATCCAGCGAAAATAGGTTACTTGGCACCCAGCGAAATTAGGTCACTTTTCGTCCAGCGAAAGTAGGTCAGTTGAAATCCATCGAAAGTAGGTTATTTGCCATCCAGAGAAAGTAGGTCACTTATACAACGAAATTAGGTCAATTGCCATCGAGGAAAAGTAGTTCACTTGTCATCCAGCAAAAGAATGTTACTTGCCGCCGAGCGAAATTAGGCCACTTGCCTTTGAGGCAAAGTAGGTCAATTGCTATAGCGGGAAAGTAGGTCACTTGCCATTCCGTGAAAGTAGGTCACTTGTTTAAAGCGAAAGTAGGTAACTTGATATCCAGCGAAAATAGGTCACTTGCCTTCGAGAGATAGTAGGTGACTACTTGCCATCCAGCGAAAGTAGGTCACTTGCCATCTGGATAAAGTAGTTTACTTGTCATCCAGCGAAAGTAGGTCAATTACTATCAAGCCAAAGAAGGTCACTTGGCATCCAGCGAAAGTAGATCAATTGGAATCGAGAGAAAGTAGGTCACTTGCCATGCAGCGAAATTAGATCACTTGCCGCCCAGCGAAAGTAGATCACTTTCTATCCTGCGAAAGTAGGGTACCTGCGATACAGCGAAAGTAGTTCACTTGCTGTCAAACGAAATTAGGTCACTTGCCATCCAGGTAAAGTAGGTCACTAGCCAACCAGTGAAAGTAGGTTACTTGCCTTCCAGCGAAAGTAAGTCACTTGCCATCCAGCGAAAGTAGGTCACTTGTCTTACTTGTCTTGTTTGATAGATGTAAGCCCTATAAGAAGGTATGAATATACGTCACATGGCCTGCATCTGAATGGTAGAGGCAAGGAGCACCTTTCGGTTCTTATTGCTAATAGCATCGGAGGCAGCCATGTTAAAAAGCAGAGTTGTAATATTCCTGTGTTAGTTAATGCTAGGGCTTCTCCTTTTTTAGGTTAAACCTCCCACCAGTAAGGTGTTTGAAACAAGTTCAACTAAATTGTAAATGCTCTGATGTTTCTAGTAATGAACACAGTAACTTAACTATTTTTCATCAAAATATTAGGGGATTAAAACAAAAAACTGATGAATTGATCACTTCTTTAGCAACTCAAAAGCATAAACCTCAGATATTATGTATAACTGAACATCATATGAAGCAACAGGAAATACTACAACTGTCTTTACATGGATATGTATTAGGTTCTCATTTCTGTAGAGATGTCTTCCAAAAAGGGGGTGCCTGTATTTTTATCAGAGAGGATCTATTATTTAGTAAAATTGATATATCTGATTTTTGCCTTGAACAAGATATTGAAATCTGTGGAATACAAATTGGTTATGAGATATCAAATTTAATTATCTTATGTGTTTATAGGGCGCCAATGGGAGATTATAAGAAATTTACAACTAACTTAGATTCATTATTGAAAAGACTTTATAAACCACATACCGAATTTGTAATCTGTGGTGACATAAACATAGATTATCTATCAGAAAGCTCACGTAAAAGAAAATTAAACTCACTTCTTGAAACTTATAATCTTAGTCACACAGTAAGTTTTCCAACCAGAACACAAGCTGGAAGTAGTACTGCCATTGATAATATATTTATAGATAAAAGTAGATTGAATTCCTATTCAACAGTACCATTAGTCAATGGCCTGTCTGATCACGATGCACAAATTCTAAGTGTTTTCAATATGAGTGAAAAATTCCAAAGTGTTAATCTAAAAATAAAAAAAAGGATTATAAATGCTGAATCTCTTCATCATTTAAATACATGTCTACAAAATGAATCTTGGGAAAATGTATATAGTACCGATACCATTGATATTAATACTAAATTTAATGCATTTTTCACTACATTTACGAATTATTTCAATGAATGTTTTCCAGTCAAGGTGGTGAAAAAATGTAAAAGTAAAAACATGTGGATAACTCAAGGAATTAAAATATCATGTGCTAGAAAAAGAAATCTACATTTAATGAGTAGGAATAGTGATGATCCTCATGTTCTTAATTACTACAAGAATTACTGTAAAACTTTGACAAAAGTTATAAAAGATGCAAAGAAAATGTATCTGAATGAAAAAATACAAAATTCAGATAATAAGATTAAAACTATTTGGGATATTATTAAAAATGAAACTAATCGATATTCAAAGAGTGAAAATATTACTTGCATTAAAATCAATGATAGTAAAATAGATAATCCAAAATCAATTGCAAATCATTTTAATGACTTCTATATAAATATTATTCAGAACTTAAACATTCAAGATTGTCCAGAAGATGCTGCACTTGGTTGCCTAACTGATGCATTTAACACTGAGTTTTTAGGTCTCAAATTTATTCCCACTACCGCAGCAGAAATCATGCATGTGATAAAACAACTAAAAACAAAATATTCCTCTGGATATGATGAAATTCCAAGTAAAGTTCTGAAAGCTTGTTCTGAAATATTATCCCATCCGTTAAGCTATCTATGCAATTTGTCAATGCAATGTGGTATTTTTCCAGAAAGACTCAAATATTCAATAGTAAAACCAATATACAAAAAGGGAGATAAATGTACTATTGCTAATTACAGACCCATATCATTATTAACAACATTTTCAAAAGTGTTTGAGAAAGTTATGTATAATAGATTATATCATTACCTGGAGTCCAACAATATATTAGTTTTAGAACAGTTTGGATTTAGAAAACAAAAATCGACAGAGAATGCTGCTTTTAGTTTGGTGGATGAAATACTAAATTCATTAAATTCGAAACTACATGTAGGTGGGATTTTTTGTGACTTGGCTAAAGCATTTGATTGTGTAGACCATAGTATATTAGTAAAAAAATTGAAGTTTTATGGTATTAAAGATGAGATGTTGGGTTGGTTTACATCGTACTTATCAAATAGAAAACAAAAAGTAGAAATAAATGTACCAAATAGTCATAAAGTTACTTATTCAGAATTTAGAAATATTAAACATGGTGTTCCACAGGGGTCAATTTTAGGTCCATTGTTGTTTCTAGTTTATATTAATGATTTAGCCTTGACCATAAACAATTCATCCCATGTAATTTTATTTGCAGATGATACAAGTGTAATTATTTCAAGCAAACAATACGATCATTTTATAAACACTTCTAATACAGTGCTGAATCTAATGAATGAATGGTTCCATGCAAATAAACTAGCACTTAATGTTGATAAAACCAGTGCAGTCAAATTTAGTACACACAATAGTGCTCAGGTTTCCTACAGTATTCGATTAAATGGAACTCATCTCAAAGAATCTATAAGCACAAAGTTTCTTGGTTTAGAATTGGATAATCACTTGAACTGGAAAACGCATATAGAATGTATTACTCGTAAATTGAGCTCTGCCTGTTATGCATTAAGATCCTTATCTACTATTGGTGATATAAACTTACTTAAAATGTCATACTTTGCATATTTTCACTCTGTAATGAAATATGGATTAATATTCTGGGGTAACTCGTCTGAAGCTAAACACGTTTTTGTTTTACAAAAGAAAGCTATAAGAATAATGGCCGGTGTGCACAAAAGGACCTCATGTAAAAATATTTTCCGAAACTTAGAAATCTTGACTTTACCTTGTGAATACATTCTTTCCCTAATGATGCTGTATATTAAGAACCAAGATAAATTCAGTACTAATCAAGACATTCATCATTTTAATACAAGACATAAATCAGATCTTCATCTACCCTCTGTTAGTCTAAGCTGTTTTAAAAAAGGAGTTCGCTATTCATGTATAACAGTCTTCAATGCACTGCCTAATAATCTTAAAGATTTGAAGAACAACGAGAAAAGGTTCAGAAAAGAATTAACCAAATTTCTACATACTCATACCTTCTACACAATTGATGAATTGTTTATGCTTGTGAATTGAATTATTCTACTTAAATGACATGTACAATTTTACATAGCTCAACTAAAATATGTTTTTATATTGACTTAATCTGTTTACTATGTATTGTATTTTTTGTTTAGCATAACTGATGAATTGTATGTACTGTATACGTCAACTGATGAATTGTTTAAGCTTATAAATTGAATTAATCTACTTCATATGAATTGTATAGCTTAACGAAAATAAGTTTGTAAATTGAACTAATTTGATTGTATATGTTTGTATAGTTTGGCTGATGAATTGTATATGTTCTTAAAATGATTACTAGTCTGTGTAGCTCTACTGATGAATTGTATATAGACCTACTGTAAATTGAATGGTAATATGTATAGCTCAACTGATGAATTGTTTATGATTATAAATTGAATTAATCTACTTGATATTAATTGCACAAATTTGTATAGCTTAATGAAAGTATGCTACTTTGTATTGTATATATTTGTATAGTTTTGGCCGATGAATTGTATATGCTTTAAATTGAATAGTAATCTATATAGCTCTACTGATAAATTGTTTGTGTTTGTAATTTGAAGTAGTTTGCATGATATGTATTATCAATTTCTGTATATCACAACTGGTTGAATTGTTTATACCTTAAATTTAATTAAATTGTTTTGTATTATAATATAGCTCAACTTATGAATGATCGTTTGCGTTTGTAAATTTAATAATCTGATTGGCTATGTATTGTATACTTTTAGTAGAGCCATCGATGTAGCTCAGTCGGCAGACTCGCTGGGCTGCTGTTCCGGAGCTGCGTTCGGGCTTGGGTTGGATCCCCCTTTGGACTTTGGTTTCTTCCGAGGTTTTCCACAGCCGTGGGACTGAAGCCGGATGGTCTATGGCGAGTCCTTGGCATCAACACCTTTGATTGATTACCCCCTTTGATTTGATTACCTGGTTGGGTTTTTCCGAGGTTTCCCCCACCGAAAAGGCAAATGCCGGGTAATATTTTGGCGAATCCTCGGACCTCATTTCATCTCACTACATCTCGCCAAAAAAAAAAAAAAAAAAAAAAAAAAATTGTACAACATTGTAAAAATTTTAGAAAATTACTAAATTGTAAAACTATAAAACTTTGTAAAAATTGTAATTGTAATATTGTAAAATGTTGACATGTTCCACATCTTAAAGCTTCATTGCTCATGTAAGATCTATGGAATAAAATAAATGAATGAATGAATGAATGAACAGCGAAAGTAGGTCACTTGCCATCCAGCGAAAGTAGGTCACTTTCTATCCTGCGAGAGTAGGGAACTTGCGATACAGCGAAAGTAGGTCACTTTCTATCCAAAGAAATTAGGTTTCTTGCCATCCAGGTAAAGTAGGTCACTTGCCATCCAGCGAAAACAGGTCACTTGCCATCCAGCGAAATTAGGTCACTTGCCATCCAGCGAAAGTAGGTTAATTGAAATACAGCAATTTAGATCACTTGCATTCCTACGAAATAGGACACTTGCCATCGAGGGAAAGGAGGTTACTTGCCATCCAGCGAAAGTAGGTCACTTGCTATCGAGGGAAAGTAGGTCACTTGCCATCCAGCGAAAGTAGGTCACTTGCTTTACAGTGAAAGTAGGTCACTTTCAATCGAGATAAATCAGGTCACTTGCCATCCAGCGTAAGTAGGTCACTTGCCATCTAAGGAAATTAGGTCACTTGCCATCCAGCAAAATTTGGTCATTTGTCATCGAGGGAAGGTAGGTCACTTGCTATCCAGCAAAATTAGGTCACTTGCTTTCGAGTGAAAGTAGGTCACTTGCCATGCAATCTACATCAGTAGATATATTAAAGCAGTTCATATTGTTGTAGAAGGAAACTGAGGAGAATATTCAACACCTTTGTTTTTGTCTCCATTCTTGACTGTGATGTAGGCTGCACTTAAAGCATCAGAAATAATTTTGTTCAGGATCTTTTGATAGAATTATATTCTTAATAGCTACAGTATATTTATTGTAAGAGATCAGAAATTTTATTTGCTCAGTTGTTTTATCTTCACAGCGAAATCTACGTTATAATCGATATCTCGTGACAATATAAATTGGTACTTTAGGCAAGATTATTTCATTAACAACATACAGTAGGTACTCCTAAAGAGGTCTTATCTCAATTATTGCAGTCATAATAATGGATATGTTTAAAATGTATTTGATTATGCGACACTTGTCAAAAACATCCCGTGTCTTATCTTTTGTCTTGTTATCGCATGTCGAAACACTTCTTTTTTAATCTCATTTTATTGTTTGTTTCAATTTAATTGCAATTTAATCCTTAATGAAAATTTTGATCATTTCCATTAAAGAAAGTGTCAGACAATTAAAGTGTTCATTTATTTCGCATATTCTTTGCTTCGAGACAGAATGACAATCAAGGTAAAATCAATACAGACTTCATCCCACAAGTCACGCTTTAAATTTAGATTCCCGAAATTGATTATTACTTGTGACATGCAAAATATAAAATTTCAAATTCTAAACCATTCCTCCCATTGGAATGGCAACAGGATTTTTACAGTTCACGACGTGTCGAATGCAACAAATTGACGCCGAAAATTTCACATTTCATAATGTTGTGTCAAAAGTGTCTTATTTCACAAAAATATTCAATCCTTTTTATATTTTGCACTACTTTTTCTCCTCTGTTAATATTATATAACTGCCATTGTACCGAGTTTCCAGGTATTATAAATAGACAGTAAACGCAAAAGAAGACAACTTTTGACTAAAATGTAACAATGTACGCATTGTACAGAGGAAAGAAAAACAAACGCAAAGAAAAATAGGAGGAAGGGAAACACAGAGGAAATAAAAGAAACACAAGGAAATGTAGAAAGAGAAGAAGTACAGAGGAAAGAAGAAGAAACACACATAGAATGGGAGGAAGAAAATAACAGAAAATAAAGGAACCACAAAGAGAAATAGAAAGAGGAGTAGTACAGAGGAAAGAATAAACGCAAGGAGAATGGGAGGAAGGGTAACACAGAGAAAATAAAAGAAACACAAGGAAATGTAGAAAGAGAAGAAGTACAGAGGAAAGAAGAAGAAACACACATAGAATGGGAGGAAGAAAAGAACAGAAAATAAAGGAACCACAAGGAGAAATAGAAAGAGGAGAAGTACAGAGGAAAGAATAAACGCAAGGAGAATGGGAGAAAGGGAAACATAGAGAAAATAAAACCATAAGGAGAAATAAAAAGAGGAGAAGTACAGAGGAAAGAAGAAGAAACACAAGGAGAATAGGAGGAAGGGAAACACACAGAAAATAAAGGAACCACAAGGAGAAATAGAAAGAGGAGAAGTACAGAGGAAAGAGGAAACGCAAGGAGAATGGGAGGAAGGGAAACACACAGAAAATAAAGGTACCACAAGGAGAAATAGAAAGAGGAGAAGTATAGAGGAAAGAGGAAATGCAAGGAGAATGGGAGGAAGGGAAACACACAGAAAATAAAGGAACCACAAAGAGAAATAGAAAGAGGAGAAGTACAGAGGAAAGAAGAAACGCAAGGAGAATGGGAGGAAGGGAAACACACAGAAAATGAAGGAAACACAAAGAGAAATAGAAAGAGGAGAAGTATAGAGGAAAGAAGAAGAAACACAAGGAGAATAGGAGGAAGGGAAACACACAGAAAATAAAGGAAACACAAAGAGAAATAGAAAGAGGAGAAGTATAGAGGAAAGAAGAAGAAAACAAGGAGAATAGGAGGAAGGGAAACACACAGAAAAGAAAAGAAACGCAAGGAGAAATAGAAAGAGGGGAAGTACAGTGGAAAGAAAAAGAATTCAAGGAGAATAGGAGGAAGGGAAACACACAGAAAATAAAGAAACGCAAGGAGAAATAGAAAGAGAAGAAGTACAGAGGAGAGAAGGAGAAACACGAGGAGAATAGGAGGAAGGGGAACACACAGAAAATAAAGAAACACAAGGAGAAATAGGAAGAGGATAAGTACAGAGGAGAGAAGGAGAAACACGAGGAGAATAGGAGGAAGGGGAACTGACAGAAAATAAAAGAAACATAAGGAGAAATGGAAAGAGGAAAAGTACAGAGGAAAGAAGGAGAAACACGAGGAAAATAGGAGGAAGGAGAACTGACAGAAAATAAAGGAAACACAAAGAGAAATAGAAAGAGAAGTACAGAGGAAAGAAGAAGAAGAAACACAAGGAGAATAGGAGGAAGAGAAACACACAGAAAATAAAAGAAACACAAAGAGAAATAGAAAGAGGAGAAGTACAGAGGAAAGAAGAAGAAACACAAGGAGAATAGGAGGAAGAGAAGCACACAGAAAATAAAAGAAACGCAAGGAGAAATAGAAAGAGGAGAAGTACAGAGGAGAGAAGGAGAAATACGAGGAGAATAGGAGGAAGGGGAACTGAGAGAAAATAAAAGAAATATAAGGAGAAATAGAAAGAGGAGAAGTACAGAGGAAAGAAGGAGAAACACGAGGAGAATAGGAGGAAGGGGAACTGACAGAAAATAAAAGAAACATAAGGAGAAATAGAAAGAGGAGAAGTATAGAGGAAAGGAGAAACACGAGGAGAATAGGAGGAAGGGGAACTGACAGAAAATAAAGGAACACAAAGAGAAATAGAAAGAGGAGAAGTACAGAGGAAAGAAAAAGAAACACAAGGAGAATAGGAGGAAGGGAAACACGCTGAAAGTAAAATAAACATAAGAAGAAATAGAAAGAGAAGAAATACAGAGGAAAGAAGAAGAAACACGAGTAGAGTAGGAGGAAGGGAAACACACAAAGGAAAAGAAACATAAGAAGAAATAGAAAGAGGAGAAGTACAGAGGAAAAAAGAAGAAACACAAGGAGAAATGGGAAGAAGATAAATACACAGAAAAGAAAAGAAGCAAGGAGAAATACGAAGAGGAGAAATATAAAGAAAATAAATTAAATCGAGGAGGATATTGGAAGACGAGAATTACTGTACACTGAGAATATGGGAAGAGGAAGGGGAGGAATATAGCATAATAGACAGAGACTGAGTTAAAATGTTTTTTTATTGTAAACGTTTTCCGTACACTTCTAATTGAGATATTAACCGTATATGCTGTAATTTGACATTACAAGATACGTTCACATAAGTTGTTTGTGTCAAAATGTCTTATCATTGGAATTGCCATCTGCGTAATCGCCTTCGTAAGTGATCTGACATTCATTTAAGTGGTTTGAGTTTTTTTTAAAGATCATTATCTCCAAAATTAGCTCTATATATAGCACGAGTGTCAACGTTTGAATTCACCTGACGATCAAGATGAAGCTTCTTCTTGCAGTTCTGTCCACTCTTCTGCTGAGTTGCCACGGTAAGACATTTAGGAGGATCTTGTTAAAGTCCCACAATTAACACTAACGATGGAAGATAAAAATTCCAAACCAAGAAGAAACTTTTTGCTAATGGATGCGTTGAGATAAGTTCAGTTTGTTGTAATATTTTAGGAAAACTGAGCCCTGCTATTAATATGTACTAAATTTGGTTTCACTGAGTTTTAAATGCTGATTTATTTGCTCTAAATCAACCTTTTTCCTCCGCGTACCCCTAGAGACACATTTCCACTCAAGCTTGTACTGGTTATGTCTCAATTACGGAGAAACGGGGGAAGTCACGTGACAGTTACTTGCTTTACGGAACCCTTTTCTTTAAATTATTTAAATCAGGCTAATACGTAGACTTTCAATTCCGAAAAGCAAATATTTAAAAAAAAAAAAGCCTAACTCGCCAGTCACTAGCCTTTACAGAGAGACCAGCAGAAACGGGTAGGGGAAATCGAGATGCGACATAACCACTCGGTCGGACAGTACCACCCGAAGTTGTTATGGTTAAACCAAATTGTTCATAAATATATCTGAACTAAATTAAACTCAACAACTTATCAATTATTAAATCACCCAGTTTTAAACTTTGAAAAAGAGAATTACACTCTTAAATAAATAACTAAAGCAATAACGTTACAGTTATCGTAGAAAAGAGAAATTATCTGATTATATTAACTTAAGTGGTTATGATCTATTAATGAGATGTCTGAAGTTGTTTTCTGCATGCTAGCTCCTCGATTCTTGACCGAATCTTCATGAGTGCTAGTGTCAGAAGTTGTTCTGGATTCAATCGATTTTTATCTTTCTTTTTGATTGATATGAATGCATGTTTACACATGAGTCCTATAGTTCCAAAACGTGTCTTATCCGAAAAAATTGAAAATTCAGATAAGTACACTGGTGATGTGAAATATAGGATTGCTTGCTTCACAGTGCCTACTAAAAAGGACACTATGGCGTGTATAATTTATTTTGTTGGGATGATGGGAAGAATTAATTAATTCTTCTTTATATTTATACGTTTATTTTTGGGAAGATGATCCATTTTTGTTCATTATAAGATTAAATTATGTTAGGAATTTCAGTGTAATCATGAAGACTATTAATTTGCACTCAAATCGTACTACTAGTTCTAGAATAAGCAGTAGTTGTTATTCAATCTTAGCATGAAGATTGGCTATTTAAGCTTTCATGCCGCAATCACGATGGAGAGACACGATGTATAATGTGTAAAAGAATGCATTATCTGTGAGAAATTTAATTTACAGCGACGTTACTAATGTATATAATAAGAACGTCGCAGAAGATGATAGGATGAAAATAATTGATTATATCACTTCAAATTATATTAGTCCAAAATTTTACTAAATCTAACCAGAATTATATCGCTGTGTTTTTAAGAATTTTAAAACCCTTACTGTGGTTATTGTTTATTTGTTTAAATTTCATTCCGCTCGTTAGTTTGTAGCAGAAGTAATGTCAATATTTGGAAGCACTTATACGTGCGTACAGTTTTTTCACAAATGAATCTCACTAAAACTAGGCGAAGGCCACGTTTGACAGATTCTCATATAGAATCCAGCAAAACTGAGCTAAGAAGAATTATTTTTAGAGAACGTCACAAAAATATAGAAGATTGGAAATTTCACGAATAATGACATACCCAGATGTTTGTATGTGTGTATAAAAAGAAAAGAGATTTGAATTATTTTAGTTTTATTTTGAAAAAAATTCGTCAATATTATGAACATTTTGAAAAAAATGTCAGCATATAGCCTACTTCGCATTTATTCATGGATGGGGTAGTGTCATTCACAATATAGTAATATTTTTTTTATTGTATGTGCTGTACTAATGTGAAGTAATATGTATCAAGAATTATTGTCAAGTATAGCTCCAAAGAAACATTATTTAATATGATTGTCGGAACATAAATTTCCTAAATAAATAATCCTAGTAGGGCTATGTATAGCGTAGTATTAACTTCATACCCCTGACTCTGGACTTCTCTTAATCTTACTCAAACCATATTATTAGCGTCTGAATGAAAGGAAGGTAATAATGCCGGTGAAATGAATAACTTATTCCCTGTACAATATACACCCCTGACTCTGGACTTCTCTTAATCCTACTCAAACCAGATTATTACCGTCTGAATGGAATGAAGATAATAATGCCGGTGAAATGAATAACTTATTCCCTGTACAATATACACCCCTGACTCTGGACTTCTCTTAATCTTACTCAAACCCCAGATCACATATAGATTACTCATCTCTATGTTAAAATCGGTTGCACTTTGAAGAGAACAACCGCCAGGATCGCCAACCGACCGCCGTAAACGAACACGAGATGGCAGTACAGTCGCTAATGCAATTCAAATAGGAGTTATGGCGTGACTTCTTATGTAACAACTAGATGGCAGCATACTAAAACCTGACAAAAGTTGTTACCGTCAAAACCTATAACGTCGAGCAATCTGGGTATATAAATGATCTAGGCTCAAACCAGATTATTAGCGTCTGAATGGAATGAAGATAATAATGCCGGTGAAATGAGTCCGAGGCAGCACCGATAGTTATCCAGCATTTGCTCATATTGGGTTGAGGGAAAACCCTGGATTAAATCTCAACCAGGTAACTTGCCCCGACCGGGATTCGAAATCGGGTCACCTGGTTTTCGTGGTCAGACGCACTAATTGTTACTCTATATGTGTGGGTTATGTAGTACCTATGTAAATGCACACTTAATTGCAAGAAGAGAAGGAAATGGTTTGAAAATAGCTAATAATGCCTTCATTTGTTGTCGTCACGCTATAGATGCGTTAGTTCGAATTACTTATCGGATTTCTTGAATGCCATACAGTACCATTTCGTCCAAGTAACTGAAGTCATTCTACGTAAAGCAATGGTGTCAGTATAATGAGAAAATATGTGGCATTTACTTGTCATCGATGTTTAGGTGAAGTGGATGTAAATAATTATGTAATGAAGAACATAATTATAATAAGGTAGAGAACTAACTTATTTGTACTCTTACAGGGGCAAAAACTAATATTCAAGGAGTACTTGTTGATCTTGCACGAAATGTAAGGATTGTAAATGGTCAGCCTGCTTCTGATGGGGAGTATCCATTCCAGGTGAGTTAATGAAACAACACATGAAACATCAGTCAAATGTGAAACATATCTTGTCTATTAATTCTATCATAAAGATAGATAATACATATATGTATGAATGTATACAGGCTGCAGATTGAAAGGTGCGATAGGGTACACTTAAAGGAATAGAAAACCTATATTATGTTTTGTTATTAAATGCATTGTTAATTATAAAATAAAGTTGGAAGTTTCAGCAGTCTGGCAACAACGCCGCTAACACAGTGCTGTTCTCCAACCAGGAGATTAACCGTGAAAGGAATGTGGTTACTATTGCGTCATCTATTGCAGCGAAGTAAATAGATAATATACCGTTATAATGTCAGTTTAAAAAACATGCGCTCTCCTGCATATGTTATTTCCTGTATTGAGGGATTAAAAGACCAGGAGATTAACCGTGATCTAATTTTGTAACTAGGGTAGTATAAGTATGTGTGTATCAGTGTTATCGTTTGTGCTTTGAGAGTTAGCGAATGGAGATACGTGTACCCACGTGTGTGACCTTATGACATCTTATGACATCAACATTCATTCACAGCATTACCCTACTGCGTCTCATTCCCCTGAGACTTCATCCTGGTTAGAGTACAGTAATCTTTCTTATCGTAATAAAGATGTAAGAGGTCAAAGAACTCAGGTCTGTCTCTGTAAGCCAGGCGTCTCAAGGCCAACGTATAAAAGTTGTCACAGGGAGCAAGTCTAGATAACATAGTCAGCTGAAGAGATAAGTGCAGTACCCGAAGATAGCCGATCGCCGATTAATGTTACACGCATGAGCGAGCTAAGTTGTAACTGTCGCGGGAGAAATGCCACAAAGCTGCACTTTTGAGTTGTACTGTCACTATAGACGGTTGTTTTCGGAAGGAATTTCTTAAGTAGTTTGCAGTAACAATAATAATAATAATAATAATAATAATAATAATAATAATAATACATTTATTTTCTAATTATATACTATCAATGAGTAAAAAGAAGACATCTGAAGCATAAAGAACCATACATGTTACGTAATTATTTAAGCACAAGGAACTGGCCACCTTACTCCATTATCTCCTGGCCTAGTTGACTTATAAGTGGTGCCTTGTTGGTATCACTTGTGAGGTTCAGACCTGTCTTCGGACAGTTGACCAAACAATAACGATATTTCGTTTCTAGTAAAGGTTTTTGGTATCGCTCTTTTTTTAAGTTTATACTATATTTAATAAAATATAAATCAATTAAATAATAATAATAAAATTACAATTAAACTTGTTGGTTGTTTAAGTATTCTTACTTTACGCTAATATTAATATATTAATTACAATAATGGTTAAATAATATATTTCGTAATGTTTTCAATAATTAAAAATAACCTAAACATCTTAGAAATCCACAAGCAATTATTTTAAATTAGAACTATTCAAAACTTAAATCTGGCCTGAAATTCTTTTCTCAAGTCCTTCAGTATTTCATTATATTTGTTACACTGGTCTTGATTCAAATCAGGTAACAATTTTAGATTAATAAAGTGGTAACAGTTACCCACTGAAACTTGCGTCTCCCACAATTTCGCTTTCCCTATGAAAGCTTTTATTTCTTCATACATTTGCGGTTATAAGAACATTCTTTCCTCGGAGATGGACACAATGACTGACTGTTACATCGTAGCGGTTGCAGATGTCTATTCAAACGTCGCGGTCAATGACGTCATCCGGAGATACACGAACTGCTCCTGCATCTTGTTCCACTCTTACATTAAAAAAGAGAAAGAGGAGGAAGTGCTCTGAGAAGGCCCTATTGAGACGTCTGCTGTAAGCTAAACACCCTCTCTCGCTACGACGCGACGTTTCAATCTGTTCGTAACGTTCAGTGACTTGAAATTAATGGTTTTTAAATTAAATTTACACGAAAACCGTCCACGCTATTGAATTACGCCAGAGGGGTAAATGATTCTTTATTAGATTATCTATGGATATGGACAAAAGTCACGATCCTACTCGAAATAGTTACCGAATAAGAGGGTGTTAAACGTTTCTTAGAAAGAAAGTTTTTTTTTTTTTTTTTTTTTCAAAACTATGAACTTCCACCAATATGATATTGCACTTTTTGGTACATACAACATGAGCTATTCGCTCTGAAAATCTGCAGTATTATTTCGCTTCCACCCAAAATCCGCCTTATTTATTTTTGGATGAAATCATGTTATCAGTAGTTTCAGAGTCCACTCCCTTTTTTCTGTCATTCTATTGACACATGATGTTCCAAGCTACGTTTTACCCTTTTTATTTGTAATGTTAAAACTGTACAAGTCCCGTGCCGTGGCGTCGTGGTCTAAGGCATCCTGCGTAAGACTCGCGTTACGGAATGCGCGCTGGTTCGAGTCCTCATGGGGGAAGAAATTTTGGCCAGTGTATGGTACCGGTGCCCACCCAGCATCGTGATGCACTTGGGGAGCTACGATAGGTAGCGAAATCCGGTTACGCAAACCAGCTATAACGGCTGGGGGACTCATCGTGCTAACCACACGATACCTCCATTCTTGTTGGATGATCGTCCACCTCTGCTTTGGCATGTGGCCGTGAGGCCAGCAGCCGGCTGGTCGGTCTTGGCTGTAGCGCCACAGATTATTATTATTAGTATTATTATTATTATTATTATTATTATTATTATTATTATTATTATTATTAAAACTGTACAATGTCCCAAAAGACTTCTCACCCATTAGTGTGTAGAGTCCAAAACCCAACTTATTCACGTTGTTTCCATTAATCACCTCATCCTCATATTGGATTTAGATGATGATGGTTCCATAATGCTCTTTTTCCATTCATATCGTGTTTAAGAGAAGAATTTGATTAATATTTAAAAGTTTATGAACGTAATTCGATATTTAAATAAAACTATATGGAATGTATTTTAATTTATAGCTAGTCAGTTACATCATAGAGCTTGGGTTACTAGTTATACAAGGTTATATCTGTCTGGCTTACTTGCTTGATTGCAGTTGAATAATATGAATTTTGAAAACCAGCACCATCAATGTCCTATTTTCTATTCATATCCTACACCTTACATTCAAGAGACATTCTTTTCGTTTAATTAATTTTTTTTTTTTCATTTTTCATCATCAGACTAATGACTTATGATAGTATATTATATGGTTTATGATTTCGAAATAATGAAGTTACTTTCGGCCCGAGATTGTATAATAACTTCATTAAAAACATTCAAAATTAGCATCTTCCAATAATAAATTATTTAAAAAGCAAGCACTTCAACTGATTTTATATAGGTACTGATTAGTATTCTAGTAATTATATATATATATATATATATATATATATATATATTTGATATTTTTCATTTTTTCTCATTTTTTTATATTTCTCTCTTACATGAAATATTTGAAGAAAAAAAATATATATATAATATTTTATGTTATGAATCTTTCAAAATTCAATAAATCGAGTAGAACTAAAGTATTATCTATGTATATAATATATTACTTCATTATATTACTGCATAGTATTTAATACTTATTATTATTTAATACTTTTTCATTTTATTTATTATTGTTTAAAGAGGCCATCGCCCCTTATACTTTCTAGTTAACCAACTCTTTTGTGTTTTACCTGATAGAATTTAACTGTATTTATTATATTATTATTTCTTGTATTATTATTTTGGTATTCATCACTTTACTTTGCTTACATATATTTGATTACTTAAATTAAACAATTAAATAATTATTTTAGTGTAGTCTTAAACTTTTAATATTACTTTTTAATTATTTAATGTAAACTCCACTCCCGGCCACAAGCTTTTGCTTCATCGGGAGTGCCAATCAAAAGTGTACTTATTGTCTTTCAAATAAAGTAATAGTAATAATAATAATAATAATAATAATACTTTTTTTAGTAATGTAACTAATAATTTTTCGTTTGATATTTTATAAGTTTTAGAAAGAAACGGGCTTGTAAATAACTTCTTTTGTTTTGGTTCCAAGTACCCTCAAATTTCTGAATTGCAGTAAAACCCGTATTAATCGATGTACGGTTCCAATCAACGTCTTATCCGAAATATTATGCCTTGTTTTGTTATCATTCTTAAATTTTGAAAGATGAAATTCTGCAGACTGATTTTATTACTTTTGTTGATTTTTTAACTCGTCAGGTTAAGTGATTATGAAAAAATAACTTACAAAAATGTTTTTGTGGTTTATGGAAAACTGTAGGAACTGGATAAGAAGAATTTTGGAATCTGACATCTCTGTAAAATTCAGTTTACTAATATTAACTCCCTTCTGTTGATTCGTTGTCTGATTATATTATTATGTAATTGATTAGCATCTTAGCAAACGAGATTTAGCAAGAGCATTGCTACAAGCCATCATAAACAACACAAATAAACCCTTCCTTTTGCATGAATGATGTTGTACAGTAGTGGCAAAAAAACCGGACCGACCCTTGTAGCTGATTTTAGAGCCTTGTTCACTCCAGAGCAAGGTGGACTGGTAACTAAGACTTTCGTGGTTCGAATCCTGCCTGGGAAGGAAACTTTTTTTTTTTTCCTTATTCAAATTTATTTCCAATACTTTTCGATTGCTGGTAAAATTCATGTTCTAGGAAAAATAAGTTAATTAAGTAGTAAAATATCGCTGTAATCGAAAAGAATTTGGAATAAATTTGAATAAGGAACAAAAAAAAGTTTCCTTCCCAGACAGGATTCGAACCACGAAAGTCTTAGTTACCTGTCTATCGTGCTCTGGAGTGAACAAGGCTCTGAAATCAGCTACAAGGGTCGGTCCGGTTTTTTTTTTTTGCCACTATTGTACCACATTGTTATCTCTTCCGTGTGATTTTAGGAAACGTTCTACTTTTTTAATTACAGGTGTCGTTGCAAAAGAATGGTCGGCATTATTGTGGAGCCACAGTTCTGAATAACGAGTTCATTCTCACAGCAGCTCACTGCATTTATGGGTAAGTTATGAATTAGGATATAGTGGGGTTAAAATCAGAAACTGTTCCTGTTTTCTTACTTAAGTACTGTCTGAGATTATGCAGTGTATACGGAGAGAGGCAGCGAAAAGTTACCGCACTATGCAGGGAACGTGTTTGTTGAGCGTATGTTATTACATAGTGTTGTAGTATTACACTTGTTATTGAACATTATTTGTGTTATTTGTGACTCCATTTGTCAACTAAACACTCCGTACGCTTTCCGCTGTCCGCGCACTCCGTTCCCATCACTCGGGAATTTTAGGCCTACCGTAACGAAATTGAACGCCCGCCAGCACTGCTACAGCTTACCGGTGAGTCGAGCAACGGATTGCGGGCAATCTGTTAATAATAATAATAATAATAATAATAATAATAATAATAATAATAATAATAATAATAATAATCTATACTAATAATAAATCTGTAGCCAAAATTTTTCTGGTAATTTTCGATTTTCCAAAAATAATTGATGTTAACATGTATAATTAACCATCCTGAAACCGAAACTCGCTTTTTTTAATTTTTGTTTGTATGTCTGTCTGTCTGTCTGGATGTTTGTTACCTTTTCACGCGATAATGGCTGAACCGATTTATATGAAAATTGGAATATAAATTAAGTTCGTTGTAACTTAGATTTTAGGCTATATGACATTCAAAATGCTTTATTTAAAAGGGGGGCTATAAGGGGGCCTGAATTAAATAAATAGAAATATCTCGCTTATTATTGCTTTTAGTGAAAAATATTACATAACAAAAGATTCTTTAAAAATAATTTCCGATAAGTTTTATTCTATACAAAATTTTGATAGGACTGATATTTAATGAGATAAATGAGTTTTAAAATTACAATAACAACGCCATCTAAGGTGCTGTACTGAAATAAAAACAAATTACTTCGTCTATAAGGGGCCTTGGACAATAACAATCGAAAGCTATTAAACATAGCCTAAGAGAATGTTTCTGTGTTTGTGTGAAGTATTATCGGAAGCTAATTAATTGTTTAATTATTATTTCACCATTGGAAAGTGTAGTTTCTCTAGATGGACATAATTCTACAATGTTATTACAGTAACTTCTGAAACATATAGGCCTAGCAAGTAATATAAAATATACACATTAAAACTAAATGATATGTCAATTTTCATTAAACTATGGTTACATGTAATAACAATTATTAAGAAACATGTCAAAGGAATTGTCATTGCACCAAATGGTTGTTCTCTGGACCAAAATGACCGCATTTTAATTATTTAAATATAATTTAAATTAAGTAACATATTAAACGATTTATCCTTCTATCAAACACGAATGTTCCCTGGATCAAAAGTCCTATTTTAATTATGTAATTACTTTATATTTATTTCTAACAGGTGCAGAGGAGCGCACGGGTACGGCTAGTAATAATAATAATAATAATAATAACAACAACAACAACAATAATAATAATAATAATAATAAAGAAGAATCTATTTTACACTCAATAAATTCATTAATACTATAGAAAGGTCTTACAATTAGCCATTCATGTATAACCTGTTTAAAAATTCCGTCTGGCAGATTTCTAACTGTTCCCCGATGTCCCCTGCATTGTGAAGTAATTTTTCGCTGTAGAATGAGACATCTGAAGCAGAGCTTTCATTCTGTATCTACTGTCTGAGGTGGAATAATCCACGCCAATCATTAAAAATACACTAGAAATCTATACATACTCCAAAACTTTAATACCTTTTCACCAAAAATCAAGTATTTTTATTCAGCTGAACGACCTTAAAAAATTAAGCCTCGCCTTGAAAATAGTCATATTTCCCACGGAACCTTTTAACCTTGAAATGCCCTTGACTAATTTTGGCTCCAATTTGAGTTTAACTTTTTTTCCATCAAAATGTCGGCGTTCCGGTAGCAATTTCATTCCGCAATTGTTCCAATTTAAGATATAAGGGATGAAAAGAAATAATGAAGGTGAGGAAATATCAACGCATGGTATTCAATGTCATTAATTATTGGTTTTTAAATATTTAATATTACCTCTTCTGCCTAAGGGTAGGTCTTTCACTGCAAACCCAGCATTCTCCAATCTCTCCTATTTTCTGCCTTCCTCTTAGTCTCCGCATATGATCCATATATCATGACATCGTCTATCATCTGATCTTATGCCCTGAACTCTTCTCCCGTTCACCATTCTTTCCAGTGGATTCTTCAGCATGCAGTTTCTTCTCAGCCAGTGACCTAACAATTCCTTTTTTCTTCTGCCCATTTCACACGCTCCATTATTCTCCATATCCACATTTCAAATGCTTCTAGTCGCTTCTCTTCACTTCGTCGTAATATCCATGTTTCTTCCGCGTATAATGATACACTCCACACAAAATACTTCATTAGTCTCTTCCTCAGTTCTTTTTCCAGAGGTCCGCAGATGATGTTCCTTTTTCTATTAAAAGCGTTCTTTGCCATTGCTATCCTCTTTTAGCTGTTATTGCGTTGACAATTCCATCTTCTAGCGCTTCGTGTGAACGTTCATTTTTGTGTATGCGGAATATAAGAAAATTCCTCCGTAACCGAATGGCATGAGAGTCCTTAAGGCAGCCAAGTAATTAACCAAGAACCTCAACATGGACACCATTTTAGACAATTTTGATTTTCTCCACAATAGACGCATCAATGTACACTTGCATTCTTACTGAGGCATGCAAGTTATAATTTTTTCGTTGCCGATATAAAATTAATAAATATGGTAAATTGTAATCACTTTACATAATATATATTAATTTATAAAAATTATTAAATACCGTACGTATGTAAATGCTTGAACATTATCCAAACAAGAATAGTTGCCTTATTAAAACATTAATACTTCACAATGACATCTTAACGTAGCCCTCCCCACCCAAGCTAATTTCTCGCCTCACCTCTGTCCTCTATTTCTGCAACTGAATAAGTATTATTAATTTCTAACTCATCCCAACTTTTAAGCACTTTTGTTTCATTAATGTTTCAAGTTTTAGTAAAAGTTGTTGCTTGTTACCTGTATTTATATATGTATGTTAATACAGTAGAACTTGGTTATAGCGACCTCGTTTTGTGCGACACCTCGCCTGTAAGTCAAATATTCTGCGGTACCAACTAATTTCCCATAAGACATAAGCTTTTCCACCTTGCTTAATACGGCAAACGTATATGCGTCTACCTCGCATATAACGTCATTTTCAACCTCAGTTTGGAATACGATTTTCTAAGAACCAAAGTATTTTAAGAAATATTTTGTTGAAATCTGGTAACCTGGCAAATTCTTTACTGTCCCCATCTGTCATAGACACCTTAAATGTAGGCAGATTCCCCACCCCATGAATTCATGTGGTATTAACGGTAGCTGCTTGAGATTAATTTCGATAGGAAGTTTTCACTAAATGGGCGCATTTTAACGCAGTATGGCCACTAAAAGAAGAGTTTTAACATTGGAAGAAAAAGTTAACTTCATTCATCAAATTGAGAATGGAATTAAAAAAGCTTACATGTGTCGTGAGTTTGGCCTAGTTAATTTCACAATTCAAACAATCTGGAAGAGCAAGGATAAAATTGTTGCTTTAATTTGAACAGAATGGATCGAAGCTAGAGGAGGGAGCAGTGAAATTGTAACTGAAATTATGAACATACTCGTAGAACGTAATTTAGAAAGTGTGTATACGGCAAGTAGGAATCAACAGAGTAAAAATGCCTGATTACTTGGCTCCTAAGTAAAGAAGTTTAGTGAGTACGGAACAAACTGTTTTACTACAGAATACTGTACCGGTATTTATAATTGTACCTGTATTTTATTATGTTCATGGTAGGCTTAAAAGTGGATACATAAATCTAAAATAAGCCTAATTAAGTTTGTTACAGTATTTTTCATTTCCCACCTCACTAGACTGATAATACTAATTTCGGTAACTACGACACTCGTTTATAACAACATAATTTTTAAGGTCCCTTGGATATCGTTATAACCAAGTTCTACTGTATTATGTTTATCTTGTTTACAAGAGCGAGAAAGTAGCAGGAATCTTAAACGTAATTAAAAAGTAGTAAAAAATTATTTGACAAATTTCATTTCGTACCTATGTAAAGAAGTTTAATTAAAAGTTTAAAAATTGATATTTATATAAAAGATTTCAAGGTCATGTTGAATTTTTTATTATCATTTAGATTTAAGAAAAAAAACTTCTTCTGAAAATGGTGATATTTTGGGGATATTTATGGATTTCTCTTGTATTTTGGTGTGATGGAGAATGTTTCTTTCAACCTCATACGGTAGATATAAAGTGAGAGTTCTGCGCTTGACGTCTTATTTTATAACTACTTTTCAGCCTAAAATAACTTTTGTGCGAGATCGTGCGTATTTGCTTGTTTTACGCACAGAACCAATACGCGGTAAGTGTGAAATACCACATTCAGTATTCCCAACGTAACACACATAATAATTTCCCTCTTCTTACCGCTTAAGCGCGACATTCATTTTACTGCTTTAGGCTTTTAACATATTATTTTTAGAGACGTTTAACATAGTAATAATTATAAATTGGAAACTTACCACTGCAATTTCACCTAAATTGCAATGTTAATTATTGTTTTTAAATATTTGCAAAAATTAAGTAAAGTCTACTACTCCACGGAACTTATTGCATTCCTGATACAAGTAACATTAAGGAAAAAATCAACAAGATTCCAGATGCCGATGTTATTACTGCAATATGTTATATAAATAATATTGTTAAAATATTAAAATGAAAAATAAACCATTACATAACCTTACCGTTTGTTTTAAGTTCGCATTTATAGACTGAGGGAAAAAAAAAAGACAGACGTATATCACGGCCTGCTGGAGTATAGTAAACACAGAAAACATTTTATAGCAACAATGTTGAAGAAAGATATTTTAGTTTTCCGAAGTTGCCGTCATTAAACGGAAACCAATATGGAGATTTCATTGCAACTAATTAGAAATTCGTCTTTCAGGTATGTAATAAACGATCTTCGCACAAAATAATGTACGATACACGAGCGGTATGTTTGTTTTCATGTTCGAGGAAAAGATTGAAAAAGCGAAACGTAGTTGAATCGCTCTTGTAACGCATATTACTATAAAACTGTATATTTTGGATACATCCTTCAAATCGTATGTGTTTACCTGAAATGTTAGTAAGGGTACAATTTATCGAAATACTTGCCTTGTTCCTTTACCTCCGAATTGTAAAATTTAGACACTGATGAGTCCCTATATTTACGAGTACTTAACTGAAAGATATAAGCTGCGTTATTTGGCACACAACAATTTTCAGAAACAATAAAACATAATAATAATAATAATAATAATAATAATAATAATAATAATAATAATAATAATAATAATAATAATAATAAGAGTTTTATTTCTCTTGGCAGAGTTAAGGCCATTAGGCCTTCCCTTCCACTCAACCAGGGTCAGAATTAAGAGATGAAAATTAACGTGACATTTGATAATTGATAATAACTTTATGTTTATTATTTTATTTTAGTGGTGACATCAACGTATATACAGTTCGAGCAGGCAGCAACAATTACAATACAGGAGGTTCTCTACACAATGCTGTGGATTGGGTGTATCACGAAGATTACATAAATTCCGCGTTTTGGAATAATGATGTTGCTGTCGTGAAGGTAATACATCTCCTTTAATATATTTGCCTCGCAAAAATTAATAAGGGTATTATAACATTACAGATAAAAATGAAACATTTTTATGTATCTTCATCCATTTTAAACTAAGCTGTTCTTGATGTTCTTTCCTTCATCGTTTCTGGTTTTATTATGTTTCTTAGTTTTGCCTAGACTGTCAACTTTTCGACTAACATTCCTTTGTCTCTGGACCATTTTAATTCCATTGTATTATTCCCTATATCTGTATTAAATTCAATATGAGTCTATTTGACTTCTGACATATCTATTGAAATATCCATGCTAATGACATCTATTGATATATTTAGCTCTTCTGCTTCTGTTTTTTCAAGTTACATATGCACACATACATACATACATACATACATACATACATACATACATACATACATACATACATACATACATACATACATACATACATAAGTAATATTGGATTGCATCATGAAGGTACATATTATAGAGTTTACATACAAAAATGCATTACAAGCATTGATTCATTCTCTATGTATACAGTAGAGATTTGTTAATTCGATAGTGGATAATTTGAATTATTGGGCAAATCGAAAAAATGTTTATTCCGCTTGAAATTCCCATTCAAATCAATGCCAAAATTCACATATAATTCGAATTTTTTAAGCTTACTTCTGGATAATTCATGTCTTTGTTGCACCACATATTTCCCTTTCGGTCGTTCGTTGGGTGGTATGCTCTGGTTCTGAGTAAAATTACGTTGGTTTCGATTTTACATGGTTCGGATAGAGCTGAGTAGCAAACAAAAGCGTTTCTCCAAAGTGGGTCGAATCTTCAAAAAAGTTTGGGAGTCACAACAATAGATGTTATTTTTTTATTTCATATTGTTGCTAACACATAAAAAATACGATACTGAATTTAAGTAACTACACTTTATAGAACTTGCAGAAATGTGCTGAAAGTGCAAGTGTGTAGAAATTACTTTAAAGCATACAAGGACGTACTTAAAACGCGAAACCATTTAAATATGACGCCATTTCTGACAGTTCGAAGTGTCCTGAAATTTTGGTGGCATGTAGATTAGGGTTTGTAGTTTTATTTTTTGCAGACAAAGTAAGAAGTGATTTTTGATAAAAAAAAATAGCAGAAATTTTACCCATTTCAAAGATTACGCTGAGCTAATGTGCACGGTGTAAACATTCACTGCAAGAAGGACAAGAACAACGCTTTGCTACAAAGAAAGACAAGAACAACGCTTTGCTACAAAGAAAGACAAGAGCAATGCTTTGCTACAAAGAAAGACAAGAACAACACTTTGATACAAAGAAAGACAAGAACAACGCTTTGGTACAAAGAAAGACAAGAACAACACTTTGATACAAAGAAAGACAAGAACACCACTTTGATACAAAGAAAGACAAGAACAACGCTTTGCTACAAAGAAAGACAAGAACAACACTTTGGTACAATGAAAGACAAGAACAACGCTTTGCTACAAAGAAAGACAAGAACACCACTTTGATACAAAGAAAGGCAAGAACAACACTTGGATACAACGAAAGACAAGAACAACACTTTGATACAAAGAAAGACAAGAACAACACTTTGATACAAAGAAAGACAAGAACAACACTTTGATACAAAGAAAGACAAGAACAACACTTTGGTACAAAGAAAGACAAGAACAACACTTTGATACAAGGAAAGACAAGAACAACACTTTGGTACAAAGAAAGACAAGAACAACACTTTGATACAAAGAAAGACAAGAACAACACTTTGCTACAAAGAAAGACAAGAACAACACTTTGCTACAAAGAAAGACAAGAACAACACTTTGCTACAAAGAAAGACAAGAACAACACTTTGATACAAAGAAAGACAAGAACAACATTTTGATACATAGAGAAAGTACTTCTATTATTATGTTCTGTAGGTGGACCCTCCACTCACATACAGCAGTAAAGTCCAACCTACCAAACTTCCTGCAGCGGGCGAAGAACCAGCCGGAGGAGCAGCAAGTGTAGCAATAGGGTGGGGATCAGATTGTGTAAGTATTATTAATACATCAGTGTCCCTTCTTTACCAGATACTATATTTAATAATTATAGAAATATAGGTACGATTTTAACGCAGAATCTTTGTCCGCATCTCAGTATGTGTATGGCGGAGCGATCGGTTGAATGAACTTGAACACTTGGTGAAGACTGTGAGTGAATAGGTTAAAAATAGTACCCTTCTGCATGACTCCAGAAGTCATAACTCGACAGTAGAGAGTGTTAGATCGACCTGACTTGCACCAGACGATTTGTTTCGTGGAGTTCTATAAGATTATCAACCAAAACGTTTTTGGCATTATTTAAAATTAGTGTAAAAGTGGAAAAAACTAATAACTTTATAGTGAAAACTTACGAAGTTCTATCACATGTGTCAAGAATATTAAAATCAGAGGTAAAAACGTATACAGATTGAAAGAGCGTTAGTTAAGAAAGAAAACAAGCAGTCACTCTCGAGAGCAGAGCGAATTAGGCTTTGAGTCAGCATTGCAAAGAAACCGCGAGCGACGTAAATGTGGACTCTATTTAATAATTATACTATTGTTTTCTATCAATATATTCCTAGCTGAAAGTATTGTTTAATGGACTTTGCTTTTGTGTATCGGTGAGGCATTGCAGACATTTCTTCAACGCCTATAGTTCTTTTAAAGATCCCTTAAAAATTGACATAACTCTGTAAAATGTTTTCTGATTCCATAGACAACTATGAATACAAAACTATTAAATTAATACACGTGAATATATATAGCTGCCTTCGACATAGCTTCCCCAATTTCTTTGTATTACTAAATTATGTATTCGTAATATGGTAAACAAAAGTGACAGGGGATTCACTAAATTCCGATGATTGCTTGAACACGTCCTTGTTTCATTTGTTTTGTTATTTTTGTCATTAGGGATATGGTTTTCTATTGTTTAATATGTTTCATTCCATTTTATTTTTGGTTATTAAGAATATCGTTAAGTTTTCTTTTTTAAATCAAATATAAATGATTGAGATGTACGTATTATTTTATTTTACACGACATAACTTCCTTGACAGTACCCAGTTAAACACAGATGACGCTTATCGCTTATGTACTTGAAAGTAGATTATGCAACACTCGACAGGTGGTAGCACGCGTATGCTTTTTGGCCTGTGCAGCAGATAACGGAGACTTCTTAAACTTCGTGTTATGACAAAAAAGTTACATTTTCTCATCAATTGTACGCCAAATGAAGACGTGTGTATGTGAAAAGCTCCAGTTAATCTGGAGAAATAATTTATAAATAACTTATTCCGAACACTGAATATATATAATGTTTTTGTAGGTTATTTTACGACGCTGTATCAACATCTTAGGTAATTTAGCGTCTGAATGAGATGAAGGTGATAATGTCGGTGAAATGAGTCTGGAGTCCAGCACCAATAGTTATCCAGCATTTGCATTTTAGGTTATACTTGTAACAAGAACTGAAGTATTGCATATCTTTAAAGACTTCTTCAGCACTTCAACAAAGAGCTACATAGGCCTAAACTTAAATGTTTTTAAGTAGATTTTATGAACAATATAGCCTACATAAATATATTTAAATGCTAAAAATTCTCTTTTTTGAACAGTATGGATGTTCAGGGATTGCCGATCTTCAAGAAGTGAACCTAAGGATATATTCTTATGAAGATTGCTTAGCACTTTACGGAAGTGGGCCAACAAACGATATGGTCTGTTCAGGCATCCCAGAGGAGGAGAAAGGAATCTGTAGTGTACGTATGATGCATTCTTCCTTTATAATAGGCCTAGTATCTGTATCTGGTAAATATCTATAGACCTACATACTTCAGCATGAAGATTGTGTGTTCAAAAGTTATGAACGTGTCATTTCAAATTTAAGCTACAATAAGACTGGTATAGATAGACCAAGTTTATTGAACTTTAGTAGACGTTACAAGACTTTCTTTCTGTAGTCCTCATTTAGATTTTGTGTCAAGTTAATTTTACACTGCACAGAAATTGACAGGTGAAACTGGCCGAAAACAAAATTTAGTGTCTACTGAATACCAAACTACTCATTTTTCCTATATACTTCCCCACTTAGAGAACTACTTAACAGTCAAGTAACATCAAATACACTTAATGATCTTGACTCATGGATAAACTGTAATTAGGTACTGTCCGCATTTCACGAGAAGATCCGAGCAAGGAATGCGAGTTTTTCCCCCACTCTAATAACCTATCTCTGACAGTCAGCCATTGACTGAGTCTTGTTTGTCCCAGTCGGCCAATGACATCACTCCCATCCACCTGCTTCTTCAAGAACTCCGAGTTACTGGCTTACTCTCTCCTCTTACTCTGCAAGGACCATACTCCCCTCGCAGGGATCCTCTCGTGGAATTTGGACTTTTCGATTGCTGGTAAAATTCATGTTATGGGAATAATAAGTTAATTAAGTAGTAAAATATCGTTGCAATCGAAAAGTATTGGAAATAAATTTGAATAAGGAACAAAAAAAGTTTCCTTCCCAGGCAGAATTATAACCACGAAAGTCTTAATTACCAGTCTATCGTGCTCTGGAGTGGACAAAGCTCTGAAATCAGCTACAAGAGTCGGTCCGGTTTTTTGTCACTACTGTACACTTGATCTCAAACATACGAAAAAAAATCCTAGCCTTTTAATAAGGGCCTAGTAATTAAATAAAGATTGGGAAATGGATTATTATACACTGAAAGGTAGAGAGATGAAGTTTCATACAGGATACTTGATTGTTTATACATATGTAACGGTTGCCAAAACATAAAAGTTCAGCCTGGTATAAACAACTGTGACGATTCAAGGTGCTTGAAGTTCGAGAGTTGACAACTCTCGATACCTTGATCGTTCGTTACAAGCAGTCAACGACGCAGGCAATACTGTCGTGCAGGTTTTCGGCTTTGCGGGCGCTGTTAATCTTGATTTCTCGATTATTGTTCAACTCTAGTAGGCCATAGCTATAGGATCCAGTTACCTTATTATAGATTATTACTTTTTTACCTCATATTGTATATTTTTGCTAGATATACAAAACTAAAGCTAAAAACTACACTGTTTACTGCAATGCTAATTGTTGTATTGTGTCATACTTGGTTTCCAGAAAACATAATATATTGCTTCATCTTCTTCTTCTTCTTCTTCTTCTTCTTCTTCGTTTAATGGTTTAGCCTTGCAGCCTGTACCCAGCTTTCTTCAAGTCTTAGTTGATAGTTAAAAATAATTCGTGCTGTGAACATAATTTCCAGGGTGACTCTGGCGGTGCTCTTCTTGTTGATGGTGTCCAAGTTGGTATAACCTCATGGACAAGAATTCCCTGCGCGTCTTATCCTGCAGTATGGACCAAAATCTCACACTATCGTGACTGGATTAAGCTGCACTCTGGAGTGTAATGTGAGCATTTCCGCCATAGATTGCATCAACATTAATTTATATTCGATATGTTTAAGTTAGTAACAGAAAGAGTCTTTTATTTTGTCTTTTGTTCCATATTTTTAAGATAAGTAACTATCAGAAATAGAGATGGAAAACATATCGTCAGTAAAATATGAAATGAATGAAACATCAGTATGTTAAGGTATTTCAAATAAAATGTCACACCTTGTGAATAAATGTTTGTCACAAGAGTATATTATTTAATGCACTGGAATTAAACAAATAAAATGTAATTACTTCCTAAAGTGTACTTTCTTTTGTTTTTATTAGAGAAAGTGTTACAAATATGGAATTACATTTTTTTTTCGTTTTGAAACCTACATGTTTTGAATACTGAACGCAAAGTATCTTCTGTATATTGCTGACTGTCCCTGGGAATGGTACACCGGACTTAGAAGTTACTAAGATGTTATTTACTTACTAGCTTTTAAGGAACCCGGAGGTTCATTGCCGTCCTCACATAAGCCCGCCATTGGTCCCTATCCTGAGCAAGATTAATCCAGTCTCTACCATCATATCCCACGTCCCTCAAATCCATTTTAATATTATCTTCCCATCTACGTCTCGGCCTCCCCAAAGGTCTTTTTCTCTCCAGCCTCCCAACTAACACTCTATATGCATTTCTGGATTCGCCCATACGTGCTATATGCCCTACCCATCTCAAACGTCTGCATTTTATGTTCCTAATTATGTCAGGTGAAGAATACAATGCGTGCAGTTCTGCATTGTGTAACTTTCTCCATTCTCTTGTAACTTCGTCCCTCTTAGCCCCAAATATTTTCCTAAGCACCTTATTCTCAAACAGCCTTAATCTCTGTTCTTCTCTCAAAGTGAGAGTCCAAGTTTCACACCCATAAAGAACAACCGGTAATACAACTGTTTTATAAATTCTAACTTTCAGATTTTTAGACAGCAGACTGGATGATAAAAGCTTCTCAACCGAATAATAACAGGCATTTCCCATATTTATTTGGTGTTTAATCTCTTCCCGAGTATCATTTATATTTGTTACTGTTGCTCCCAGGCATTTGAATTTTTCCACCTCTTCAAAGAGGTGGATTTCCAATTTTTATATTTCCATTTCGTACAATATTCTGGTCACGAGACATAATCATATACTTTGTCTTTTCGAGATTTACCTATCTCTTTACTTGCTTCAAGTAAAATTCCCGTATTTTCCCTAATCGTTTTATTAAGATGTTATTTATTTATTTTATGCTCGACCATGCCGAAATGTAGTAATTATACACCTGGTAGCAGTCCTTTAATGTATGTCATTAAAGTACACCTACTCATTAAAGTACAGGTGTTCAACCAATATCAAGTCAGCTTACATGGGGTTCAGCAAATGAGAAGTCAGCTTTATACCGTTATAAAACCGCAAATATCGATTATTCTCGCAGATGCAACCGAAAGAGAATTAGCGAAAAGTCACGGAGGCTGGAAATCCAATACTGTTGCAGAAGGTTATGTTCTGTTACTATAATAATTAGCGTTAATTGTAAATAATATTCAAATAAATTCAATTTGTCATCTCGTTTTTCAATGTCTAATTTAATTTCAATAATATTTAGTTTACTCTGTAGGTTCTTATAGGCTATCAAGGTCAATGTGGACATCTGTTCCTCGGAAAAAATCAATACTTTCGCGTCTGCGCACATCTCACAATTTACGAGGTATTGCTCAAGGTCAGTTAGATACAAATAAAATGAATAATTTCAAGTTAGAAATATGGTCGAGCATAAAAAGTCGTATGAAACTCCCCTATAATGGTAATTAAGAAGCTCGTATGAAAATAATGAAACTCGCTTGCGCTCGTTTTATAAACATCCATACTCGCTTCTTAATTACTATCATTATAGGCTCGTTGCATAATGTACTATTATTTTACTTGGTTATTTAACGACGCTGTATCAACTACGAGGTTATTTAGCGTCGATGAAATTGGTGATATCGAGATGATATTTGGCGAGATGAGGTCGAGGATTCACCAGATTACCTGACATTTGCCTTGTGGTTAGGGAAAACCTCGGAGAAATCCCAACCAGATAATCAGCCCAAGCGGGAATCGAAACCCGCGCCCGAACGCAACTCCGGATCGGCAGACAAGCGCCTTAGCCGACTGAGCTACGCCGGTGGCTAGTAAGATGTTATAAAATGTTTGAAAAAATATATAAGTTCCTCAAAATCCAACATTATTTCCTCCATAAAAATGGAAGTACAAAAATATGGAATACTATTAACAAGTTACAACGAAATTGCAAAGTCAAAATTACTTCTACTAAGAAAAGCACAGAACAAGCATTCTGCATTTTGTTAGATGTTTTCCCTCTCAAGAGGGATCCTGTCGGCGAATTGACATGCTTGCCATTCCACCAGGCTCTACATCCGCCTACATTATCGACCCGACAGTCAGGTTCGAGGCACAGGAACAACAGCCCGCTCAAGTCCATGCAGAAAAGTGCCGAATTTATGAGCCCACAGTTCCATTCTATTTGGAAAAATATCACCTCACCTCCATTGAAGTAGTTGGGCTAATGGTTGGCGCTAGGGGCACAATACCTCGCCTCTTTGTCACTTTCTGCAAGAAGTTCCAGCTGAACAACGACTTCATTCGTGATGTTTCCCTTACTGCTATAAGAGGATCACTTGCCATTTTAAAATACCACCTGTACTTTGTTTCCTAAAAGGAAGAACTTTGTCTGAACGCCTAATCTGTTTATTATGTTTAGGCCTGTTAAATGTATGCTATTAAACTTCCTGTACTTAATTTCCCCTTTTTGTTCGTTCCCAACATTTCTCTTTTGTGGTCGATTTTTGTTTTCACTCTGTGTGTTATGGTTTGCCCAAACAGGCAGTCCCATTATTGGGAAAGCTGAAAGTGTGTTTCTTATTATATGGCATGTAGAGAGAATTGTTTAAATCGAAAGCTCTACTCTTATTATTATTATTATTATTATTATTATTATTATTATTATTATTATTATTATTATTATATTCATCATAATCATCATCAGCAGAAGTAGCTGTAGCAGCAGCAGGTGTAGGAGGCTTGTTTTCTTAGCATGGATCTCTATAGTAGTGCATACGCCACTCAGAGGTAAGCAACTAACCGATTCATTAAACTTCAAACGCATTTTACGAGAAAGAGGAGTTTGGTGCAAACGTCATTGCAATTCCAAACAGCTAATAATCATCAAGTGAGATGTACTGACTGATAATAGATGTACATACCAGCCAGAACCTCAATCAGAGGCAAAGAAGTAGATATTTGACATTAATGTTATAAAGCACTTTCATGTATTTAATTCTTTCGAATATTGTTTTAGTGGAATTCTTAGTGCTATCGTAGAAAACAAACATTCTGAAAAATTGAAAGAATGATTGAAGACTGGAAATAAAAAACACTGTAAGTGGAAAAGAGACAAATCATAGAAAACTGAGCTTTCTTGTGCAACTGGTAATGTAACATCATACGTTTGGCACATCTATGGGAGAAGCTAGGGCTTAAATAAAGTTACAATGAAACTTAACAATTTTTCTTCGTGGATTTAGCCAGAGACATAGACTTTTTTTGTAAACATTATTTTCAAAGGTACTAACGGCCCTTTTAGATCCAGTATTTATTTTATTTATTTATTTAAATTGAAATATACAGAATAAAGAATATAATTACAAACAAACAAGAAAAATAGAAATAAAATAATACAAACAATATAAAACAGGAGATACAGTAGTATTAACAAAATTTGAGGCCGAATGAGCAGCGCTCGTGTTCGGTCGCAGTTCAGATATAATATTAATAGGCCTATAAGAGAATATAAAATAAAATAAAATAGGAAATAGAATTAAAATTACAGTTGCAGAAATTATATAATATAATATTAATATAAGAGAAATAAAAAAAAATAAAAAAATAATAATAAAAATAAATAAGTAAAATAAAATAGGAACTAAAATTGCAGCGGCAATGGAATTATATAATATAATATTAACACTAGAGAAGAATAATATTGCACGTGAAAAGTAGGACTATATTATATATATATATAATTTATTTCGAATAAATTTTATTCAGCTTCCTCCAAGTGAAGGCTGCCTAGAAGACAAAGCTTACCATAAAATTGTTGTTATAATGGAAAAAAAAATAAAACAATGGAGAAGAAAAAGAATAAGAAATAGCACAATCAGAAATAATTGGAAAAGACTAAACAAAACAACATTAATTCCAGAAGAAACAAAATTTCCTAGTATCTATTAGCTATTGGATGATCACAGTCGTCTATTTAGCACTGGTGACAAGATCAATTACAACAAGCTCGTAATTCAAATCAATTGACAATATCAATATCTCGATACAGTCTGACAAAGAGTGCATACATTTTTTTTTTTGGCGGACTCTGTATAATTGTATATATCGATGTTATAGAATTCAATTATTCATCCCACTCTACTGATTGTAAAACAACACTAACATTAGCTGGAAACCGCTGATGTTGTCAATTATGAGAATAATTTGTGCTTAATCTACATAATCATTTTCCCTCACACATTTCTAACGGCTCCCAATAATGGTGCCACCTATTGAGAACTAGCGAAACTCTTTCAGATTTTGTCAATTTTTAATATACTTGGTTCCGACTTATCCAGTGGTTCGAAAGTCCGTTTACACGATCATAAAATCGTAGGTCTGATATCTTTGAACGTCAGTGTACACTGGCCTGAGAGGATAAAAAGAAAGGAGGGAGTGTTCCAAGCAACTATTCTTGAAATCGGTGCGACAGATAAGACGTCAAACTATTATACATCTTTTACGCCCCATAATCCACCGCGAAATACTGCCAATTGCCAAATATTAAATTGCTACTTTCGGTTTAGGTCATACGTAAACGTATTAGAATGGATTGTTAAATTGTTATGTTTTATTTAACGACGCTCGCAACTGCAGAGGTTATATCAGCGTCGCCGGATGTGCCGGAATTTTGTCCCGCAGGAGTTCTTTTACATGCCAGTAAATCTACTGACATGAGCCTGTCGCATTTAAGCACACTTAAATGCCACCGACCTGGCCCGGGATCGAACCCGCAACTATTAGAATGGATGTGGCCGGGTTCCGAGTTCGGTCGGGGCAAGTTAACTGGTTGTGGTTTTTTTTCCGGGGTTTTCCCTCAACCCAATACGAGCAAATGCTGTGTAACTTTCGGTGCTGGACCCCGGACTCATTTCACCGGCATTATCACCTCAATTTCATTCAGACGCTAAATAACCTAGATGTTGATACAGCGTTGTAAAATAACCCAATAAAATAAAAAAAATAATTGATGGCCATACTAACAAATACATTATTATAATACAATAATACCGGACAGCTGTAGGCCTATACTAGCGGCATTGACGTAAGTGCTAAATATCGCGGACCTGACATCTAGCGGAACGGTGTGGAATTACGTACACAAATACAAATATTAACATAGCGAGAATCGGACTATTGTTTAAAATGTGAGGTACTTCTTTATATACCTAGTTTTTTTTGGTTTCACAGTTTCAAGCTTATGGCTTGGAGTTGACACTGGCGTTCGAAGATATATGAACCCTGCTAATCGATAGTGATCGATAATGTTCATGTAAGCGTGGCTTTTCAGTTATTACTTTACTTCAGGACTTCGTCCTGCTTACATGAATAGATAGTGACGATAATAGTCAGTGTCGCTAATAGTACATAAATACACTTGCATTGTAGAATTCAAAATTTCATCCCCTTCTGTTGATTGTAAAACGACACTGTGTTTAGCGGGAAACCGCTGATTATGAGAATAATTTATACTTAATCTACGGTACTTCATAATTTTCTCCAACACCTTTTTAACCATCCCAATAAAATTGCCACCTATTGAGAACTAGCGTAACTATTTCAAATTTTGTCGATTTGTTAAATCTACCATTTGCAATCAATAGACTACACAACTTCTTAAATAATTATGAAACATGGACCTACAGATGGAAAATTAAAATCAATCCTCTTAAAAGCTCTGCAATCATTTTTCAAAAACGACAAGCCCAACCCAGGACCCGACTCAAATTATTCAATACATACATCAACTGGACTCCTAAAATCAGATATCTGGGAATAACTATGGATAAAACACTAATTTGGAACCAACATGTCACTCAGTTAACAGGAAAAGCCATGGGTAGATTTATTCAATTATATCCACTATTTAAAACTCCAGCATTAAAACATAAAACTAAATTACATGTCTATAAAGCCTTAATTCGAAGTATGATAACATACGCAGCACCAGCTTGGGCATATGCTAGCAAATCCGTCATGAACAAGATAAAAGTTATCCAAAACAAAATACTGAGAACCATTCACGGCAGTGGATGGGGAACAAGTACACGACAACTTCATGATGACCTCCGAATAGAATATCTCCCCGAATATATACAAAAAATCACAAATAAACTCTATCACAAGGCAGCACTCAACAACAACAAACTAATAAATTCTCTTGGCAGATATGATATAAACAGGAAATACAAACATCGCCGACCCAAACAACTACTCGCATAAACTCAATCCATCGAAATGACATCCACAAGATTTATACTCTACTCATTCAGAGCCACCTACCATAGTTGAAACAAATTTATATTCCGTTGGACGCATTCGTGTCGACGGAATTTAGATACCATGCGGATACCAAAGATTAAAATATGCTACATAATTGAAGAGGAAGGGTTGATATCAACTGAAACTCTAACCAATCAACAAGATAGACGACTTGTGTTAAATCTTTGGTTCTGTCTCATTCCATGGTTAGAAATTTCGCTTACACGATCAGAAAATTCTAGGTCAAATATATTTGAACGCCAGTATACTCTTCCGCAGCATTAACCTATTATTTGACTCCTATTATGAAAAAGACTGTCTACCGCGTACGTTTACAAACTCATGATCCTGCTGCTATCATACATATTTATAATTTTGTATTCCACTTATTCAGATGCACCAACATTATAAAATGTTCCCGATTTGCTTAGTAAACCTGCCGTTAAAAATTAACAGAGGCGGACAAAACGAACAAACCACACTTCTAACTTTTCCTCTAGGTTAATGTTCTGGGTTCGAATTTCATCTACGGCAAGCGTATTTATTTTCTATTTATTGTCTTGCGTTGTCTTACGTGGTGACCAGATAACATGAACCCACTTTATGACGTTCCAATCTATTGTAAAATTGAAATTACCCTAATAAAACAATGTTAATACCTGCACAAGAAAAATTATTTAGATTTGAGAGAGAATTTTAACTTTTCAAAGGTAATGTTGAAGTAAAATTCAGAAGAATAATTTCAATGTTGGCAACACACCATAAAGAGCGATGGCGGTTGAGCTTGTGTTTACAAAGAAGAGACAGTTTTGTGTTCGTGATTTTTCAAATTTATCTGATGCTCATTAAAGGTAATCTTAGTTATATTATGAATTATCTAAATTGTGGCAATTGGAAATACGAAAATTTGTTAATTTATTTGTAATATGTCAATGTGCAATATTCCTATATTTCGTCACTAACAACATTCGCCATCCAAAGAATAAATGTTGCTTGTATAAATGAAAACATTTTGTTATGAAGTTTTCAGAGAAGAAGCTATTCTGCGTTCACGCACGACGATTTTCGTATATAAGTAAGGTACGTATTTGGGTCCGGTTGGGTGAGCTAACAGCTTTATTTATTTATTAGTGGCTGGGACATAAGAAAGATTCACCCCATTTTCCTTTTTCATGTGGGACTTCAGTACCTATAATTTTTAGGGATGAACACACAGGATTAATAATAATTGTGCTTGGACGACAATGCAATGAACGGAGCGTTCCCTTTCCCCTGTTCTTCATTATCCCATTTTTCTTCGAATTCCTTTCTGGAATTGCGAATAGTGATAATTTTCTGATAATTTAAAGCGCTTTTCGAATGCTTCGCGAAATTCCCTGTAGCCTAATTACGTACAATTGAGATCGGCCAGATCGAAAAGAAATTGTAAAAATTCGGCAGCCTAGCAATGCGTATTTTATTCTTATCGGTTAGGTTTCTCATCGTAGTAGTTACTGCAGTAAGTTATAGCCGTACCGTCTATAATACACATTAAATAATTCTTTCATTGGGAGGCTATTTGGGGCATCATTTCGGGTTTTATATAGCACGTGACACTCAAGGTTTTTTTTGACAAAAAAAGTAGAAAAAGGCCTCATTTTCAGAGCGAAGGTAGTTTTGAATGCTAAGAATTCATGTAGAACGTCAGTTGACTTGAAAACATATTAGAAAGAATTGATCTTTGTAGGTAATCTAAACATTATTATTGGTAATTTCCGAGAAGACGTCGGTCTTTTACATATGCTGTTTTTGTTTCGGTAATTGTTAACTTCTCTGTGAGATTGATATAGGAACGGCCAAGTGGTCAAGGTATGTGACAAGATTAGTGGGTTAGTTGAAGAGATAATTATATAAGTGACCTTGTCACATTAGTAGGCTAGTTATGTATATATCCCCTCAATTAATCCACCAATCTTATCACATACCTCGACCATCGGCCACTTGGCCGTTTCTATATCAATTTGGCAGAGAAGTAAACAGTTACCGAATACGGCATAATATGTAAAAGACTGGTGTCTTCTCGGAAATTACCTGATTATTTAACACGTGAAATAAACGGGTAGAATAGCTATTTCAAAATAAACGCGAAACGCAAATTTCACTTCATTTAGTATATATGCAAGGCATACTAAAAGTCTAAACTACCGGTAACATAATCTAATCTAACCTAACCTGTTACAGATTAATATATTATGCAAGGCACACTAAAAGTCTAAACTAACCTAACCTAACCTAACCTATCCTATCGCAGATTCGTATATGCAAGGAATACAGAAAGCCTAAATTAATTTAATCTAAAGGATTAGATTAAATGGAACTCATCTCGAATTTATAAGCACAAAGTTTCTTGGTTTAGAGTTGCATAATCACTTGAACTGAAAAACACACATAGAATGTATTATTCCTAATTTGAGCTCTGCCTGTTATGCAGTAAGGTCCTTATCTTCTATTGGTGATATAAACATACCAATATTTAAAATGTCATATTTTGTATATTTTCATTCTGTAATGAAATATGAATGAATATTTTGGGGTAACTCGTCTGAAGGTAGACATATTTTTGTTTTACAAAATAAAGCTATAAGAATAATGGCTGGTGTGCATAAAAGGACATCATGTCAAAATTTAAAAATCTTGACCTTATCTTGTGAGTACATTCTTTACCTTTTATATTAAAAACCGAGGTCAATGTTACTTATGTCCCGCCCACTATAGAGACATAGGCCAATTTTACACATATTTAGTATAACTTGTTGCTTCTTTGACAGGTTAGGTTTGGTTAGTTTAGGTTTTTGTTATAGCCTACCTTGCATATACGATTATAGCGCAACATTGGCAGTGATAAAAGTGAAATATTCGTTCAGTGGGCGTTGGATACTCTACATTCACCCCCTCTGTTAGTCTAAGCTGTTATAAAAATGGGGTTCACTATTCATGTATTCAATGCGTTGCCTAATTTTCGTAAAGCTTTGAAGGACCATGAGAAAAGATTTAGAACAGAATTAACCAAATTTCTAAATGCTCTTACCTTCTACACAATTGATGAATTGTTTATGCTTGTAAATTGAATTACTGTACTTGATATGAAATGTACAATTATGCATAGCTCAACTAAAGTATGCTTGTAAATTGAACTAATCTGTTTACTACATATTCTATTTTTTTCTATATTTTGGCTGAACTGTATATGCTTTAAATTGAATAGTAATCTGTATAGCTCAACTGATGTATTGTTTATGCTTGGAATTTGAAGTATATACTCAATTTTTGTATTGATTGAATTGTTTATGTTTTTAAATTGAATTAACTTACTTGCTATGTATTATGTTTTGTAGCTCAATTGATGAATAATTGTTTTACTTACAACTTACCTACAAATGGCTTTTAAGGAACCCGAAGGTTCATTGCCGCCCTCACATAAGCCCGCCATCGGTCCCTATCCTGTGCAAGATTAATCCAGTCTCTATCATCATATCCCACCTCCCTCAAATCCATTTTAATATTACCCTCCCATCTACGTCTCGGCCTCCCCAAAGGTTTTTTTTCCCTCCGGTCTCCCAACTAACACTCTATATGCATTTCTGGATTCGCCCATACGTCCTACATGCCCTGCCCATCTCAAACGTCTGGATTTAATGTTCCTAATTAGGCCTATGTCAGGTGAAGAATACAATGCGTGCAGTTCAGCGTTGTGTAACTTTCTCCATTCTCCTGTAACTTCATCCTGCTTAGCCCCAAATATTTTTCTAAGCACCTCATTCTCAAACACCTTTAACCTATGTTCCTCTCTCAGAGTGAGAGTCCAAGTTTCACAACCATACAGAACAACCGGTAATATAACTGTTTTATAAATTCTAACTTTCAGATTTTTTTTACAGCAGACTAGATGATAAAAGCTTCTCAACCGGATAATAATAAGCAATTCCCATATTTATTCTGTGTTTAATTTCCTCCCGAGTGTCATTTATATTTGTTACTGTTGCTCCAAGATATTTGAATTTTTCTACCCCTTCGAAGGATAGATCTCCAATTTTTATATTTCCATTTCGTACAATATTCTGGTCACGAGACATAATCATATACTTTTGTCTTTTCGGGATTTACTTCCAAACCTATCTCTTTACTTGCTTCCAGTAAAATTCCCGTGTTTTCCCTAATCGTTTGTGGATTTTCTCCTAACATATTCACGTCATCCGCATAGACAAGAAGCTGATGTAACCCGTTCAATTCCAAACCCTGCCTGTTATCTTGGACTTTCCTAATGACATATTCTAAAGCGAAGTTAAAAAGTAAAGGTGATAGTGCATCTCCTTGCTTTAGCCCGCAGTGAATTGGAAAAGCATCAGATAGAAACTGACCTATACGGACTCTGCTGTATGTTTCACTGAAACACAGTTTAATTAATCGAACTAGTTTCTTGGGAATACCAAATTCAATAAGAATATCATATAATACATCCCTCTTAACCGAGTCATATGCTTTTTTGAAATCTATGAATAACTGATGTACTGTACCCTTATACTTATAATATAATTGTTTAGGTTTGTAAATTCAAGAATCTGATTGCTAACTTATGTACTGTATATTTTTTGTAGAGCCACCAATATAGTTCAGTCTGCATACTTGCCAGCCTGCTGATCCGGAGCTGCGTTTGGTCTGATTGCCTGGTTGGGTTTTTTTCTGGGTTTTTCCCCGAGCATGGGTGGAATGCCGAGTGGTCTGTTGTGAATCCTCAGCCTCACCTCACTTCATCTCGCCAAAAAAATGGTAAGCTTGTAACATTTTGACTTCTTTCTTATCTTAAAGCTTCAGTGCTAATGCAATATCTATGGAATACAATAAATGAAATCAAGTGACATAACCTAGCGTGTCACAGAGCTTACAAAATGCAACTTGGAAGTTTCAGTACCACGTGCTGTAGAAAAGCCATTTTTTTGCAACGCTCTTGGATAGAGATAATGTAATCCTATTTATATGAAATATGAACAAGAGCTGGCACCTTTTGCACTGAACATACAGTAGATTAGCTCCCATTTATTAGTAAATTTCTAGATGGCTGTACTTCATCCGTGTCAAAAGAAACAATGCGTCAACATTATCTTACAGAAGAAGCCTTTCTAAAGCCGATGGTAAAAATTAAATCGGTGCTACTATTCCGGTCATTGTTACATCTTTCCTCCAAGTTGGGGCCTCAATCAACTCTTCGTATGGGCTATTTCATATGAAATCGATCAGTAAAAAACCTCGCATTTTTTTATACTCTAATTTTTTCCCTACTTATACAAGGTGCTGAGGGGAGTGCATTTTCAAAAATATACTATTGAAAGTCAAACGGTTTTCGTATTATTGAGCGACAAATTTAGCGTATTTTATAAAAACAAGCCTCTTTCAGCGCTCAGAACTCTGGAACCATTTACTGCAGAACATTGAACGAGAGCTTATTTTGAAGCTGACAATTGGTAGGTTATGTTAAGAAGTAATCCTTATTTTTATTTTATACAGAGAGACAGATAATCTGATTTTACTTGCTTCTAGGCGTTTTGGCCATTTGTAAAAATGTAAAAAAATATTGAGAAAAAAACTTGCATTATTAAGAGGGATTCGGCATTGTTTGCTTAGTGGTGCGGCAATAAGTTTCGAGGGTATTAAATAGATTATTTTCACACGCCAAGACTTGAACGGCGCAGTACCGCACGCACTGGCCGAGAGCTGAAGATAAGCGAGCGTTGGGAGTCATTTTACTCCTGTGTTTATGAAAACCTGTGATAAAGCTAGCACAGCCATGACTGCTAGACGACACATCACGTGTTTGTCTTCTGGCCTTGCTTGTCTCGGCTACTTTCCGTCTCACAGTCAGCTGGTTAGTTCACGCGCGTACTATTTATTTTCTTTATTTGATATTTTCAATACTCTCATATCAACATACCATCAGTGAAAAATATGTGTTTATTTGTACTTTCAAAGCGGAATTTAACTATATATTTTTAAAATATTTTTTTTTCGTGGCCAAAGGCGTCTTAATGAGGAAAAATCTTAATTTCTCCATTTCCATAAAAAGTAAGAAAATCTGTTTATATGTCAATATAAACTTTAATTTCTCAGCATCAAAATAAACCACGATTTTGATCATTGGGTGAAAGGGTTTCGGAGCTACAACAGTTTAAATTTGCTAATTTTATGAAAATACGATAAATTTAAATATTTTAAATTTAAACACTATTAAGTTCTGATGCCTCAAACTTTGCACAAAGCATTGTATCACAGTTCTCTACGTACAAAAAAAGTTTCACTGTATTTAGAAATTGTAAGGTCAATTTTCTCTATATTTCGGTCGGTTTGAGATGGAATAGCTCGTATAGACCCAGGAGGGCAGCAAGCTGCTGCCGTAACGGATCTATTTCTGCCATGTTTGATATACTTAATCTCAAGTAAAATTATTATTAGCGGGTAAAAATTGGGTAGCAGGGATACACAAAAACGCATCAATTCAGTAAAAACATAATCACCACAATCAATATACACAAAATAAACGCTTCATTAATACTTGCGTGACATGTTCCTATTCCTGTCTTTAATGGTCGCGGTCACAATCCCGCTTCTGAACACCAGATTTGTTGTGCCCAGTTATACCGGCAACCAGTTGTGTTATGTTTCAGTTCTGTCACCATATTTATTATGCCCAGTTTTATCGAACACCTAACTTGTTGCGGTTCTACTATAAAAGTACACACAATTTAATTAGGGTAATCAGGATGATATAGTCGAGCTATTATATAATCTGTACTGCGTTTACAAGACAGGACCATAGGCTAGGCCAGGCGAGAAGAATATTAACTTAAGTGAATAAAAATTAAACACTTCACTGATTATTCTATACTATATTGTAAAACTTACTTGGTTACACTTAATTCATATTTGAATATATTACGAAATACCTGCTATAGAACAATATTAATAAAATATTTGGAATATTTCGAATATATTTACTAGGTTATATCCAGTTGTATTAACTACATATAAGTTAATAAAATATTATCTAACTTGTACATCTTCAACGGATTTAGTTCAATATACTCAATTACATTAACTAAATAACAATAATAGAGCTTAAGTGCGTTCACTTGATTATGCTCAGCTAAATTACCTAAACAATAATTGAAAGGCTTCAATGAGTTAACTTGATTATACAGTTACATTAATTAAACAATAATTTAAATAATATAAAAGCTTCAGTGCGTTCACTCAGTTATATTAATTAAATAACAATTTAAATATTATAAAAGCATGAGTGCTTTCACTTGATTATGCTTAGTTACATTAATTAAACAAAAATTTAAATAATATAAAAGCTTCAGTGAGTTCACTTGATTATGCTCAATTACATTAATTAAACAATAATTGAAATAATATAAAAGCTTCAGTACGTTAATTTGATTATGCTCAGTTACATTAATTAAACAATAATTTAAATAACATAAAAGCTTCAGTGCGTTCACTCGATTATGCTCAGTTGCATTAATTAAAGAATTGAAATGTTATGAAATATTGAAATCTTATGAAATAAAATTAAAACATTAACAGAATTTAAAAACGAGACAGGGACGAAACAGGACAGAGTGAAGAAAGAAAAGGGAAAGAGGACTGAGAGGACAGTTGGCACAGCGAGTACAGAGAGAACAGAGAATACTGGATGTTCATTTCAAAGTGTGTCATGACGTCAGCGATTTGAAGCGAGTTTCAGCTTTTGTGTCAGAGAAGTTGCCTATTAATCAAGGCGTTCAATCTGAACTTGAGAACGTGTACGGTATAACTTGAACGTCGTAGCAACAGATGGAGGTCTGTACGGTCTGTGTGCTACCATAACCTCTTTCGAACTGTATTTTGCACGGCCAAGTCGTATGCAGGGTATTTGTTATCATCGGTTGCGTACAGGCAACATTCCACAATACAAATCAAATGCTCCGTGTCCATGTTGACCGTCGAAATCAATGTCAACAAATACGTAAGTAATCGTTTTAACCCTCTCCCCATATCCCGACGGTAAGAAAAAACTCACCTCAGTATATGTTTCGAAACATTTCACATTCCTGCCACTACCGGCGTTACCGTACGTATCGGTAAGTACTCTTCTAAATGAACGCCGTACTTGCTACGCAACTTCTCTGGCAGATAAGTAATACGCCTCTGTAGGAAGATTGAATTCTCTAGGCTCATCGACTAGCCACGTGACGGCATACAGCGAGCCATGACACACTTTGAACTGGACACCCAGTATAGAGAGACGACAGTGAGAACAGAGAGGTGGCACCTAGGACAGGAAGGACAAAGAAAGGAGAGACAGAGGGTAGAGAAAGCTCAGAAGATATGCATTACAAAGAGGACAGGCGACAGAGAAGACACTGAGGACGGTGGTGACAGAGAAGGCAGAGACAGGACAGAGAGAGAGAGAGAGAGAGAGAGAAAGAGAGGACAGACACCAGTTCTAGAGAAAAGTGCAATGAATTTCTCGATTTTACTGGCGATTATTAGTGAACATGCGGGGATGCTACAGTTAAAAGGGCGTGCGTCTGAGCCCCATTGTTCTCCTTGTGTAAAGTCTCTTTTGCAAGGTCAAAATTACCTTTTTTTGAGACTTTGTCGGCCTCTATCGTCTATATGCCTGGAGACAGAGGGTTGTCCTTTACACTACATATAGAGTTCGACGAGCTCTATTGACCGGTGGTAGGAGCTTTGTTCTATTTGAGCCCCATCGTTCTTCTTGTGTAGTGTAAAGTCTGTTTTGGAAAGTCAAAATTACCATTTTTGAAAATTTCCCGGTTTCTACCGTCCATATGCCTCGGGGCAGAGGGTTGTCCTTTACACTACAGATAGAGTTCGACGAACTCTATTCACCGGTGCTATCAGCTTTGTTCTCACTGTACATATGACAGAGTTATGGCGGCGAGAATGTTGGCGGAATAGGGGTAGTTTCTTCTGGAAAATCAGCTTGTGTTCAGGATTCCCATTTTGATGCTACTGTATCTGAAGTGACTCAAGGGGGAATACAACACCGCATCCCGTTCCTCGACATCGACATCATTTCCGGAAATTAGAGACTGAAATGTTTTCGGTTTTCAGAAAAAAAAGGCTAGAAAAATGTGCAATCCTACGAAATTGGGAATTAATTAAATTAAAATAAAACAATTTAATATAAAATATATTATATTAAAATAAAATCAATAGAGTTGAATCAAATTAAAATTAATTAATATGAGTTAAAATAAATGAAATAAAATTAAATTAAATTTGAATAAAATAAAGTGAATTAATATAAGATAAATTTAATTTAATAGAATTAATTTAAAACAAATTAAGTTAAATCAAATTAAAACGAATAAAAATAAATAAAAATAAAATAAATAAAATCAAATAAGTTCAAATAAAGTAAATGAAATAAAATGAAAAAAAAAAAATGAAAAAAATTAAATTATATTAAATTGAAAAAAAAATAAAATGAAATGTATCTAAATTAAAACGAAATAAAGTAAATTAACTTCAATTAAATTAAATTAAAATAAAATAAGTTAAAATAAATAAAATGAAATAAAATAAAAATAAAATAAAATAAATGAAATAAATTAAAACAAATTAAGTTAAAATAAAGTAGATATAATGAAATAAAAAAATATAAGTCAAATAATATAGAAATAAATTTAATTTTATTAAAATAAATTTAATTAGAAGAATAAAAAACTAAAAATGAAAGAAAAAAATATAATGCAATATTAAAAAATATAAAAATCTAATGATTTAAAAAAATGTCGAATAGAAAATTCCAATAAAGAGTAAAATGAAAATAAAATAAATTAAATTGCAATAAGAAAAATTATTAGAATAAAATATAAACTACATTTGAAATAAGTTAAAAGGAAATAATTAAATAGACTTAAAATGAGTTATATTAAAATAAAAGAATTTAAAATAAATCAAGATATAGTAAGTAAATATAAATGAAATTAAAATAAAATATATTAAACAAAATTCAAATTAAAATAATGAAAGGAAAATAAATTAAATTAGAATGAAATAAAGTTGAACAAATTAAAGTAAAATAAAGTAAGTAAAATAAAATAAAAAATTAAAATAAATTAATATAAATTAAATTTAAATTAAAATAAAGGGAATTAATTTAAGGCAAATGAAATTAAAATAGAATAATTTAAGTAAATCAGATTAAAATAAATTAAAACTAAGTAAAACGAATTAAAATAAATTATATTAAAATGAAATAAACTGAAATAAATTAAATTAAAATGAATTAAATAAAATGTATTAATATAAAATAAATTCAATTGAGGTAAATTAAATTAAAATAAAATAAGTTAACAGAAATTAATAAAAATAAAATAAATTGAATTAAAATGAAATAAATTGAAACAAATTAAATTGAAATAAAGTAAATGAAATACAATAAAAATACAGTTTAATATAATAAATGATAATAAATTGAATTATAGTAAATTGAAATAAATTAAATCCAATTAAAAGAAAACAAAACCTAATTAAAAAATTTAAGATATAAAAAAATTAATTTCAAAAATAATTTCAAAAGCAATTTATTAAAAGAAAATAATTTTCAAAAAAGAAATAATGATTTTCAAATAAATTTTTCAAAAATAATTTCAAAAAGAAGTTTGTTGGGTTCCTTTTGTTTTAATTGTATTTTTTTTTTCAATTTTTTTTTAAATTCTTTTTGAAATTTTTTTCAAAAATAATTCTTTTTAATTTAAAAAAAAAATATATATATATTTTTGAAATTTTATTTTTTTCAGTTTTCTCTTTTTTAATTTATTTATATAGTTTATCTATTTTTAAATTTTACATTCGTTATTGTCCATTGTTACATTCATAGCCCATTTGTACACTTTAGCATTAGTACATTTGTACACTTGTATACTAGTACATTCGAACACTTTTGAATTAGTACATTTGTAAACTTGTGCACTACACTACACATTCGTGCACTTGTGCATTCGTACATTCGTACGTTTGTCATTCGTACTCTTGCATAATTTTATATTGATACATTCGCACACTTTTTCTTTCCTACATTTGCAATCTTGTCCAATCGTACACTATTGCATTCGTGCATTTGTGCCTTTGTACATTCGTATACAGGTAGAATTGACCATTCGGATAATTTTCCATTCGCACATTTGTACACATTTCCATTTGCACATTCGTACGACTCCACATTCATAGGAAAGTACTCTATTCCTTCGTACATTCGTATTCTGTCAATTCGTACACTCAAAATCTTGTCAATTCGTAGACTCGTACTTCCATTCGTACGTTCGTAAACATGCCAATCGCACATTCATTATTGTTAATGCTTACGTTTGTACGCTTGACATTCGTATATTTGTACATTAGTACATTCGTACACTTGTGAATTCGTATATTTTGGCACTTTGGCATTCGTACATTCATACTTTTCCATTCATACATTTGTACATTAATATATTCCTACAATTGTCCATTCCTACATTTTACATTAGTATATTCGAATACTTGTGCGTTCCTACATTCGTAGGCTTGTCTGTCGTGCGACGTATTTGCTGGATTTTTGCGGTGATTACTAGGGAAGATGCTGGGATGCTACAGTTAAAAGGGCGAGCCTCTGAGTCGCTTCGTTCTCCTTGTGTAGAATAAAGTCTGTATTTGGAAGGTCAAAATGACCATTTTTTGAAAATTTGTCTGCCTCTCCCGTCCAAACGCGCCGCGATAGACAGTTGTCCTTTAAACCGAATATAGAGTTCGACGAGTTGTATTAAACGCACTCTTCGGCTTTTTTCTAATTATACGTTCTGCGGATGTATGGCGGCTAGAATGTCCGCTGAATAGGTGTTCAAACCCCTCGCCTTTTTTTTCTCGAAAATCAGAAAGTGTTCTAGATTGCCAATTTGATGCTATCCTGTAAGACGTAAATCAAGAGGTAATACAGGGCCGCACCCCGTTCCTCCGTATGGCCATTATTTTGGGAATTGGAGACTCAAATACTTTAGGTACCCAAAAATTGGGGCTAGAAAAAAGTGCGACGTATTTGCTGGATTTTTGCGGTGATTACTAGGGAAGATGCTGGGATGCTACAATTAAAAGGGCGAGCCTCTGAGTCGCTTCGTTCTCTTTGTGTAGAAAAAAGTCTGTTTTGGATGGTCAAAATGACTATTTTTGGAAAATTTGGCGGCCTCTCCCGTCCAAACGCGCCGCGATAGAGTTGTACTTTATACCGAAAATAGAGTTCGACGAGCTGTATTAAACGCACTCTTCGGCTTTTTTTATATCTATACCTACTGCGGATTTATGGCGGCTAGAATGTCGGCTGAATAGGGGTTCAAACCCGTCCCCTTTTTTTGTCGAAAATCAGAAAGTGTTCTAGATTGCCAATTTGATGCTATCCTGTAAGAAGTAAGTCAAGAGGTAATACAGCGCCACACCCTGTTCCTCGGTATGGCCATTATTTAGGGAATTGGAGACTCAAATACATTAGGTACCCAAAAATTGGGGCTAGAAAAAAGTGCGACGGATTTGCTGGATATTTTCGGTGATTACTAGGGAAGATGCTGGGATGCTACAGTTAAAAGGGCGAGCCTCTGGGTCGCTTCGTTCTCTTTGTGTAGAAAAAAGTCTATTTTGGAAGGTCAAAATGACAATATTTCGAAAATTAGTCTGCCTCTCCCGTCCAAAGGCGCCGCGATAGGGAGTTGTCCTTTATACCGAAAATAGAGTTCGACGAGCTTCGGCTTTTTTCAAATTATACGTACTGCGGAATTATGGCGGCTAGAATGTCCGGTGAATAGGGGTTCAAACCCGTCCCCTTTTTTTCTCGAAAATCAGAAAGTGTTCTAGATAGCCAATTTGACGCTATCCTGTAAGAAGTAAGTCAGGAGGTAATACAGGGCCACACGCCCTTCCTCGGTATGGCCATTATTTAGGGGATTGGAGACTCAAATACTTTAGGTACCCAAAAATTTGGGCTAGAAAAAAGTGCGACGGATTTGCTGGATTTTTGCGGTGATTACTAGAGAAGATGCTGGGATGCTACAGTTAAAAGGGCGAGACTCTTAGTCGCTTCGTTCTCTTTGTGTAGAAAAAGTTTGTTTTGGATGGTCAATATCACAATTTTTTTAAAATTTGTCGGCCTCTCCCGTCAAAACGCACGGGGATGGAGAGTTCTCCTTTATACTGAAGTTAGAGTGAAACGATTTCTATTCAACGCAATTTTCGTCTTTCCTCTACCTGTACGTACTGCGGAGTTATGGCGGCTAGAATGTCGGCGGAATAGGGGTTCAACCCCACCCCTTTTTTTCTCGAAATTCAGAAAGTGTTCGCGATAGTCATCTTAATGCTATCGTGTAAGAAGTAAGACAAGAGGGAATACAGGGCCCCACACCGTTCTTCGTTATGGCCATTATTTCCGGAATTAGAGACTCAAATATTTTAGGTACCCAAAAATTGGGGCTAGAAAAAATGCAAGGGATTTGCTGGATTTTTGCGGTGATTACTAGGGAAGATGCTGGGATACTACAGTTAAAAGGGCGCGCCGCTTCGTTCTCCTTGTGTAGAAATAAGTCTGTTTTGGAAGGTCAAAATGACCATTTTTTGAAAATTTGTCTGCCTCTCCCGTCCAAACGCACCGCGATAGAGAGTTGTCCTTTGTACCGAAAATAGAATTCGACGAGCTGTAATAAACGCACTCTTCGGCTTTTTTAAATCTATACCTACTGCGGAGTTATGGCGGCTAGAATGTCGGCTGAATAGGGGTTCAAACCAGTCCCGTTTTTTTCTCGAAAATCAGAAAGTGTTCTAGATTGCCAATTTGACGCTATCCTGTAAGAGGTAAGTCAAGAGGTAATACAGGGCCACACCCCGTTCTTCGGTATGGCCATTATTTAGGGAATTGAAGACTCAAATACTTTAGGTACCCAAAAATTGGGGCTAGAAAACAGTGCGACGGATTTGCTGGATTTTTGCAGTGATTACTAGGGAAGATGCTGGGATGCTACAGTTAAAAGGGCGAGCCTCTGAGTCGCTTCGTTTTCTGTGTGTAGAAAAAATTCTGTTTTGGATGGTCAAAATCACAACTTTTTAAAATTTGTCGGCCTCTCCCGTCAAAACGCACGGGGATAGAATTCTCCTTTATACTGAAGATAGAGTGAAATGATCTCTATTCAACGCAATTATCGGCTTTGTTCTATCTGTACGTACTGCGGGGTTATGGCGGCTAGAATGTCGGCGGAATAGGAGTTCAAACCCCTCCCCTTTTATTCTCGAAATTCAGAAAGTATTCTCGATAGTCATCTTAATGCTATCGTGTAAGAAGTAAGTCAAGAGGGAATACAGGGCCGCACCCCGTTCTTCGGTATGGCCATTATTTCCGGAATTAGAGACTGAAATATTTTAGGTACCCAAAAATTGGGGCTGGAAAAAAGTGCAACGGATTTTCTGGATTTTTGTGGTGATTACTAGGGAAGATGCTGGGATACTACAGTTAAAACGGCGGGCCTCTGAGCCGCTTCGTTCTCCTTGTGTAGAAAAAAATCTGTTTTGGAAGGTCAAAATGACCATTTTTTGAAAATTTGTCTGCCTCTCCCGTCCAAACGCGCCGCGATAGAGAGTTGTCCTTTATATCGAAAATAGAGTTCGACGAGCTGTATTAAACGCACTCTTCGGCTTTTTTTTATATCTATACCTACTGCGGAGTTATGGCGGATAGAATGTCGGCTGAATAGGGACTCTCGAAAATCAGAAAGTGTTCTAGATTGCCAATTTGACGCTATCCTGTAAGAAGTAAGTCAAGAGGTAATACAGGGCCACATCCCGTTCCTCGTGATGGCCATTATTTTGGGAATTGGAGACTCAAATACTTTAGGTACCCAAAAATGGGGGCTAGAAAAAAGTGCGACGTATTTGCTGGATTTTTGCGGTGATTACTAGGGAAGATGCTGGGATGCCACAGTTAAAAGGGCGAGCCTCTGAGTCGCTTCGTTCTCTTTGTGTAGCAAAAAGTCTGTTTTAGATGATCAAAACTGACTATTTTTGGAAAAATTGGCGGCCTCTCCCGTCCAAACGCGCCGCGATAGAGAGTTGTCCTTTATAGGGAAAATAGAGTTCGACGAACTGTATTAAACGCACTCTTCGCCTTTTTTATATCTGTAACTACTTCGGAGTTATGGCGGCTAGAATGTCGGCTGAATAGGGGTTCAAACCCGTCCCCTTTTTTTCTCGAAAATCAGAAAGTGTTCTAGATTGCTAATTTGACGCTATCCTGTAAGAAGTAAGTCAAGAGGTAATACAGGGCCACACGCCCTTCCTCGGTATGGCCATTATTTAGGGAATTGGAGACTCAAATAATTTAGGTACCCAAAAATTTGGGCTAGAACAAAGTGCGACGGATTTACTGGATTTTTGCGGCGATTACTAGGGAAGACGCTGGGATGCTACAGTTAAAACGGCGAGCGTCTGAGTCTCTTCGTTCTCTTTGTGTAGAAAAACAGTCTGATTTGGATGGTCAAAATCACAGTTTTTTTTAAATTTGTCGGCCTCTCCCGTCAAAACGCACGGGGATAGAGAGTTCTCCTTTATATTGAAGTTAGAGTGAAACGATTTCTATGCAATGCAATTTTCGACTTTCTTCTATCTGTACATACTGCGGAGATATGTCGGCTAGAATGTCGGCGGAATAGGGGTTCAAACCCCTCCCCTTTTTTTCTTTAAATTCAGAAAGTGTTCGCGATAATCATCTTAATGCTATCGTGTAAGAAGTAAGTCAAGAGGGAATACAGGGCCGCACCCCGTTCTTCGGTATGGCCATTATTTCCGGAATTAGAGACTCAAATATTTTAGGTACCCAAAAATTGGGGCTAGAAAAAAGTGCAACGGATTTGCTGGATTTTTGTGGTGATTACTAGGGAAGATGCTGGGATACTACAGTTAAAACGGCTCGCCTCTGAGCCGCTTTGTTCTCCTTGTGTAGAAAAAAGTCTGTTTTGGAAGGTCAAAATGACCACTTTTTGAAAATTTGTCTGCCTCTCCCGCCCAAACGCGCCGCGATAGAGAGTTGTCCTTTATACCGAAAATAGTGTTCGACGAGCTGTATTAAACGCACTCTTCGGATTTTTTATATCTATACCTACTGCGGAGTTATGGCGGCTAGAATGTCGGCTGAATAGGGGTTCAAACCCTCCCCTTTTTTCGCGAAAATCAGAAAGTATTCTAGATTGCCAATTTGACGCTATCCTGTAAGAAGTAAGTCAAGAGGTAATACAGGGCCACACCCCGTTCCTCGGTATGGCCATTATTTAGGGAATTGGAGACTCAAATAATTTAGGTACCTAAAAATTGGGGTTAGAAAACAGTGCGACGGATTTGCTGGATTTTTGCGGTGATTACCAGGGAAGATGCTGGGATGCTACAGTTAAAAGGGCGAGCCTCTGAGTCGCTTCGTTCTGTTTGTGTAGAAAAAATTCTGTTTTTGATGGTCAAAATCACAACTTTTTAAAATTTGTCGGCCTCTCCCGTCAAAACGCACGGGGATAGAGAGTTCTCCTTTATACTGAAGATAGAGTGAAACGATCTCTAGTCAACGCAATTACCGGCTTTGTTCTAACTGTACGTACTGCGGAGTTATGGCGGCTAGAATGTCGGCGGAATAGGGGTTCAAACCCCTCCCCTTTTTTTCTCGAAATTCAGAAAGTGTTGGCGATAGTCATCTTAATGCTATCGTGTAAGAAGCAAGTCAAGAGGGAATACAGGGCCGCACCCCGTTCTTCGGTATGGCCATTATTTCCGGAATTGAATGAATGAATGAATGAATGAATAAATGAATGAATGAATGAATGAATGAATGAATGAATGAAATGAAATAGCCTTTGGTTTTCCCGTGAAGGGCTATATCCTCCTAAAAGGGGAGCTCTTTAGAGATCATGCGGTGAGCTAATCCGCATGACGGTAGATTCTGTTCTATATAAGTTTTGTTCATCGTTTGTGTGTGTACACTTGCACTCTCACTCGATACTGGCAAACTGTAGCGATCTCCATTCTTCTCGGTTCTTGGCTGTTCTGGACCACAGGGGTCCAGCTAGGCTCTTGAAGTCCGCCCATCTGGTCCCAGGTCTTCCTCGGTTTCGCCTCCCGATGCGTGGATCCCACGTGGTGGAAATATGCGCCCATCTGCAGCCTTGGAGTCTCGACACGTGGCCTCCCCATTTCCATTTCAGGCGTTCCCCTTGGTGTGCCATGTCTCTGGTGTTTGTCATCTGCTTGAGTCTGGTGTTGGAAATCTTGTCTCTGAGGGAGAGTCCTAGGATTTTCCTCTCCATTTTGCGCTGGCAGATCTGAATCTGCGTCTTCTGGTTCACGGTCAGTTTCCAGGTCTGACAGCCGTACAGTAAGGTTGGGAAGATACAGGATTGCAGCACCTCCAGCTTTAGTTTGCGGTTCAGTTTCTTGTCAAGGAGTATGAATTGCAGTGACCAGAAAGCTCTCCATGCTGATGCAATTCTTCTTTTTAGTTCTCTCGTCATGCAGCTTTTGAATCCGACCAATTGGCCCAGATAGATGTATTCCTCCACGTACTGTAATCTGGTTGCGTTGACTTGGATTGGTTGTGGTTGGCTGTTCGTCATGACTTGGGATTTTTCCATGTTCATGCTTAGGCCTGCGTGTGCGCTGCAATCGCTTAGTTCCTGTATCATCTCTTGTAGGTCGGTGGCGTTTTTAGCGAAAAGTACGATGTCGTCCGCGAATTTTAGGTTCGTCAGTCGATATCCGTTTATATTGATTCCATGTCTTTTCTTCCACTTTAGCTTACGGAATATGTCTTCCAGGAGGCTAGTAAATAGCTTTGGTGAGATCGGATCCCCTTGTCGGACTCCTCTTCCTATTCTGAATATTTGTCCTTCTCGTTCTGTCATCACGATGGCGTGCGAGTCTCCGTAGAGCTTAGTTAGGATATTGATATATTTGTGCTCGACTCCCTGGTTACTCAGCGCCTGTAATACACAGGAGTGTTCTACCGAGTCAAATGCTTTCTTGAAATCTATAAATGCGAGATAGAGGGGAATATTGAATTCGTCCGTTTTTTCTATGACCTGGTTGATTGTCTGTAGATGATCCACCGTGCTGTAACCTGAGCGAAATCCTGCCTGGTCTGGAGCTTGGTTGTCATCCAGTACTTTCGTGAGTCTCCTTGTGATTATCTTAGAGAACAGCTTGTAGACATTTGACATCAGGCTGACTGGACGGTAGTTGTTCAGGTCGTCCTTGGCACCTTTTTTGTGGAGTAGAATAATTTTGCTTGTCTTCCATTGGTGGGGTACTGTCTCCGATTTGAGTATTTCGTTGAAGACTGCGGTGAGCGGTGTTAGCAAGGAGTCGTGACCGAGTTTCAGGTGTTCGTTGTGGATGTTGTCTTCTCCGGGCGCTTTTCCGGATTTGAGTTCCCCTATCGCTGTCCTGACCTCGCTTTGAAGTATTGGTGGGACCTCGATGTCGTCTACGTTGTTCATCTGAATACTGTCGCTTGGATTCGCTTCCTGTTTGGAGCTGGTGTATAGTGATCTGTAGTAGTTTGTGGCTGCCGTCACAATGTCTTCTCTTTCTGTTAGACGGTTGCCTCTGGGTCCCCGTGCTCCCAAGAGCCATTGCTTCCCACTTCCTCTCTGTTTTCTTGCTTGTCTTGTTGATTTGGATGATTCCAGTATTGTTCTTACTGCCTCTGTGTTGTGTTCACGTACAGTTTCCCTGAAAAGGAATGAGACGATTGAATATTCCTAAGTCTCAGATGTAAAACACTGCGCATGATCAGAGACCAGAGCACTGATACACAAGATAACGAATATTGAGTTACTTAGATTCAAGCTATTTGGTTTGTTACTAGCATCGTTCCGTAATTCACTTCAAAAACTGCAAAAAATATGATAATATTACGTAAATAAGAGATAAATATATACGTAAATCGTGTATTTAAATCGACAATGGACCTTCATGACTAGATCGACACTCCGCACAGAAAGTAAAGCTTTCGTGTCGTTGCAATAGCTCAGATGCTAAGATCTCTACATGTTGTGTAGAAGAGAGCGAGTTCGATTCTTAGTCTATATCAACGATTTTTTTTTCTAAATAACGTTGAAATAGAGTTTTACATAGTCCTCAGATTAAGTGTTAATGATCACAGAAATTACAAAATTACAAGTTATAATATTATAAACGTTAATCTAATGAATGCATTTATATACATACACATACAATGTAAATGCATTATATATATATATATATATATTAAAAACTAATCATTAAAATTAAATTAAAAATATATTCCTAAGCCACACGGACAAACGATTACAAAGGTTTAGAGTCCTTAGGCCATGTCATTTGTTGAGTAATTATTACAATATTTTATTAGTAGCTTTCCCATATGTGTAATAAATGTACTCGCACAAAACAATTTTTGTTAAAAGCGTGGCTTTGGATTATTTCATTCTCACCCCTTCAGTTGATTTTAACTATTTTATCTACGTGTTTAATTTAATGTGCATTCAATTTAATTCATGTTATGATTGAATGTATAAGCACTGTTGCAGTTATTGATTAATTACATATATTAATACTAACAATTAAATGCATGTGTTAAGTAACTAATTGCAGTATCTTTTGCAAAATCTTGAATGTTTAAGTTGTCAATAATATTTCTGTACTATGTACTATAAGACGTTAAAAGAATTTGCAATAGATTTGGGATCCTCTACTTTATAATCACTAATTTTAATGAAAACATATTTTCTTTCTTAGGATATCTACAAGTTTAACTTTAATAATATTCCGAATAGCTTTAATTGCATTATCTGGATTTTGTGCTTTTCTATTCAAGTGTGTTCTATTTCCCTCTTTCATAAATTTTGATAAATTACACTGTACTTCTTGTAGTATTTAAGAATATGAGGATAGTTACATTGCAGCTCATTACATATAGATTCTTCTTTTTAATACATGAGATTTGTAAGCCCTGCATTATCTACATGATTTTACTTTTCAATTTTTTCACAACATTGAGTGGAGAACATCCACTGAAGTGATTCTGAAATGAAGTGAAAAATACAATACATTTACTCTTAATATCAGTAGTACCAGTAACATAAACGTTTTTCCAAGATTCATTTTGTAGACATAAATGTAAATAATCACTAGATACAGCATTTACGACCCTTTTTTAGTTTTTAAATTAATATTTTGAAGTTGTTCAGTAACATTGGAAACAGGATTTGTTTATCATGTTCATACAAGCCATTGATTATAGGTGCTGCCGAATAGGAATTCAGTCACCTGATTTGAATGTCATCAAAAATTTATGGGCGGAATTGAAAAAGAGAAGCATAGCCACCTATGCCCACCGACGCCCTCGAAATCGAGACGAATTGTGGGATCAAGTTCTTGAAACCTGGGAAGATCTCGCCGGGGATTAGAATTTATTCCACAATCTCGTGACATCCATGCCGCACCGACTTAGAGCTGTAATAGAAGCTGATGGCATGTGGACAAGATTTTAAGTTGACAGGTCTCTTTTTGTTTCTTGTGATTTTTGTTTGAGGAAAAATACTCTTAACTTTCAAGTAAGATTTATTTTTTTGACGAGATTCAGCCCACTTGTAAGACCCAGAAATTGGGCATAAATTATTCATATTTTTCGACAAATTATATAGTCTAGGAACTCTGAAGAAATTAATTACATCTCAATAAAAAAAGTTTCACCTGGGATCGAACACGAGATGTTTCGGTTAAGCAATGGAACCGACACGCTACTATATGAGCTACCGAGACAAGACAGTGACAACAACAGTCTAGAATGTAGATCCCATAGCAGGCATTTGCCATTCGGTACAGAGAAGCAATGATATTTTGTGACTCGAGCAATGTTGTGAAATCGTGGCCTTAAATGGCTGTCTTCTTCGTGATTCTTATTTTGGTCCTTGTCCTTGTTGTGGTCCTCGTAACAATTCTTGCTGTATTTCTCATGTTATGTATCGTTACGTCGATATCGAGTGAACCCCGCTGTAGAACTTTTAACTTCCAACGACCAAGAGTCGTCTCATTCCTTTTAAGGGTAACTGTACGTCCCTTCTGATCGCCCTTTTTGTTTGCTTATCAATCTCTGCGTACTAGTTTTTATTGTCCTCGTTTTCATCCCTGCTTGGATATAATCTCTTCCTTTGTTCAATTAATGCAATTATTAACGGGCTGAGCTTGGAACTGTTTTCTCTAGTTCCATTTGTTCTCCTGGCTGTGATTGATGCTTGGGTAAGGGCCTCTTCGATGGAGTTGTATAGATCCTGTGGGTCGCGCTGGGAGGATAGGTCCATTTATTGTAGTCGTTCCTGTAGTGCAAGGCCGAAAGTGTGCCTATCTAAGCTGTCAATTGTGCTCGCTATTGTATTCCCAAAATGTCTTCTGTTTCTCTTTATATTCACTGTGGCACGCACCATTCTGTGATCCGTCGAGAATTTCAGGTTTGGTACGACTTGCATGTCCCTCGCACCTGCTAGGCTGTCGGTTAGTATGTAGTCAAGTTCGTTTTTTTTTAGAGACTCAAATATATTAGGTACCCAAAAATTGGGGCTAGAAAAAAGTGCAACGGATTTGCTGGATTTTTGTGGTGATTACTAGGGAAGATGCTGGGATAATACAGTTAAAACGGTGCGCCTCTGAGCCCCTTCGTTCTCCTTGTGTAGAAAAAAGTCTGTTTTGGAAGGTAAAAATGACCATTTTTTGAAAATTTGTCTGCCTCTCCCGTTCAAACGCGCCGCGATAGAGAGTTGTCCTTTATATCGAAAATAGAGTTCGACGAGCTGTATTAAACGCACTCTTCGGCTTTTTTATATCTATACCTACTGCGGAGTTATGGCGGCTAGAATGTCGGCTGAATAGGGGTTCAAACCCCTCCCTTTTCTTCTCGAAAATCAGAAAGTGTTCTAGATTGCCAATTTGACGCTATCCTGTAAGAAGTAAGTCAAGAGGTAATACAGGGCCACAACCCGTTCCTCGGTATGGCCATTATTTAGGGAATTGGAGACTCAAATACTTTAGGTACCCAAAAATTGGGGCTAGAAAACAGTGCGACGGATTTGCTGGATTTTTGCGGTGATTACTAGGGAAGATGCTGGGATGCTACAGTTAAAAGGGCGAGCCTCTGAGTCGCTTCGTTTTCTGTGTGTAGAAAAAATTCTGTTTTGGATGGTCAAAATCACAACTTTTTAAAAATTTGTCGGCCTCTCCCGTCAAAACGCACGGGGATAAAGAGTTCTCCTTTATACTGAAGATAGAGTGAAATGATCTCTATTCAACGCAATTATCGGCATTGTTCTATCTGTACGTATTGCGGAGTTATGGCGGCTAGAATGTCGGCGGGATAGGGGTTCAATCCCCTCCCCTTTTTTTCTCGAAATTCAGAAAGTGTTCGCGATAGTCATCTTAATGCTATCGTGTAAGAAGTAAGTCAAGAGGGAATACAGGGCAGCACCCCGTTCTTCGGTATGGCCATTATTTCCGGAATTAGAGACTCAAATATTTGAGGTACCCAAAAATTGGGGCTAGAAAAAAGTGCAACGGATTTGCTGGATTTTTGTGGTGATTACTAGGGAAGATGCTGGGATACTACAGTTAAAACGGCGCGCCTCTGAGCCGCTTCGTTCTCCTTGCGTAGAAAAAAGTCAGTTTTGGAAGGTCAGAATGACGATTTTTTGAAAATTTGTCTGCCTCTCCCGTCCAAACGCGCCGCGATAGAGAGTTGTCCTTTATACAGCAAATAGAGTTCGACGAGCTGAATTAAAAGCACTCTTCGGGTTTTTTTAAATCTATACCTACTGCGGAGTTATGGCGGCTAGAATGTCGGCTGAATAGGGGTTCAAACCAGTCCCCTTTTTTTCTCGAAAATCAGAAAGTGTTCTAGATTGCCAATTTGACGCTATCCTGTAAGAAGTAAGTCAAGAGGTAATAGAGGGCCACACCCCGTTCCTCGGTATGGCCATTATTTAGGGAATTGGAGACTCAAATAATTTAGGGACCCAAAAATTGGGGCTAGAAAACAGTGGGACAGATTTGCTGGATTTTTGCGGTGATTACTAGGGAAGATGCTGGGATGCTACAGTTAAAAGGGCGAGCCTCTGAGTCGCTTCGTTCTGTTTGTGTAGAAAATATTCTGTTTTGGATGGTCAAAATCACAACTTTTTTAAAATTTGTCGGCTTCTCCCGTCAAAACGCACGGGGATAGAGAGTTCTCCTTTATACTGAAGATAGAGTGAAACGATCTCTATTCAACGCAATTATCGGCTTTGTTCTAACTGTACGTACTGCGGCTAGAATGTCGGCGGAATAGGGGTTCAAACCCCACCCTTTTTTTCTCGAAATTCAGAAAGTGTTCGCGATAGTCATCTTAATGCTATCGTGTAAGAAGCAAGTCAAGAGGGAATACAGGGCCGCACCCCGTTCTTCGGTATGGCCATTATTTCCGGAATTAGAGACTCAAATATTTTAGGTACCCAAAAATTGGGGCTAGAAAAAAGTGCAACGGATATGCTGGATTTTTGTGGTGATTACTAGGGAAGATGCTGGGATACTACAGTTAAAACGTCGCGCCTCGGAGCCGCTTCGTTTTCCTTGTGTAGAAAAAAGTCTGTTTTGGAAGGTCAAAATGACCATATTTTGAAAATTTGTCTGCCTCTCCCGTCCAAACGCGCCGCGACAGAGAGTTGTCCTTTATATCGAAAATAGAGTTCGACGTGCTGTATTAAACGCACTCTTCGGCTTTTTTATATCTATACCTACTGCGCAGTTATGGCGGCTAGAATGTCGGCTGAATAGGGGTTCAAACCCCTCCCTTTTTTTCTCGAAAATCAGAAAGTGTTCTAGATTGCCAATTTGACGCTATCCTGTAAGAAGTAAGTCAAGAGGTAATACAGGGCCACAACCCGTTCCTCGGTATGGCCATTATTTAGGGAATTGGAGACTCAAATACTTTAGGTACCCAAAAATTGGGGACAGAAAAAAGTGCGACGGATTTGCTGGATTTTGCGGTGATTACTAGGGAAGATGCTGGGATGCTACAGTTAAAAGGGCGAGCCTCTGAGTCGCTTCGTTTTCCTTGCGTAGAAAAAGTCAGTTTTGGAAGGTCAAAATGACCATTTTTTGAAAATTTCTCTGCCTCTCCGTTCCAAACGCGCCGCGATAGAGAATTGTCCTTTATACCGAAAATAGAGTTCGACGAGCTGAATTAAAAGCACTCTTCGGGTTTTCTAAATCTATACCTACTGCGTAGTTATGGCGGCTAGAATGTCGTCTGAATAGGGGTTCAAACCAGTCCCCTTTTTTTCTCGAAAATCAGAAAGTGTTCTAGATTGCCAATTTGACGCTATCCTGTAAGAAGTAAGTCAAGAGGTAATAGAGGGCCACACCCCGTTCCTCGGTATAGCCATTATTTAGGGAATTGGAGACTCAAATAATTTAGGTACCCAAAAATTGGGGCTAGAAAACAGTGGGACAGATTTGCTGGATTTTTGCGGTGATTACTAGGGAAGATGCTGGGATGCTACAGTTAAAAGGGCGAGCCTCTGAGTCGCTTCGTTCTGTTTGTGTAGAAAAAATTCTGTTTTGGATGGTCAAAATCACAACTTTTTTAAAGTTTGTCGGCTTCTCCCGTCAAAACGCACGGGGATAGAGAGTTCTCCTTTATACTGAAGATAGAGTGAAACGATCTCTATTCAACGCATTTATCGGCTTTGTTCTAACTGTACGTACTGCGGCTAGAATGTCGGCGGAATAGGGGTTCAAACCCCTCCCCTTTTTTTCTCGAAATTCAGAAAGTGTTCGCGATAGTCATCTTAATGCTATCGTGTAAGAAGCAAGTCAAGAGGGAATACAGGGCCGCACCCCGTTGTTCGGTATGGCCATTATTTCCGGAATTAGAGACTCAAATATTTTAGGTACCCAAAAATTGGGGCTAGAAAAAAGTGCAACGGATATGCTGGATTTTTGTGGTGATTACTAGGGAAGATGCTGGGATACTACAGTTAAAACGTCGCGCCTCGGAGCCGCTTCGTTTTCCTTGTGTAGAAAAAAGTCTGTTTTGGAAGGTCAAAATGACCATTTTTTGAAAATTTGTCTGCCTCTCCCGTCCAAACGCGCTGCGATAGAGAGTTGTCCTTTATATCGAAAATAGAGTTCGACGAGCTGTATTAAACGCACTCTTCGGAATTTTTATATATATACCTACTGCGGAGTTATGGCGGCTAGAATGTCGGCTGAATGTCCCTTTTTTTCTCGAAAATCAGAAAGTGTTCTAGATTGCCAATTTGACGCTATCCTGTAAGAAGTAAGTCAAGAGGTATTACAGGGCCATTACCCGTTCCTCGGTATGGCCATTATTTAGGGAATTGGAGACTCAAATAATTTAGGTACCCACAAATTGGGGATAGAAAAAAGTGCGACGGATTTGCTGGATTTTTGCGGTGATTACTAGGGAAGATGCTGGGATGCTACAGTTAAAAGGGCCAGCCTCTGAGTCGCTTCGTTCTCTTTGTGTAGAAAAAATTCTGCTTTGGATGGTCAAAATCACAACATTTTAAAAATTTGTCGGCCTCTCCCGTCAAAACGCGCCGGGATAGAGAGTTCTCCTTTATATTGAGGATAGAGTGAAACGATCTCTATTCAACGCAATTTTCGGCTTTGTTCTATCTGTACGTACTGCGGAGTTATGGCGGCTAGAATGTCGGCGGAATAGGGATTCAAACCCCTCCCCTTTTTTTTCTCGAAATTCAGAAAGTGTTCGAGATAGTCATCTTAATGCTATCGTGTAAGAAGTAAGTCAAGAGGGAATACAGGGCCGCACCCCCTTCTTCGGTATGGCCATTATTTCCGGAATTAGAGACTCAAATATTTTAGGTACCCAAAAATTGGGGCTAGAAAAAAGTGCAACGGATTTGCTGGATTTTTGTGGTGATTACTAGGGAAGATGCTGGGATACTACAGTTAAAAGGCCGCGCCGCTTCGTTCTCGTTGTGTAGAAAAAAGTCTGTTTTGGAAGGTCAAAATGACCATTTTTTGAAAATTTGTCTGCCTCTCCCGTCCAAACGCACCGCGGTAGAGAGTTGTGCTTTATACCGAAAATAGAGTTCGACGAGCTGTATTAAACGCACTCTTCGGCTTTTTTCAAATTATACCTACTGCGGAGTTATGGCGGCTAGAATGTCGGCTGAATAGGGTTTCAAACGCGTCCCCTTTTTTTCTCGAAAATCAGAAAGTGTTCTAGATTGCCAATTTGACGCTATCCTGTATGAAGTAAGTCAAGAAGTGATGCAGGGCCACACCCCGTTCTTCGGTATGGCCATTATTTAGGGAATTGGAGACTCAAATACTTTAGGTACCCAAAAATTGGGGCTAGAAAACAGTGCGACGGATTTGCTGGATTTTTGCGGTGATTACTAGGGAAGATGCTGGGATGCTACAGTTAAAAGGGCGAGCCTCTGAGTCGCTTCGTTTTCTGTGTGTAGAAAAAATTCTGTTTTGGATGGTCAAAATCAGAACTTTTTAAAAATTTGTCGGCCTCTCCCGTCGAAACGCACGGAGATAAAGAGTTCTCCTTTATACTGAAGATAGAGTGAAATGATCTCTATTGAACGCAATTATCGGCATTGTTCTATCTGTACGTACTGCGGAGTTATGGCGGCTAGAATGTCGGCGGAATAGGGGTTCAAACCCTTTCCCATTTTTTCTCGAAATTCAGAAAGTGTTCGCGATAGTCATCTTAATGCTATCGTGTAAGAAGTAAGTCAAGAGGGAATACAGGGCCGAACCCCGTTCTTCGGTATGGCCATTATTTCCGGAATTAGAGACTCAAATATTTTAGGTACCCAAAAATTGGGACTAGAAAAAAGTGCAACGGATTTGCTGGATTATTGTGGTGATTACTAGGGAAGATGCTGGGATACTACAGTTAAAACGTCGCGCGTCTGAGCCGCTTCGTTCTCCTTGCGTAGAAGAAAGTCAGTTTTGGACGGTCAAAATGACCATTTATTGAAAATTTGTCTGCCTCTCCGTTCCAAACGCGCCGCGATAGAGAGTTCTCCTTTATACCGAAAATAGAGTTCGACGAGCTGAATTAAAAGCACTCTTCGGGTTTTTTAAAGCTATACATACTGCGTAGTTATGGCGGCTAGAATGTCGTCTGAATAGGGGTTCAAACCAGTCCCCTTTTTTTCTCGAAAATCAGAAAGTGTTCTAGATTGCCAATTTGACGCTATCCTGTAAGAAGTAAGTCAAGAGGTAATAGAGGGCCACACCCCGTTCCTCGGTATGGCCATTATTTAGGGAATTGGAGACTCAAATAATTTAGGTACCCAAAAATTGGGGCTAGAAAACAGTGCGACAGATTTGCTGGATTTTTGCGGTGATTACTAGGGAAGATGCTGGGATGCTACAGTTAAAAGGGCGAGCCTCTGAGTCGCTTCGTTCTGTTTGTGTAGAAAAAATTCTGTTTTGGATGGTCAAAATCACAACTTTTTTAAAATTTGTCGGCTTCTCCCGTCAAAACGCACGGGGATAGAGAGTTCTCCTTTATACTGAAGATAGAGTGAAACGATCTCTATTCAACGCAATTATCGGCATTGTTCTAACTGTACGTACTGCGGCTAGAATGTCGGCGGAATAGGGGTTCAAACCCCTCCCCTTTTTTTCTCGAAATTCAGAAAGTGTTCGCGATAGTCATCTTAATGCTATCGTGTAAGAAGCAAGTCAAGAGGGAATACAGGGCCGCACCACATTGTTCGGTATGGCCATTATTTCCGGAATTAGAGACTCAAATATTTTATTTACCCAAAAATTGGGGCTAGAAAAAAGTGCAACGGATATGCTGGATTTTTGTGGTGATTACTAGGGAAGATGCTGGGATACTACAGTTAAAACGTCGCGCCTCGGAGCCGCTTCGTTTTCCTTGTGTAGAAAAAAGTCTGTTTTGGAAGGTCAAAATGACCATTTTTTGAAAATTTGTCTGCCTCTCCCGTCCAAACGCGCCGCGATAGAGAGTTGTCCTTTATATCGAAAATAGAGTTCGACGAGCTGTATTAAACGCACTCTTCGGCTTTTTTATATCTATACCAACTGCGGAGTAATGGCGGCTAGAATGTCGGCTGAATGTCCGTTTTTTTCTCGAAAATCAGAAAGTGTTCTAGATTGCCAATTTGACGCTATCCTGTAAGAAGTAAGTCAAGAGGTAATAGAGGGCCACAACCCGTTCCTCGGTATGGCCATTATTTAGGGAATTGGAGACTCAAATAATTTAGGTACCCACAAATTGGGGATAGAAAAAAGTGCGACGGATTTGTTGGATTTTTGCGGTGATTAGTAGGGAAGATGCTGGGATGCTACAGTTAAAAGGGCCAGCCTCTGAGTCGCTTCGTTCTCTTTGAGTAGAAAAAATTCTGCTTTGGATGGTCAAAATCACAACATTTTAAAAATTTGTCGGCATCTCCCGTCAAACCGCGCGGGGATAGAGAGTTCTCCTTTATATTGAGGATAGAGTGAAACGATCTCTATTCAACGCAATTTTCGGCTTTGTTCTATCTGTACGTACTGCGGAGTTATGGCGGCTAGAATGTCGGCGGAATAGGGGTTCAAACCCCTCCCCTTTTTTTTCTCGAAATTCAGAAAGTGTTCGCGATAGTCATCTTAATGCTATCGTGTAAGAAGTAAGTCAAGAGGGAATACAGGGCCGCACCCCCTTCTCCGGTATGGCCATTATTTCCGGAATTAGAGACTCAAATATTTTAGGTACCCAAAAATTGGGGCTAGAAAAAAGTGCAACGGATTTGCTGGATTTTTGTGGTGATTACTAGGGAAGATGCTGGGATAATACAGTTAAAAGGGCGAGCCTCTGAGTCGCTTCGTTCTGTTTGTGTAGAAAGAATTCTGTTTTGGATGGTCAAAATCACAACTTTTTTAAAGTTTGTCGGCTTCTCCCGTCAAAACGCACGGGGATAGAGAGTTCTCCTTTATACTGAAGATAGAGTGAAACGATCTCTATTCAACGCATTTATCGGCTTTGTTCTAACTGTACGTACTGCGGCTAGAATGTCGGCGGAATAGGGGTTCAAACCCCTCCCCTTTTTTTCTCGAAATTCAGAAAGTGTTCGCGATAGTCATCTTAATGCTATCGTGTAAGAAGCAAGTCAAGAGGGAATACAGGGCCGCACCACATTGTTCGGTATGGCCATTATTTCCGGAATTAGAGACTCAAATATTTTAGGTACCCAAAAATTGGGGCTAGAAAAAAGTGCAACGGATATGCTGGATTTTTGTGGTGATTACTAGGGAAGATGCTGGGATACTACAGTTAAAACGTCGCACCTCGGAGCCGCTTCGTTTTCCTTGTGTAGAAAAAAGTCTGTTTTGGAAGGTCAAAATGACCATTTTTTGAAAATTTGTCTGCCTCTCCCGTCCAAACGCGCCGCGATAGAGAGTTGTCCTTTATATCGAAAATAGAGTTCGACGAGCTGTATTAAACGCACTCTTCTGTTTTTTTATGTCTATACCTACTGCGGAGTAATGGCGGCTAGAATGTCGGCTGAATGTCCGTTTTTTTCTCGAAAATCAGAAAGTGTTCTAGATTGCCAATTTGACGCTATCCTGTAAGAAGTAAGTCAAGAGGTAATACAGGGCCACAACCCGTTCCTCGGTATGGCCATTATTTAGGGAATTGGATACTCAAATATATATGGTACCCAAAAATTGGGGCTAGAAAAAATGCAAGGGATTTGCTGGATTTTTGTGGTGATTACTAGGGAAGATGCTGGGATACTACAGTTAAAAGGGCGCGCCGCTTCGCTCTCGTTGTGTAGAAAAAAGTCTGTTTTGGAAGGTCAAAATGACCATTTTTTTGAAAATTTGTCTGCCTCTGCCGTCCAAACGGACCACGGTAGAGAGTTGTGCTTTATACCGAAAATAGAGTTCGACGAGCTGTATTAAACGCACTCTTCGGCTTTTTTCTAATTATACCTACTGCGGAGTTATGGCGGCTAGAATGTCGGCAGAATAGGGTTTCAAACGCGTCCCCTTTTTTTCTCGAAAATCAGAAAGTGTTCTAGATTGCCAATTTGACGCTATCCTGTAAGAAGTAAGTCAAGAGGTGATACAGGGCCACACCCCGTTCTTCGGTATGGCCATTATTTACGGAATTGGAGACTCAAATACTTTAGGTACCCAAAAATTGGGGCTATAAAACAGTGCGACGGATTTGCTGGATTTTTGCGGTGATTACTAGGGAAGATGCTGGGATGCTACAGTTAAAAGGGCGAGCCTCTGAGTCGCTTCGTTTTCTGTGTGTAGAAAAAATTCTGTTTTGGATGGTCAAAATCACAACTTTTTAAAAATTTGTCGGCCTCTCCCGTCAAAACGCACGGGGATAAAGAGTTCTCCTATATACTGAAGATAGAGTGAAATGATCTCTATTCAACGCAATTATCGGCATTGTTCTATCTGTACGTACTGCGGAGTTATGGCGGCTAGAATGTCGGCGGAATAGGGGTTCAAACCTCTTCCCTTTTTTTCTCGAAATTCAGAAAGTGTTCGCGATAGTCATCTTAATGCTATCGTGTAAGAAGCAAGTCAAGAGGGAATACAGGGCCGCACCCAGTTCTTCGGTATGGCCATTATTTCCGGAATTAGAGACTCAAATATTTTAGGTACCCAAAAATTGTGGCTAGAAAAAAGTGCAACGGATATGCTGGATTTTTGTGGTGAATACTAGGGAAGATGGTGGGATACTACAGTTAAAACGTCGCGCCTCGGAGCCGCTTCGTTTTCCTTGTGTAGAAAAAAGTCTGTTTTGGAAGGTCAAAATGAACATTTTTTGAAAATTTGTCTGCCTCTCCCGTCCAAACGCGCCGCGACAGAGAGCTGTCCTTTATATCGAAAATAGAGTTCGACGAGCTGTATTAAACGCACTCTTCGGCTTTTTTATATCTATACCTACTGCGGAGTTATGGCGGCTAGAATGTCGGCTGAATAGGGGTTCAAACCCCTCCTTTTTTTTCTCGAAAATCAGAAAGTGTTCTAGATTGCCAATTTGACGCTATCCTGTAAGAAGTAAGTCAAGAGGTATTACAGGGCCACAACGCGTTCCTCAGTATGGCCATTATTTAGGGAATTGGAGACTCAAATAATTTAGGTACCCACAAATTGGGGATAGAAAAAAGTGCGTCGGATTTGCTGGATTTTTGCGGTGATTACTAGGGAAGATGCTGGGATAATACAGTTAAAAGGGCCAGCCTCTGAGTCGCTTCGTTCTCTTTGTGTAGAAAAAATTCTGCTTTGGATGGTCAAAATCACAACATTTTAAAAATTTGTCGGCCTCTCCCGTCAAAACGCGCGGGGATAGAGAGTTCTCCTTTATATTGAGGATAGAGTGAAACGATCTCTATTCAACGCAATTTTCGGCTTTGTTCTATCTGTACGTACTGCGGAGTTATGGCGGCTAGAATGTTGGCGGAATAGGGGTTCAAACCCCTCCCCTTTTTTTTCTCGAAATTCAGAAAGTGTTCGCGATAGTCATCTTAATGCTATCGTGTAAGAAGTAAGTCAAGAGGGAATACAGGCCCGCACCCCCTTCTTCGGTATGGCCATTATTTCCGGAATTAGAGACTCAAATATTTTAGGTACCCAAAAATTGGGGCTAGAAAAAAGTGCAACAGATTTGCTGGATTTTTGTGGTGATTACTGGGGAAGATGCTGGGATACTACAGTTAAAACGGCGCGCCTCTGAGCCGCTTCGTTCTCCTTGCGTAGAAAAAAGTCTGCTTTGGAAGGTCAAAATGGCCATTTTTTGAAAATTTGTCTAACTCTCCCGTCCAAACGCGCCGCGATAGAGAGTTGTCCTTTATACCGAAAATAGAGTTCGACGAGCAGAATTAAAAGCACTCTTCGGCTTTTTTAAATCTATACATACTGCGGAGTTATGGCGGCTAGAATGTCGGCTGAATAGGGGTTCAAAACCAGTCCCCTTTTTTTCTCGAAAATCAGAAAGTGTTCTAGATTGCCAATTTGACGCTATCGTGTAAGAAGTAAGTCAAGAGGTAATAGAGGGCCACACCCCGTTCCTCGGTATGGCCATTACTTAGGGAATTGGAGACTCAAATAATTTAGGTACCCAAAAATTGGGGCTAGAAAACAGTGCGACAGGTTTGCTGGATTTTTGCGGTGATTACTAGGGAAGATGCTGGGATGCTACAGTTAAAAGGGCGAGCCTCTGAGTCGCTTCGTTCTGTTTGTGTAGAAAAAATTCTGTTTTGGATGGTCAAAATCACAACTTTTTTAAAAATTGTCGGCTTCTCCCGTCAAAACGCACGGGGATAGAGAGTTCTCCTTTATACTGAAGATAGAGTGAAACGATCTCTATTCAACGCAACTATCGGCTTTGTTCTACCTGTACGTACTGCGGAGTTATGGCGGCTAGAATGTCGGCGGAATAGGGGTTCAAACCCCTACCCTTTTTTTCTCGAAATTCAGAAAGTGTTCGCGATAGTCATCTTAATGCTATCGTGTAAGAAGCAAGTCAAGACGGAATACAGGGGCGCAACCCGTTCTTCGGTATGGCCATTATTTCCGGAATTAGAGACTCAAAAATTTTAGGTACCCAAAAATTGGGGCTAGAAAAAAGTGCAACGGATATGCTGGATTTATGTGGTGATTACTACGGAAGATGCTGGGATACTACAATTAAAACGGCGCGCCTCGGAGCCGCTTCGTTCTCCTCGTGTAGAAAAAAGTCTGTTTTGGAAGGTCAAAATGACCATTTTTTGAAAATTTGCCTGCGCCTCCCGTCCAAACGCGCCGCGATAGAGAGTTGTCCTTTATATCGAAAATAGAGTTCGACGAGCTGTATTAAACGCACTCTTCGGCTTTTTTTATATCTATGCCTACTGCGGAGTTATGGCGGCTAGAATGTCGGCTGAATAGGGGCTCAAACCCCTCCCTTTTTTTCTCGAAAATCAGAAAGTGTTCTAGATTGCCAATTTGACGCTATCCTGTAAGAAGTAAGTCAAGAGGTAATACAGGGCCACAACCCGTTCCTCGGTATGGCCATTATTTAGGGAATTGGATACTCAAATATATATGGTACCCAAAAATTGGGGATAGAAAAAAGTGCGACGGATTTGCTGGATTTTGCGGTGATTTCTAGGGAAGATGCTGGAATGCTACAGTTAAAAGGTCGAGCCTCTGAGTCGCTTCGTTCTCTTTGTGTAGAAAAAAGTCTGTATTGGATGGTCAAAATCACAACATTTTTAAAATTTGTCGGCCTCTCCCGTCAAAACGCACGGGGATAAAGAGTTCTCCTTTATACTGAAGATAGAGTGAAATGATCTCTATTCAACGCAATTATCGGCATTCTTCTCTCTGTACGTACTGCGGAGATATGTCGGCTAGAATGTCGGCGGAATAGGGGTTCAACCCCACCCCTTTTTTTTCTCGAAATTCAGAAAGTGTTCGTGATAGTCATCTTAATGCTATCGTGTAAGAAGTAAGACAAGAGGGAATACAGGGCCGCACCCCGTTCTTCGGTATGGCCATTATTTCCGGAATTAGAGACTCAAATATTTTAGGTACCCAAAAATTGGGGCTAGAAAAAAATGCAAGGGATTTGCTGGATTTTTGTGGTGATTACTAGGGAAGATGCTGGGATACTACAGTTAAAAGGGCGCGCCGCTTCGCTCTCGTTGTGTAGAAAAAAGTCTGTTTTGGAAGGTCAAAATGACCATTTTTTTGAAAATTTGTCTGCCTCTGCCGTCCAAACGGACCACGGTAGAGAGTTGTGCTTTATACCGAAAATAGAGTTCGACGAGCTGTATTAAACGCACTCTTCGGCTTTTTTCTAATTATACCTACTGCGGAGTTATGGCGGCTAGAATGTCGGCAGAATAGGGTTTCAAACGCGTCCCCTTTTTTTCTCGAAAATCAGAAAGTGTTCTAGATTGCCAATTTGACGCTATCCTGTAAGAAGTAAGTCAAGAGGTGATACAGGGCCACACCCCGTTCTTCGGTATGGCCATTATTTACGGAATTGGAGACTCAAATACTTTAGGTACCCAAAAATTGGGGCTATAAAACAGTGCGACGGATTTGCTGGATTTTTGCGGTGATTACTAGGGAAGATGCTGGGATGCTACAGTTAAAAGGGCGAGCCTCTGAGTCGCTTCGTTTTCTGTGTGTAGAAAAAATTCTGTTTTGGATGGTCAAAATCACAACTTTTTAAAAATTTGTCGGCCTCTCCCGTCAAAACGCACGGGGATAAAGAGTTCTCCTATATACTGAAGATAGAGTGAAATGATCTCTATTCAACGCAATTATCGGCATTGTTCTATCTGTACGTACTGCGGAGTTATGGCGGCTAGAATGTCGGCGGAATAGGGGTTCAAACCTCTTCCCTTTTTTTCTCGAAATTCAGAAAGTGTTCGCGATAGTCATCTTAATGCTATCGTGTAAGAAGCAAGTCAAGAGGGAATACAGGGCCGCACCCAGTTCTTCGGTATGGCCATTATTTCCGGAATTAGAGACTCAAATATTTTAGGTACCCAAAAATTGTGGCTAGAAAAAAGTGCAACGGATATGCTGGATTTTTGTGGTGAATACTAGGGAAGATGGTGGGATACTACAGTTAAAACGTCGCGCCTCGGAGCCGCTTCGTTTTCCTTGTGTAGAAAAAAGTCTGTTTTGGAAGGTCAAAATGAACATTTTTTGAAAATTTGTCTGCCTCTCCCGTCCAAACGCGCCGCGACAGAGAGCTGTCCTTTATATCGAAAATAGAGTTCGACGAGCTGTATTAAACGCACTCTTCGGCTTTTTTATATCTATACCTACTGCGGAGTTATGGCGGCTAGAATGTCGGCTGAATAGGGGTTCAAACCCCTCCTTTTTTTCTCGAAAATCAGAAAGTGTTCTAGATTGCCAATTTGACGCTATCCTGTAAGAAGTAAGTCAAGAGGTATTACAGGGCCACAACGCGTTCCTCAGTATGGCCATTATTTAGGGAATTGGAGACTCAAATAATTTAGGTACCCACAAATTGGGGATAGAAAAAAGTGCGTCGGATTTGCTGGATTTTTGCGGTGATTACTAGGGAAGATGCTGGGATAATACAGTTAAAAGGGCCAGCCTCTGAGTCGCTTCGTTCTCTTTGTGTAGAAAAAATTCTGCTTTGGATGGTCAAAATCACAACATTTTAAAAATTTGTCGGCCTCTCCCGTCAAAACGCGCCGCGATAGAGAGTTGTCCTTTATATCGAAAATAGAGTTCGACGAGCTGTATTAAACGCACTCTTCGGCTTTTTTTATATCTATGCCTACTGCGGAGTTATGGCGGCTAGAATGTCGGCTGAATAGGGGCTCAAACCCCTCCCTTTTTTTCTCGAAAATCAGAAAGTGTTCTAGATTGCCAATTTGACGCTATCCTGTAAGAAGTAAGTCAAGAGGTAATACAGGGCCACAACCCGTTCCTCGGTATGGCCATTATTTAGGGAATTGGATACTCAAATATATGTGGTACCCAAAAATTGGGGATAGAAAAAAGTGCGACGGATTTGCTGGATTTTGCGGTGATTTCTAGGGAAGATGCTGGAATGCTACAGTTAAAAGGTCGAGCCTCTGAGTCGCTTCGTTCTCTTTGTGTAGAAAAAAGTCTGTATTGGATGGTCAAAATCACAACATTTTTAAAATTTGTCGGCCTCTCCCGTCAAAACGCACGGGGATAAAGAGTTCTCCTTTATACTGAAGATAGAGTGAAATGATCTCTATTCAACGCAATTATCGGCATTCTTCTCTCTGTACGTACTGCGGAGATATGTCGGCTAGAATGTCGGCGGAATAGGGGTTCAACCCCACCCCTTTTTTTTCTCGAAATTCAGAAAGTGTTCGTGATAGTCATCTTAATGCTATCGTGTAAGAAGTAAGACAAGAGGGAATACAGGGCCGCACCCCGTTCTTCGGTATGGCCATTATTTCCGGAATTAGAGACTCAAATATTTTAGGTACCCAAAAATTGGGGCTAGAAAAAAATGCAAGGGATTTGCTGGATTTTTGTGGTGATTACTAGGGAAGATGCTGGGATACTACAGTTAAAAGGGCGCGCCGCTTCGCTCTCGTTGTGTAGAAAAAAGTCTGTTTTGGAAGGTCAAAATGACCATTTTTTTGAAAATTTGTCTGCCTCTGCCGTCCAAACGGACCACGGTAGAGAGTTGTGCTTTATACCGAAAATAGAGTTCGACGAGCTGTATTAAACGCACTCTTCGGCTTTTTTCTAATTATACCTACTGCGGAGTTATGGCGGCTAGAATGTCGGCAGAATAGGGTTTCAAACGCGTCCCCTTTTTTTCTCGAAAATCAGAAAGTGTTCTAGATTGCCAATTTGACGCTATCCTGTAAGAAGTAAGTCAAGAGGTGATACAGGGCCACACCCCGTTCTTCGGTATGGCCATTATTTACGGAATTGGAGACTCAAATACTTTAGGTACCCAAAAATTGGGGCTATAAAACAGTGCGACGGATTTGCTGGATTTTTGCGGTGATTACTAGGGAAGATGCTGGGATGCTACAGTTAAAAGGGCGAGCCTCTGAGTCGCTTCGTTTTCTGTGTGTAGAAAAAATTCTGTTTTGGATGGTCAAAATCACAACTTTTTAAAAATTTGTCGGCCTCTCCCGTCAAAACGCACGGGGATAAAGAGTTCTCCTATATACTGAAGATAGAGTGAAATGATCTCTATTCAACGCAATTATCGGCATTGTTCTATCTGTACGTACTGCGGAGTTATGGCGGCTAGAATGTCGGCGGAATAGGGGTTCAAACCTCTTCCCTTTTTTTCTCGAAATTCAGAAAGTGTTCGCGATAGTCATCTTAATGCTATCGTGTAAGAAGCAAGTCAAGAGGGAATACAGGGCCGCACCCAGTTCTTCGGTATGGCCATTATTTCCGGAATTAGAGACTCAAATATTTTAGGTACCCAAAAATTGTGGCTAGAAAAAAGTGCAACGGATATGCTGGATTTTTGTGGTGAATACTAGGGAAGATGGTGGGATACTACAGTTAAAACGTCGCGCCTCGGAGCCGCTTCGTTTTCCTTGTGTAGAAAAAAGTCTGTTTTGGAAGGTCAAAATGAACATTTTTTGAAAATTTGTCTGCCTCTCCCGTCCAAACGCGCCGCGACAGAGAGCTGTCCTTTATATCGAAAATAGAGTTCGACGAGCTGTATTAAACGCACTCTTCGGCTTTTTTATATCTATACCTACTGCGGAGTTATGGCGGCTAGAATGTCGGCTGAATAGGGGTTCAAACCCCTCCTTTTTTTTCTCGAAAATCAGAAAGTGTTCTAGATTGCCAATTTGACGCTATCCTGTAAGAAGTAAGTCAAGAGGTATTACAGGGCCACAACGCGTTCCTCAGTATGGCCATTATTTAGGGAATTGGAGACTCAAATAATTTAGGTACCCACAAATTGGGGATAGAAAAAAGTGCGTCGGATTTGCTGGATTTTTGCGGTGATTACTAGGGAAGATGCTGGGATAATACAGTTAAAAGGGCCAGCCTCTGAGTCGCTTCGTTCTCTTTGTGTAGAAAAAATTCTGCTTTGGATGGTCAAAATCACAACATTTTAAAAATTTGTCGGCCTCTCCCGTCAAAACGCGCGGGGATAGAGAGTTCTCCTTTATATTGAGGATAGAGTGAAACGATCTCTATTCAACGCAATTTTCGGCTTTGTTCTATCTGTACGTACTGCGGAGTTATGGCGGCTAGAATGTTGGCGGAATAGGGGTTCAAACCCCTCCCCTTTTTTTTCTCGAAATTCAGAAAGTGTTCGCGATAGTCATCTTAATGCTATCGTGTAAGAAGTAAGTCAAGAGGGAATACAGGCCCGCACCCCCTTCTTCGGTATGGCCATTATTTCCGGAATTAGAGACTCAAATATTTTAGGTACCCAAAAATTGGGGCTAGAAAAAAGTGCAACAGATTTGCTGGATTTTTGTGGTGATTACTGGGGAAGATGCTGGGATACTACAGTTAAAACGGCGCGCCTCTGAGCCGCTTCGTTCTCCTTGCGTAGAAAAAAGTCTGCTTTGGAAGGTCAAAATGGCCATTTTTTGAAAATTTGTCTAACTCTCCCGTCCAAACGCGCCGCGATAGAGAGTTGTCCTTTATACCGAAAATAGAGTTCGACGAGCAGAATTAAAAGCACTCTTCGGCTTTTTTAAATCTATACATACTGCCGAGTTATGGCGGCTAGAATGTCGGCTGAATAGGGGTTCAAAACCAGTCCCCTTTTTTTCTCGAAAATCAGAAAGTGTTCTAGATTGCCAATTTGACGCTATCGTGTAAGAAGTAAGTCAAGAGGTAATACAGGGCCACAACCCGTTCCTCGGTATGGCCATTATGTAGGGAATTGGAGACTCAAATAATTTAGGTACCCACAAATTGGGGATAGAAAAAAGTGCGACGGATTTGCTGGATTTTTGCGGTGATTACTAGGGAAGATGCTGGGATGCTACAGTTAAAAGGGCCAGCCTCTGAGTCGCTTCGTTCTCTTTGTGTAGAAAAAATTCTGCTTTGGATGGTCAAAATCACAACATTTTAAAAATTTGTCGGCCTATCCCGTCAAAACGCACGGGGACAAAGAGTTCTCCTTTATACTGAAGATAGAGTGAAATGATCTCTATTCAACGCAATTACCGGCATTGTTCTATCTTTACGTACTGCGGAGTTATGGCGGCTAGAATGTCGGCGGAATAGGGGTTCAAACCCCTCCCCTTTTTTTCTCGAAAGTCAGAAAGTGTTCGCGATAGTCATCTTAATGCTATCGTGTAAGAAGTAAGTCAAGAGGGAATACAGGGCCGGACCCCGTTCTTCGGTATGGCCATTATTTCCGGAATTAGAGACTCAAATATTTTAGGTACCCAAAAATTGGGGCTAGAAAAAAGTGCAACGGATTTGCTGGATTTTTGTGGTGATTACTAGGGAAGATGCTGGGATACTACAGTTAAAACGGCGCGCCTCTGAGCCGCTTCGTTCTCCTTGCGTAGAAAAAAGTCCGTTTTGGAAGGTCAAAATGACCATTTTTTGAAAATTTGTCTGCCTCTCCCGTCCAAACGCGCCGCGATAGAGAGTTGTCCTTTATACCGAAAATAGAGTTCGACGAGCTGAATTAAAAGCACTCTTCGGGTTTTTTAAATCTATACCTACTGCGGAGTTATGGCGGCTAGAATGTCGGCTGAATAGGGGCTCAAACCCCTCCCCTTTTTTTTCTCGAAATTCACAAAGTGTTCGCGATAGTCATCTTAATGCTATCGTGTAATAAGTAAGTCAAGAGGGAATACAGGGCCGCACCCCGTTCTTCGGTATGGCCATTATTTCCGGAATTAGAGACTCAAATATTTTAGGTACCCAAAAATTGGGGCTAGAAAAAAGTGCAACGGATTTGCTGGATTTTTGTGGTGATTACTAGGGAAGATGCTGGGATACTACAGTTAAAACGGCGCGCCTCGGAGCCGCTTCGTTCTCCTTGTGTAGAAAAAAGTCTGTTTTGGAAGGTCAAAATGACCATTTTTTGAAAATTTGTCGGCCTCTCCCGTCAAAACGCGCAGATATAGACAGTTCTCCTTTATATTGAGGATAGAGTGAAACGATCTCTATTCAACGCAATTTTCGGCTTTGTTCTATCTGTACGTACTGCGGAGTTATGGCGGCTAGAATGTCGACGGAATATGGGTTCAAACACCTCCCCTTTTTTTTCTCGAAATTCACAAAGTGTTCGCGATAGTCATCTTAATGCTATCGTGTAAGAAGTAAGTCAAGAGGGAATACAGGGCCGCACCCCGTTCTTCGGTATGGCCATTATTTCCGGAATTAGAGATTCAAATATTTTAGGTACCCAAAAATTGGGGCTAGAAAAAAGTGCAACGGATTTGCTGGATTTTTGTGGTGATTACTAGGGAAGATGCTGGGATACTACAGTTAAAACAACGTGCCTGTGAGCCGCTTCGTTCTCCTTGCGTAGAAAAAAGTCTGTTTTGGAAGGTCAAAATGACCATTTTTTTAATATTTGTCTACCTCTCCCGTCCAAACGCGCCGCTATAGAGAGTTGTCTTTATACCGAAAATAGAGTTCGACGAGCTGAATTAAAAGCACTCTTCGGCTTTTTTAAATCTATACCTACTGCGGAGTTATGGCGGCTAGAATGTCGGCTGAATAGGGGTTCAAAACCAGTCCCCTTTTTTTCTCGAAAATCAGAAAGTGTTCTAGATTGCCAATTTGACGCTATCCTGTAAGAAGTAAGTCAAGAGGTAATAGAGGGCCACACCCCGTTCCTCGGTATGGCCATTACTTAGGGAATTGGAGACTCAAATAATTTAGGTACCCAAAAATTGGGGCTAGAAAACAGTGCGACAGGTTTGCTGGATTTTTGCGGTGATTACTAGGGAAGATGCTGGGATGCTACAGTTAAAAGGGCGAGCCTCTGAGTCGCTTCGTTCTGTTTGTGTAGAAAAAATTCTGTTTTGGATGGTCAAAATCACAACTTTTTTAAAAATTGTCGGCTTCTCCCGTCAAAACGCACGGGGATAGAGAGTTCTCCTTTATACTGAAGATAGAGTGAAACGATCTCTATTCAACGCAACTATCGGCTTTGTTCTACCTGTACGTACTGCGGAGTTATGGCGGCTAGAATGTCGGCGGAATAGGGGTTCAAACCCCTACCCTTTTTTTCTCGAAATTCAGAAAGTGTTCGCGATAGTCATCTTAATGCTATCGTGTAAGAAGCAAGTCAAGACGGAATACAGGGGCGCAACCCGTTCTTCGGTATGGCCATTATTTCCGGAATTAGAGACTCAAAAATTTTAGGTACCCAAAAATTGGGGCTAGAAAAAAGTGCAACGGATATGCTGGATTTATGTGGTGATTACTACGGAAGATGCTGGGATACTACAATTAAAACGGCGCGCCTCGGAGCCGCTTCGTTCTCCTCGTGTAGAAAAAAGTCTGTTTTGGAAGGTCAAAATGACCATTTTTTGAAAATTTGCCTGCGCCTCCCGTCCAAACGCGCCGCGATAGAGAGTTGTCCTTTATATCGAAAATAGAGTTCGACGAGCTGTATTAAACGCACTCTTCGGCTTTTTTTATATCTATGCCTACTGCGGAGTTATGGCGGCTAGAATGTCGGCTGAATAGGGGCTCAAACCCCTCCCTTTTTTTCTCGAAAATCAGAAAGTGTTCTAGATTGCCAATTTGACGCTATCCTGTAAGAATTAAGTCAAGAGGTAATACAGGGCCACAACCCGTTCCTCGGTATGGCCATTATTTAGGGAATTGGAGACTCAAATACTTTAGGTACCCAAAAATTGGGGATAGAAAAAAGTGCGACGGATTTGCTGGATTTTTGCGGTGATTACTAGGGAAGATGCTGGGATGCTACAGTTAAAAGGGCGAGCCTCTGAGTCGCTTCGTACTCTTTGTTTAGAAAAAAGTCTGTATTGGATGGTCAAAATCACAACATTTTTAAAATTTGTCGGCCTCTCCCGTCAAAACTCACGGGGATAAAGAGTTCTCCTTTATACTGAAGATAGAGTGAAATGATCTCTATTCAACGCAATTATCGGCATTGTTCTCTCCGTACGTACTGCGGAGATATGTCGGCTAGAATGTCGGCGGAATAGGGGTTCAAACCCCTCCCCTTTTTTTTCTCGAAATTCAGAAAGTGTTCGCGATAGTCATCTAAATGCTATCGCGTAAGAAGTAAGACAAGAGGGAATACAGGGCCGCACCCCGTTCTTCGGTATGGACATTATTTCCGGAATTAGAGACTCAAATATTTTAGGTACCCACAAATAGGGGCTAGAAAAAATGCAAGGGATTTGCTGGATTTTTGTGGTGATTACTAGGGAAGATGCTGGGATACTACAGTTAAAAGGGCGCGCCGCTTCGTTCTTGTTGTGTAGAAAAAAGTCTGTTTTGGAAGGTCAAAATGACCATTTTTTGAAAATTTGTCTGCCTCTCCCGTCCAAACGCACCGCTGTAGAGAGTTGTGCTTTATACCGAAAACAGAGTTCGACGAGCTGTATTAAACGCACTCTTCGGCTTTTTCTAATTATACCTACTGCGGAGTTATGGCGGCTAGAATGTCGGTTGAATAGGGTTTCAAACGCGTCCCCTTTTTTTCTCGAAATTCAGAAAGTGTTCTAGATTGCCAATTTGACGCTATCCTGTAAAAAGTAAGTCAAGAGATGATACAGGGCCACACCCCGTTCTTCGGTATGGCCATTATTTAGGGAATTGGAGACTCAAATACTTTAGGTACCCAAAAATTGGGGCTAGAAAAAAGTGCAACGGATATGCTGGATTTTTGTGGTGATTACTAGGGAAGATGCTGGGATACTACAATTAAAACTGCGCGCCTCGGAGCCGCTTCGTTCTCCTCGTGTAGAAAAAAGTCTGTTTTGGAAGGTCAAAATGACCATTTTTTGAAAATTTGCCTGCGCCTCCCGTCCAAACGCGCCGCGATAGAGAGTTGTCCTTTATATCGAAAATAGAGTTCGACGAGCTGAATTAAAAGCACTCTTCGGGTTTTTTTAAATCTATACCTACTGCGGAGTTATGGCGGCTAGAATGTCGGCTGAATAGGGGTTCAAACCAGTCCCCTTTTTTTCTCGAAAATCAGAAAGTGTTCTAGATTGCCAATTTGACGCTATCCTGTAAGAAGTAAGTCAAGAGGTAATAGAGGGCCACATCCCGTTCCTCGGTATGGCCATTATTTAGGGAATTGGAGACTCAAATATTTTAGGTACCCAAAAATTGGGGCTAGAAAACAGTGCGACAGATTTGCTGGATTTTTGCGGTGATTACTAGGGAAGATGCTGGGATGCTACAGTTAAAAGGGCCAGCCTCTGAGTCGCTTCGTTCTGTTTGTGTAGAAAAAATTCTGTTTTGGATGGTCAAAATCACAACTTTTTAAAAATTTGTCGGCTTCTCCCGTTAAAACGCACGGGGATAGAGAGTTCTCCTTTATACTGAAGATAGAGTGAAACGATCTCTATTCAAAGCAATTATCTGCTTTGTTCTAACTGTACGTACTGCGGAGTTATGGCGGCTAGAATGTCGGCGGAATAGGAGTTCAAACCCCTCCCCTTTTTTTCTCGAAATTCAGAAAGTGTTCGCGATAGTCATCTTAATGCTATCGTGTAAGAAGCAAGTCAAGAGGGAATACAGGGCCGCACCCCGTTCTTCGGTATGGCCATTATTTCCGGAATTAGAGACTCAAATATTTTAGGTACCCAAAAATTGGGGCTAGAAAAAAGTGCAACGGATTTGCTGGATTTTTGTGGTGATTACTAGGGAAGATGCTGGGATACTACAGTTAAAACAACGCGCCTGTGAGCCGCTTCGTTCTCCTTGCGTAGAAAAAAGTCTATTTTGGAAGGTCAAAATGACCATTTTTTGAATAATTGTCTACCTCTCCCGTCCAAACGCGCCGCTATAGAGAGTTGTCTTTATACCGAAAACAGAGTTCGACGAGCTGAATTAAAAGCACTCTTCGGCTTTTTTAAATCTATACATACTGCGGAGTTATGGCGGCTAGAATGTCGGCGGAATAGGGGTTCAAACCCCTCCCCTTTTTTTCTCGAAATTCAGAAAGTGTTCGCGATAGTCATCTTAATGCTATCGTGTAAGAAGCAAGTCAAGACGGAATACAGGGCCGCAACCCGTTCTTCGGTATGGCCATTATTTCCGGAATTAGAGACTCAAATATTTTAGGTACCCAAAAATTGGGGCTAGAAAAAATGCAACGGATATGCTGGATTTTTGTGGTGATTACTACGGAAGATGCTGGGATACTACAATTAAAACGGCGCGCCTCGGAGCCGCTTCGTTCTCCTCGTGTAGAAAAAAGTCTGTTTTGGAAGGTCAAAATGACAATTTTTTGAAAAGTTGCCTGCGCCTCCCGTCCAAACGCGCCGCGATAGAGAGTTGTCCTTTATATCGAAAATAGAGTTCGACGAGCTGTATTAAACGCACTCTTCGGCTTTTTTATATCTATACCTACTGCGGAGTTATGGCGGCTAGAATGTCGGCTGGATAGGGGTTCAAACCCCTCCCTTTTTTTCTCGAAAATCAGAAAGTGTTCTAGATTGCCAATTTGACGCTATCCTGTAAGAAGTAAGTCAAGAGGTAATACAGGGCCACAACCCGTTCCTCGGTATGGCCATTATTTAGGGAATTGGAGACTCAAATACTTTAGGTACCCACAAATTGGGGATAGAAAAAAGTGCGACGGATTTGCTGGATTTTGCGGTGATTACTAGGGAAGATGCTGGAATGCTACAGTTAAAAGGTCGAGCCTTTGAGTCGCTTCGTTCTCTTTGTGTAGAAAAAAGTCTGTATTGGATGGTCAAAATCACAACATTTTTAAAATTTGTCGGCCTCTCCCGTCAAAACGCACGGGGATAAAGAGTTCTCCTTTATACTGAAGATAGAGTGAAATGATCTCTATTCAACGCAATTATCGGCATTGTTCTCTCTGTACGTACTGCGGAGATATGTCGGCTAGAATGTCGGCGGAACAGGGGTTCAACCCCACCCCTTTTTTTTCTCGAAATTCAGAAAGTGTTCGCGATAGTCATCTTAATGCTATCGTGTAAGAAGTAAGACAAGAGGGAATACAGGGCCGCACCCCGTTCTTCGGTATGGGCATTTAATTCCGGAATTAGAGACTCAAATATTTTAGGTACCCAAAAATTGGGGCTAGAAAAAAATGCAAGGGATTTGCTGGATTTTTGTGGTGATTACTAGGGAAGATGCTGGGATACTACAGTTAAAAGGGAGCGCCGCTTCGTTCTCGTTGTGTAGAAAAAAGTCTGTTTTGGAAGGTCAAAATGACCATTTTTTTGAAAATTTGTCTGCCTCTGCCGTCCAAACGGACCACGGTAGAGAGTTGTGCTTTATACCGAAAATAGAGTTCGACGAGCTGAATTAAAAGCACTCTTCGGCTTTTTTCTAATTATACCTACTGCGAAGTTATGGCGGCTAGAATGTCGGCTGAATAGGGTTTCAAACGCGTCCCCTTTTTTTCTCGAAAATTAGAAAGTGTTCTAGATTGCCAATTTGACGCTATCCTGTAAGAAGTAAGTCAAGAGGTGATACAGGGCCACACCCCGTTCTTCGGTATGGCCATTATTTAGGAATTGGAGACTCAAATACTTTAGGTACAAAAAATTGGGGCTAGAAAACAGTGCGACAGATTTGCTGGATTTTTGCGGTGATTACTAGGGAAGATGCTGGGATGCTACAGTTAAAAGGGCGAGCCTTTGAGTCGCTTCGTTCTCTTTGTGTAGAAAAAAGTCTGTATTGGATGGTCAAAATCACAACATTTTTAAAATTTGTCGGCCTCTCCCGTCAAAACGCACGGGGATAAAGAGTTCTCCTATATACTGAAGATAGAGTGAAATGATCTCTATTCAACGCAATTATCGGCATTGTTCTATCTGTACGTACTGCGGAGTTATGGCGGCTAAAATGTCGGCGGAATAGGGGTCAAACCTCTTCCCTTTTTTTCTCGAAATTCAGAAAGTGTTCGCGATAGTCATCTTAATGCTATCGTGTAAGAAGCAAGTCAAGAGGGAATACAGGGCCGCACCCCGTTCTTCGGTATGGCCATTATTTCCGGAATTAGAGACTCAAATATTTTAGGTACCCAAAAATTGTGGCTAGAAAAAAGTGCAACGGATATGCTGGATTTTTGTGGTGATTACTAGGGAAGATGCTGGGATACTACAGTTAAAACGTCGCGCCTCGGAGCCGCTTCGTTTTCCTTGTGTAGAAAAAAGTATGTTTTTAGGAAGGTCAAAATGACCATTTTTTGAAAATTTGTCTGCCTCTCCCGTCCAAACGCGCAGCGACAGAGAGTTGTCCTTTATATCGAAAATAGAGTTCGACGAGCTGTATTAAACGCACTCTTCGGCTTTTATATATCTATACCTACAGCGGAGTTATGGCGGCTAGAATGTCGGCTGAATAGGGGTTCAAACCCCTCCCTTTTTTTCTCGAAAATCAGAAAGTGTTCTAGATTGCCAATTTGACGCTATCCTGTAAGAAGTAAGTCAAGAGGTATTACAGGGCCACAACGCGTTCCTCGGTATGGCCATTATTTAGGGAATTGGAGACTCAAATAATTTAGGTACCCACAAATTGGGGATAGAAAAAAGTGCGTCGGATTTGCTGGACTTTGCGGTGATTACTAGGGAAGATGCTGGGATAATACAGTTAAAAGGGCCAGCCTCTGAGTCGCTTCGTTCTCTTTGTGTAGAAAAAATTCTGCTTTGGATGTTCAAAATCACAACATTTTAAAAATATGTCGGCCTCTCCCGTCAAAACGCGCGGGGATAGAGAGTTCTCTTTTATATTGAGGATAGAGTGAAACGATCTCTATTCAACGCAATTTTCGGCTTTGTTCTATCTGTACGTACTGCGGAGTTATGGCGGCTAGAATGTCGGCGGAATAGGGGTTCAAATCCCTCCCCTTTTTTTTCTCGAAATTCAGAAAGTGTTCGCGATAGTCATCTTAATGCTATCGTGTAAGAAGTAAGTCAAGAGGGAATACAGGGCCGCACCCCCTTCTTCGGTATGGCCATTATTTCCGGAATTAGAGACTCAAATATTTTAGGTACCCACAAATTGGGGCTAGAAAAAAGTGCAACGGATTTCCTGGATTTTTGTGGTGATTACTAGGGAAGATGCTGGGATACTACAGTTAAAACGGCGCGCCTCTGAGCCGCTTCGTTCTCCTTGCGTAGAAAAAAGTCTGCTTTGGAAGGTCAAAATGACCATTTTTTGAAAATTTGTCTACCTCTCCCGTCCAAACGCGCCGCGATAGAGAGTTGTCCTTTATACCGAAAATAGAGTTCGACGAGCTGAATTAAAAGCACTCTTCGGCTTTTTTAAATCTATACATACTGCGGAGTTATGGCGGCTAGAATGTCGGCAGAATAGGGGTTCAAAACCAGTCCCCTTTTTTTCTCGAAAATCAGAAAGTGTTCTAGATTGCCAATTTGACGCTATCCTGTAAGAAGTAAGTCAAGAGGTAATACAGGGCCACAACCCGTTCCTCGGTATGGCCATTATGTAGGGAATTGGATACTCAAATAATTTAGGTACCCACAAATTGGGGATAGAAAAAAGTGCGACGGATTTGCTGGATTTTTGCGGTGATTACTAGGGAAGATGCTGGGATGCTACAGTTAAAAGGGCCAGCCTCTGAGTCGCTTCGTTCTCTTTGTGTAGAAAAAATTCTGCTTTGGATGGTCAAAATCACAACATTTTAAAAATTTGTCGGCCTATCCCGTCAAAACGCACGGGGATAGAGAGTTCTCCTTTATACAGAATATAGAGTGAAACGATCTCTATCAACGCAATTTTCGGCTTTGTTCTAACGGTACGGACTGCGGAGTTATGGCGGCTAGAATGTCGGCGGAATAGGGGTTCAAACCCCTCCCCTTTTTTTCTCGAAATTCAGAAAGTGTTCGCGATAGTCATCTTAATGCTATCGTGTAAGAAGTAAGTCAAGAGGGAATACAGGGCCACACCCCGTTCTTCGGTATGGCCATTATTTCCGGAATTAGAGACTCAAATACTTTAGGTACCCAAAAATTGGGGCTAGAAAAAAGTGCAACGGATTTGCTGGATTTTTGTGGTGATTACTAGGGAAGATGCTGGGATACTACAGTTAAAACGGCGCGCCTCTGAGCCGCTTCGTTCTCCTTGCGTAGAAAAAAGTCCGTTTTGGAAGGTCAAAATGACCATTTTTTGAAAATTTGTCTGCCTCTCCCGTCCAAACGCGCCGCGATAGAGAGTTGTCCTTTATACCGAAAATAGAGTTCGACGAGCTGAATTAAAAGCACTCTTCGGGTTTTTTAAATCTATACCTACTGCGGAGTTATGGCGGCTAGAATGTCGGCTGAATAGGGGTTCAAACCAGTCCCCTTTTTTTCTCGAAAATCAGAAAGTGTTCTAGATTGCCAATTTGACGCTATCCTGTAAGAAGTAAGTCAAGAGGTAATAGAGGGACACACCCCGTTCCTCGGTATGGCCATTATTTAGGGAATTGGAGACTCAAATAATTTAGGTACCCAAAAATTGGGGCTAGAAAACAGTGCGACAGATTTGCTGGATTTTTGCGGTGATTACTAGGGAAGATGCTGGGATGCTACATTTAAAAGGACCAGCCTCTGAGTCGCTTCGTTCTGTTTGTGTAGAAAAAATTCTGTTTTGGATGGTCAAAATCACAACTTTTTAAAAATTTGTCGGCTTCTCCCGTTAAAACGCACGGGGATAGAGAGTTCTCCTTTATACTGAAGATAGAGTGAAACGATCTCTATTCAACGCAATTATCGGCTTTTTTCTAACTGTACGTACTGCGGAGTTATGGCGGCTAGAATGTCGACGGAATAGGGGTTCAAACCCCTCCCCTTTTTTTCTCGAAATTCAGAAAGTGTTCGCGATAGTCATCTTAATGCTATCGTGTAAGAAGTAAGTCAAGAGGGAATACAGGGCCGCACCCCGTTCTTCGGTATGGCCATTATTTCCGGAATTAGAGACTCAAATATTTTAGGTACCCAAAAATTGGGGCTAGAAAAAATTGCAATGGATATGCTGGATTTTTGTGGTGATTACTAGGGATGATGCTGGGATACTACAGTTAAAACGGCGCGCCTCGGAGCCGCTTCGTTCTCCTTGTGTAGAAAAAAGTCTGTTTTGGAAGGTCAAAATGACCATTTTTTGAAAATTTGTCTGCGTCTCCCGTCCAAACGCGCCGAGATAGAGAGTTGTCCTTAATATCGAAAATAGAGTTCGACGAGCTGTAATAAACGCACTCTTCGGCTTTTTTATATCTATACCTACTGCGGAGTTATGGCGGCTAGAATGTCGACGGAATATGGGTTCAAACACCTCCCCTTTTTTTTCTCGAAATTCACAAAGTGTTCGCGATAGTCATCTTAATGCTATCGTGTAAGAAGTAAGTCAAGAGGGAATACAGGGCCGCACCCCGTTCTTCGGTATGGCCATTATTTCCGGAATTAGAGACTCAAATATTTTAGGTACCCACAAATTGGGGCTAGAAAAAATGCAAGGGATTTGCTGGATTTTTGTGGTGATTACTAGGGAAGATGCTGGGATACTACAGTTAAAAGGGCGCGCCGCTTCGTTCTCGTTGTGTAGAAAAAAGTCTGTTTTGGAAGGTCAAAATGACCATTTTTTGAAAATTTGTCTGCCTCTCCCGTCCAAACGCACCGCGGTAGAGAGTTGTGCTTTATACCGAAAACAGAGTTCGACGAGCTGTATTAAACGCACTCTTCGGCTTTTTTCTAATTATACCTACTGCGGAGTTATGGCGGCTAGAATGTCGGTTGAATAGGGTTTCAAACGCGTCCCCTTTTTTTCTCGAAAATCAGAAATTGTTCTAGATTGCCAATTTGACGCTATCCTGTAAGAAGTAAGTCAAGAGATGATACCGGGCCACACCCCGTTCTTCGGTATGGCCATTATTTAGGGAATTGGAGACTCAAATACTTTAGGTACCCAAAAATTGGGGCTAGAAAAAAGTGCAACGGATATGCTGGATTTTTGTGGTGATTACTAGGGAAGATGCTGGGATACTACAGTTAAAACGTCGCGCCTCGGAGCCGCTTCGTTTTCCTTGTGTAGAAAAAAGTCTGTTTTGGAAGGTCAAAATGACCATTTTTTGAAAATTTGTCTGCCTCTCCCGTCCAAACGCGCCGCGATAGAGAGTTGTCCTTTATATCGAAAATAGAGTTCGACGAGCTGTATTAAACGCACTCTTCGGCTTTTTTAAATCTATACCTACTGCGGAGTTATGGCGGCTAGAATGTCGGCTGAATAGGGGTTCAAGCCCCTCCCTTTTTTTCTCGAAAATCAGAAAGTGTTCTAGATTGCCAATTTGTCGCTATCCTGTAAGAGGTAAGTCAAGAGATAAAACAGGGCCACAACCCGTTCCTCGGTATGGCCATTATTTAGGGAATTGGAGACTCAAATAGTTTAGGTACCCACAATTAGGGGATAGAAAAAAGTGCGACGGATTTGCTGGATTTTTGCGGTGATTACTAGGGAAGATGCTGGGATGCTATAGTTAAAAGGGCCAGCCACTGAGTCGCTTCGTTCTGTTTGTGTAGAAAAAATTCTGTTTTGGATGGTGAAAATCACAACTTTTTAAAAATTTGTCGGCCTCTCCCGTCAAAACGCGCGGATATAGAGAGTTCTCCTATATATTGAGGATAGAGTGAAATGATCTCTATTCAACGCAATTTTCGGCTTTGTTCTATCTGTACGTACTGCGGAGTTATGGCGGCTAGCATGTCGGCGGAATAGGGGTTCAAACCCCTCCCCTTTTTTTCTCGAAATTCAGAAAGTGTTCGCGATAGTCATCTTAATGCTATCGTGTAAGAAGTAAGTCAAGAGGGAATACAGGGCCGCACCCCGTTCTTCGGTATGGCCATTATTTCCGGAATTAGAGACTCAAATATTTTAGGTACCCAAAAATTGGGGCTAAAAAAAGTGCAACGGATTTGCTGGATTTTTGTGGTGATTACTAGGGAAGATGCTGGGATACTACAGTTAAAACGGCGTCCCTCTGAGCCGCTTCGTTCTCCTTGCGTAGAAAAAAGTCTGTTTTGGAAGGTCAAAATGACCATTTTTTGAAAATTTGTCTACCTCTCCCGTCCAAACGCGCCGCGATAGAGAGTTGTCCTTTATACCGAAAATAGAGTTCGACGAGCTGAATTAAAAGCACTCTTCGGGTTTTTTAAATCTATACATACTGCGGAGTTATGGCGGCTAGAATGTCGGCTGAATAGGGGTCCCCTTTTTTTCTCGAAAATCAGAAAGTGTTCTAGATTGCCAATTTGACGCTATCCTGTAAGAAGTAAGTCAAGAGGTAATAGAGGGCCACAACCCGTTCCTCGGTATGGCCATTATGTAGGGAATTGGATACTCAAATAATTTAGGTACCCACAAATTGGGGATAGAAAAAAGTGCGACGGATTTGCTGGATTTTTGCGGTGATTACTAGGGAAGATGCTGGGATGCTACAGTTAAAAGGGCCAGCCTCTGAGTCGCTTCGTTCTCTTTGTGTAGAAAAAATTCTGCTTTGGATGGTCAAAATCACAACATTTTAAAAATATGTCGGCCTCTCCCGTCAAAACGCAAGGGGATAAAGAGTTCTCCTTTATACTGAAGATAGAGCGAAATGATCTCTATTCAACGCAATTATCGGCATTGTTCTATCTGTACGTACTGCGGAGTTATGGCGGCTAGAATGTCGGCGGAATAGGGGTTCAAACCCATTCCCTTTTTTTCTCGAAATTCAGAAACTGTTCGCGATAGTCATCTTAATGCTATCGTGTAAGAAGTAAGTCAAGAGGGAATACAGGGCCGCACCCCGTTCTTCGGTATGGCCATTATTTCCGGAATTAGAGACGCAAATATTTTAGGTACCCAAAAATTGGGGCTAAAAAAAGTGCAACGGATTTGCTGGATTTTTGTGGTGATTACTAGGGAAGATGCTGGGATACTACAGTTAAAACGGCGCGCCTCTGAGCCGCTTCGTTCTCCTTGCGTAGAAAAAAGTCCGTTTTGGAAGGTCAAAATGACCATTTTTTGAAAATTTGTCTGCCTCTCCCGTCCAAACGCGCCGCGATAGAGAGTTGTCCTTTATACCGAAAATAGAGTTCGACGAGCTGAATTAAAAGCACTCTTCGGGTTTTTTTAAATCTATACCTACTGCGGAGTTATGGCGGCTAGAATGTCGGCTGAATAGGGGTTCAAACCAGTCCCCTTTTTTTCTCGAAGATCAGAAAGTGTTCTAGATTGCCAATTTGACGCTATCCTGCAAGAAGTAAGTCAAGAGGTAATAGAGGGCCACACCCCGTTCCTCGGTATGGCCATTATTTAGGGAATTGGAGACTCAAATAATTTAGGTACCCAAAAATTGGGGCTAGAAAACAGTGCGATAGATTTGCTGGATTTTTGCGGTGATTACTAGGGAAGATGCTGGGATGCTACAGTTAAAAGGGCCAGCCTCTGAGTCGCTTCGTTCTGTTTGTGTAGAAAAAATTCTGTTTTGGATGGTCAAAATCACAACTTTTTAAAAATTTGTCGGCTTCTCCCGTTAAAACGCACGGGGATAGAGAGTTCTCCTTTATACTGATGATAGAGTGAAACGATCTCTATTTAACGCAATTATCGGCTTTGTTCTAACTGTACGTACTGCGGAGTTATGGCGGCTAGAATGTCGGCGGAATAGGGGTTCAAACCCCTCCCCTTTTTTTCTCGAAATTCAGAAAGTGTTCGCGATAGTCATCTTAATGCTATCGTGTAAGAAGCAAGTCAAGAGGGAATACAGGGCCGCACCCCGTTCTTCGGTATGGCCATTATTTCCGGAATTAGAGACTCAAATATTTTAGGTACCCAAAAATTGGGGCTAGAAAAAATTGCAATGGATATGCTGGATTTTTGTGGTGATTACTAGGGATGATGCTGGGATACTACAGTTAAAACGGCGCGCCTCGGAGCCGCTTCGTTCTCCTTGTGTAGAAAAAAGTCTGTTTTGGAAGGTCAAAATGACCATTTTTTGAAAATTTGTCTGCGTCTCCCGTCCAAACGCGCCGCTATAGAGAGTTGTCTTTATACCGAAAATAGAGTTCGACGAGCTGAATTAAAAGCAATCTTCGGCTTTTTTAAATCTATACATACTGCGGAGTTATGGCGGCTAGAATGTCGGCGGAATAGGGGTTCAAACCCCTCCCCTTTTTTTCTCGAAATTCAGAAAGTGTTCGCGATAGTCATCTTAATGCTATCGTGTAAGAAGCAAGTCAAGACGGAATACAGGGCCGCAACCCGTTCTTCGGTATGGCCATTATTTCCGGAATTAGAGACTCAAAAATTTTAGGTACCCAAAAATTGGGGCTAGAAAAAAGTGCAACGGATATGCTGGATTTTTGTGGTGATTACTACGGAAGATGCTGGGATACTACAATTAAAACGGCGCGTCTCGGAGCCGCATCGTTCTCCTCGTGTAGAAAAAAGTCTGTTTTGGAAGGTCAAAATGACCATTTTTTGAAAATTTGCCTGCGCCTCCCGTCCAAACGCGCCGCGATAGAGAGTTGTCCTTAATATCGAAAATAGAGTTCGACGAGCTGTATTAAACGCACTCTTCGGCTTTTTTATATCTATAACTACTGCGGAGTTATGGCGGCTAGAATCCCGGCTGAATAGGGGTTCAAACCCCTCCCTTTTTTTCTCGAAAATCAGAAAGTGTTCTAGATTGCCAATTTGACGCTATCCTGTAAGAAGTAAGTCAAGAGGTAATACAGGGCCACAACCCGTTCCTCGGTATGGCCATTATTTAGGGAATTGGAGACTCAAATACTTTAGGTACCCAAAAATTGGGGATAGAAAAAAGTGCGACGGATTTGCTGGATTTTGCGGTGATTACTATGGAAGATGCTGGAATGCTACAGTTAAAAGGTCGAGCCTCTGAGTCGCTTCATTCTCTTTGTGTAGAAAAAAGTCTGTATTGGATGGTCAAAATCACAACATTTTTAAAATTTGTCGGCCTCTCCCGTCAAAACGCACGGCGATAAAGAGTTCTCCTTTATACTGAAGATAGAGTGAAATGATCTCTATTCAACGCAATTATCGGCATTGTTCTCTCTGTACGTACTGCGGAGATATGTCGGCTAGAATGTCGGCGGAACAGGGGTTCAACCCCACCCCTTTTTTTTCTCCAAATTCAGAAAGTGTTCGCGATAGTCATCTTAATGCTATCGTGTAAGAAGTAAGACAAGAGGGAATACAGGGCCGCACCCCGTTCTTCGGTATGGCCATTATTTCCGGAATTAGAGACTCAAATATTTTAGGTACCCAAAAATTGGGGCTAGAAAAAATGCAAGGGATTTGCTGGATTTTTGTGGTGATTACTAGGGAAGATGCTGGGATACTACAGTTAAAAGGGCGCGCCGCTTCGTTCTCGTTGTGTAGAAAAAAGTCTGTTTTGGAAGGTCAAAATGACCATTTTTTTGAAAATTTGTCTGCCTCTGCCGTCCAAACGGACCACGGTAGAGATTTGTGCTTTATAACGAAAATAGAGTTCGACGAGCTGTATTAAACGCACTCTTCGGCTTTTTTCTAATTATACCTACTGCGGAGTTATGGCGGCTAGAATGTCGGCTGAATAGGGTTTCAAACGCGTCCCCTTTTTTTCTCGAAAATCAGAAAGTCTTCTAGATTGCCAATTTGACGCTATCCTGTAAGAAGTAAGTCAAGAGGTGATACAGGGCCACACTCCGTTCTTCGGTATGGCCATTATTTAGGGAATTGGAGACTCAAATACTTTAGGTACCCAAAAATTGGGGATAGAAAAAAGTGCGACGGATTTGCTGGATTTTTGCGGTGATTACTAGGGAAGATGCTGGGATGCTACAGTTAAAAGGGCGAGCCTCTGAGTCGCTTCGTTTTCTGTGTGTAGAAAAAATTCTGTTTTGGATGGTCAAAATCACAACTATTTAAAAATTTGTCGGCCTCTCCCGTCAAAACGCACGTGGATAAAGAGTTCTCCTATATACTGAAGATAGAGTGAAATGATCTCTATTCAACGCAATTATCGGCATTGTTCTATCTGTACGTACTGCGGAGTTATGGCGGCTAGAATGTCGGCGGAATAGGGGTTCAAACCTCTTCCCTTTTTTTCTCGAAATTCAGAAAGTGTTCGCGATAGTCATCTTAATGCTATCGTGTAAGAAGCAAGTCAAGAGGGAATACAGGGCCGCACCCCGTTCTTCGGTATGGCCATTATTTCCGGAATTAGAGGCTCAAATATTTTAGGTACCCAAAAATTGTGGCTAGAAAAAAGTGCAACGGATATGCTGGATTTTTGTGGTGATTAGTAGGGAAGATGCTGGGATACTACAGTTAAAACGTCGCGCCTCGGAGCCGCTTCGTTTTCCTTGTGTAGAAAAAAGTCTGTTTTGGATGGTCAAAATGACCATTTTTTGAAAATTTGTCTGCCTCTCCCGTCCAAACGCGCCGCGACAGAGAGTTGTCCTTTATATCGAAAATAGAGTTCGACGAGCTGTATTAAACGCACTCTTCGGCTTTTTTATATCTATACCTACTGCGGAGTTATGGCGGCTAGAATGTCGGCTGAATAGGGGTTCAAACCCCTCCCTTTTTTTCTCGAAAATCAGAAAGTGTTCTAGATTGCCAATTTGACGCTATCCTGTAATAAGTAAGTCAAGAGGTATTACAGGGCCACAACGCGTTCCTCGGTATGGCTATTATTTAGGGAATTGGAGACTCAAATAATTTAGGTACCCACAAATTGGGGATAGAAAAAAGTGCGTCGGATTTGCTGGATTTTTGCGGTGATTACTAGGGAAGATGCTGGGATAATACAGTTAAAAGGGCCAGCCTCTGAGTCGCTTCGTTCTCTTTGTGTAGAAAAAATTCTGCTTTGGATGGTCAAAATCACAACATTTTAAAAATTTGTCGGCCTCTCCCGTCAAAACGCGCGGGGATAGAGAGTTCTCCTTTATATTGTGGATAGAGTGAAACGATCTCTATTCAACGCAATTTTCGGCTTTGTTCTATCTGTACGTACTGCGGAGTTATGGCGGCTAGAATGTCGGCGGAATAGGGGTTCAAACCCCTCCCCTTTTTTTTCTCGAAATTCAGAAAGTGTTCGCGATAGTCATTTTAATGCTATCGTGTAAGAAGTAAGTCAAGAGGGAATACAGGGCCGCACCCCCTTCTTCGGTATGGCCATTATTTCTGGAATTAGAGACTCAAATATTTTAGGTACCCAAAAATTGAGGCTAGAAAAAAGTGCAACGGATTTGGTGGATTTTTGTGGTGATTACTAGGGAAGATGCTGGGATACTACAGTTAAAACGGCGCGCCTCTGAGCCGTTTCGTTCTCCTTGCGTAGAAAAAAGTCTGCTTTGGAAGGTCAAAATGACCATTTTTTGAAAATTTGTCTACCTCTCCCGTCCAAACGCGCCGTGATAGAGAGTTGTCCTTTATACCGAAAATAGAGTTCGACGAGCTGAATTAAAAGCACTCTTCGGCTTTTTTAAATCTATACATACTGCGGAGTTATGGCGGCTAGAATGTCGGCAGAATAGGGGTTCAAAACCAGTCCCCTTTTTTTCTCGAAAATCAGAAAGTGTTCTAGATTGCCAATTTGACGCTATCCTGTAAGAAGTAAGTCAAGAGGTAATACAGGGTCACAACCCGTTCCTCGGTATGGCCATTATGTAGGGAATTGGAGACTCAAATAATTTAGGTACCCAAAAATTGGGGCTAGAAAACAGTGCGACAGATTTGCTGGATTTTGCGGTGATTACTAGGGAAGATGCTGGGATGCTACAGTTAAAAGGGCCAGCCTCTGAGTCGCTTCGTTCTGTTTGTGTAGAAAAAATTCTGTTTTGGATGGTCAAAATCACAACTTTTTAAAAATTTGTCGGCTTCTCCCGTTAAAACGCACGGGGATAGAGAGTTCTCCTTTATACTGAAGATAGAGTGAAACGATCTCTATTCAACGCAATTATCGGCATTTTTCTAACTGTAAGTACTGCGGAGTTATGGCGGCTAGAATTTCGGCGGAATAGGGGTTCAAACCCCTCCCCTTTTTTTCTCGAAATTCAGAAAGTGTTCGCGATAGTCATCTTAATGCTATCGTGTAAGAAGTAAGTCAAGAGGGAATACAGGGCCGCACCCCGTTCTTCGGTATGGACATTATTTCCGGAATTAGAGACTCAAATATTTTAGGTACCCAAAAATTGGGGCTAGAAAAAATTGCAATGGATATGCTGGATTTTTGTGGTGATTACTAGGGATGATGCTGGGATACTACAGTTAAAACGGCGCGCCTCGGAGCCGCTTCGTTCTCCTTGTGTAGAAAAAAGTCTGTTTTGGAAGGTCAAAATGACCATTTTTTGAAAATTTGTCTGCGTCTCCCGTCCAAACGCGCCGAGATAGAGAGTTGTCCTTAATATCGAAAATAGAGTTCGACGAGCTGTATTAAACGCACTCTTCGGCTTTTTTATATCTATACCTACTGCGGAGTTATGGCGGCTAGAATGTCGGCTGAATAGGGGTTCAAACCCCTCCCTTTTTTTCTCGAAAATCAGAAAGTGTTCTAGATTGCCAATTTGTCGCTATCCTGTAAGAGGTAATTCAAGAGATAAAACAGGGCCACAACCCGTTCCTCGGTATGGCCATTATTTAGGGAATTGGAGACTCAAATAGTTTAGGTACCCACAATTTGGGGATAGAAAAAAGTGCGACGGATTTGCTGGATTTTTGCGGTGATTACTAGGGAAGATGCTGGGATGCTATAGTTAAAAGGGCCAGCCACTGAGTCGCTTCGTTCTGTTTGTGTAGAAAAAATTCTGTTTCGGATGGTCAAAATCACAACTTTTTAAAAATTTGTCGGCCTCTCCCGTCAAAACGCGCGGATATAGAGAGTTCTCCTATATATTGAGGATAGAGTGAAACGATCTCTATTCAACGCAATTTTCGGCTTTGTTCTATCAGTACGTACTGCGGAGTTATGGCGGCTAGAATGTCGGCGGAATATGGGTTCAAACACCTCCCCTTTTTTTTCTCGAAATTCACAAAGTGTTCGCGATAGTCATCTTAATGCTATCGTGTAAGAAGTAAGTCAAGAGGGAATACAGGGCCGCACCCCGTTCTTCGGTATGGCCATTATTTCCGGAATTAGAGACTCAAATATTTTAGGTACCCAAAAATTGGGGCTAGAAAAAAGTGCAACGGATTTGCTGGATTTTTGTGGTGATTACTAGGGAAGATGCTGGGATACTACAGTTAAAACAACGCGCCTGTGAGCCGCTTCGTTCTCCTTGCGTAGAAAAAAGTCTGTTTTGGAAGGTCAAAATGACCATTTTTTGAATATTTGTCTACCTCTCCCGTCCAAACGCGCCGCTATAGAGAGTTGTCTTTATACCGAAAATAGAGTTCGACGAGCTGAATTAAAAGCAATCTTCGGCTTTTTTAAATCTATACATACTGCGGAGTTATGGCGGCTAGAATGTCGGCGGAATAGGGGTTCAAACCCCTCCCCTTTTTTTCTCGAAATTCAGAAAGTGTTCGCGATAGTCATCTTAATGCTATCGTGTAAGAAGCAAGTCAAGACGGAATACAGGGCCGCAACCCGTTCTTCGGTATGGCCATTATTTCCGGAATTAGAGACTCAAAAAGTTTAGGTACCCAAAAATTGGGGCTAGAAAAAAGTGCAACGGATATGCTGGATTTTTGTGGTGATTACTACGGAAGATGCTGAGATACTACAATTAAAACGGCGCGCCTCGGAGCCGCTTCGTTCTCCTCGTGTAGAAAAAAGTCTGTTTTGGAAGGTCAAAATGACCATTTTTTGAAAATTTGCCTGCGCCTCCCGTCCAAACGCGCCGCGATAGAGAGTTGTCCTTTATATCGAAAATATAGTTCGACGAGCTGTATTAAACGCACTCTTCGGCTTTTTTATATCTATACCTACTGCGGAGTTATGGCGGCTAGAATGTCGGCTGAATAGGGGTTCAAACCCCTCCCTTTTTTTCTCGAAAATCAGAAAGTGTTCTAGATTGCCAATTTGACGCTATCCTGTAAGAAGTAAGTCAAGAGGTATTACAGGGCCACAACGCGTTCCTCGGTATGGCCATTATTTAGGGAATTGGAGACTCAAATAATTTAGGTACCCACAAATTGGGGATAGAAAAAAAAGCGTCGGATTTGCTGGATTTTTGCGGTGATTACTAGGGAAGATGCTGGGATAATACAGTTAAAAGGGCCAGCCTCTGAGTCGCTTCGTTCTCTTTGTGTAGAAAAAATTCTGCTTTGGATGGTCAAAATCACAACATTTTAAAAATTTGTCGGCCTCTCCCGTCAAAACGCGCGGGGATAGAGAGTTCTCCTTTATATTGAGTATTGAGGATAGAGTGAAACGATCTCTATTCAACGCAATTTTCGGCTTTGTTCTATCTGTACGTACTCCGGAGTTATGGCGGCTAGAATGTCGGCGGAATAGGGGTTCAAACCCCTCCCCTTTTTTTCTCGAAATTCAGAAAGTGTTCGCGATAGTCATCTTAATGCTATCGTGTAAGAAGTAAGTCAAGAGGGAATACAGGGCCGCACCCCGTTCTTCGGTATGGACATTATTTCCGGAATTAGAGACTCAAATATTTTAGGTACCCAAAAATTGGGGCTAGAAAAAAGTGCAACGGATTTGCTGGATTTTTGTGGTGATTACTAGGGAAGATGCTGGGATACTACAGTTAAAACAACGCGCCTGTGAGCCGCTTCGTTCTCCTTGC